>NW_026000137.1:6505991-6684713 GCF_001458135.2 Marmota marmota marmota | reverse complement strand
ATGATGGTGGTGATGATGGTGGGGTGACAATGATGGTGGTGATGGTAGTAAAGGTCATGATGGTGGTGGTGAGGAGATGGTGATGACGATAGTGAAGGTGATGATGGTTCTGATGGTGGTACTAAAGGTCACGATGATGGTGATGGTGGTGATGATAGAGTAGAGGTTATAAAGAGGGTGATGAGGAGGATGGTGATGACGGTAGTGAAGGTAACGATGGTGATGATGATGGTGGTGATAGTGGTAGTAGAGGTTATGGTGTTGGCGATAAATTGAAAGTAGTGATGATGGTGATGGTATCAAAGATGATGGTGGTGGTGACAATGAGGATAGTAGTAAAGGTGATGGTGATGGTGACAATAATATGGTGATGATGATAGTAGAGGTCATGATGATGGTGATAATGATGGTGGTGATGACGGTAGTAAAGGTGATATTGATGGTGATGGTGATGAAGAGGGAGGTAGGGATGATGCCAAGGATAATGGTGATGATGAGGGGGATGGTGAAGTTAATGAAGATGATGATGTTAATGCTGGGCACAGAGGAGCTCTGTGGCTGGAGAGAGGTGAGAGGGCACTCTGCATTTTCTGTGTTCCTTTGGAGGCATTTTGCTTGAGTTTGATAAGTCATGGGCTCTTGTCTTTGAGGCACAGATTTCTGCAGAAATTCATCAGGTAAAACACGTACTCTCAAATGCTCTCTGAGCCTCAGATGTTCAGCTGGATATAAGCTAGAGAAAGATGTGAGAGGGAGGAGACATGCGGGCTGTGATGGGGACTCTGTTCCTGAGCACTGGAAATGCCTTAGGCCACACCTCCCCTGACCCCAGCATACTGGGACCAGGCCTGGCCTGCAGGGGAAGCATGGAGCACAGCCACAGTGAGGTCCCCGTGGCTCCCCAGGTCTCTGTGGGCCAGTGGGAACAGCCAGAACCTTATCAGGGCTAACTGGATCTGCACGCTGGCTTTCCCACTTCAGTTGCATAAACCTTCCAAGACTCCACTTCAAGATGCTTGAAAATGCTCTTGCCCGTCCAGGCCAGGACAATCGCAAGACGTACCATTGCTCTATGTGCCATTGGGAAGGAAAGTGATCTCCCGTGTGTTGATTACAGATGCCAAGACGTGAAAGACTGTCCTGAGTGGCTGGGATGCACAGTTGTGAGGACTGAGAACCCCACCAGGGCCTGCTCAAAGGGGGCTTGCTGCTCTTCCTGCTTCCTCGTCCTTCCTAACATTCCCGCTGTGGAGATCTCTTTTGGGGTGTTAGGAGATGTCTCCGTGAATTTCCTATTACATGAAAGTGTGTCCACCTGGTGATGTGACCACGGGTCCCTGTTCACCTGGGACAGTCCTGGCTCATGCCTCTGGTCCCTGTGCTCCATGCACTCTTGAATGTTCTCTGTGGGAAGGTAGGTTATGTGGTGACCCACATATAGAGAACAGGTGCTAGCGAACCAGAGCTCAGACCAGCAGTATAGTTGATAGGGGAAAGGGAAGGGCACCACAAGAGTGGACAGGGTGCCCTGTTCAAGGTTGAGTGAGGTCAGACTGCACAGGCATGGCCTCACCGTGGGAGGAAGACAATCTCGGCGCTGGGGATGGAGTCTGCCCACATAATGGCCACCCGCCGATGATGCCTCAGGCTGGTCTCGACAGCCAGCTCTGGAGTGACAGAGTGAGGCTCACTCAGGGGCCACTCTGCACTGAAGTCCACACTGACCAATTCCCTCAGACAGACCATCCTCAGCTTCACACTCTTCACTAACTCAGGTGATCTTTGGGGGGTGTGGAACCAGCAAGGGGACCAAACACCTCTTCACCTCTGGAGGACCCTCCATCTGGCATGGCTCATGGCCACTGCACTGGGGTTCTCCTAGGGAGATGGTTCATATGCTGACATCCAGGTCCCACCCCAGACTGAAGGGTCAGCCACCGCATCCCTTAAATGGCCCAAGGTAGACAGATGTGCCCGTCATCCTGTAGGAATGAGGAGGTTAGGACTGGGAACTCAGGACTAGAACCCAGTTCTCCCCCACCCACAGACCCCCCAAAGACACTGGGTGGGGACGGGGTCTCAGGAGAAGGAGACCACAGCAAGATGAGGGTTTCCTCAGTGGCCTCCCTGGAAGGATAAGACTGTAGGGAACTGTCTTTGTTAAAATGTAAATAGTCATGCTTGAACTTAACCAGGACAGCATCTCACCCTGGAAGTTAACTCTCTAAGTGAAGCAGCTGCTGCTGATGGAGTGGAGAGGAAGACAGACCCCGCTGGGTGGAGCTGGCACTGTGCTCTGGGCCGAGCCTGGACTTCCCGTCTGTGCTGTGAGGCTAAGTGAAGGTGACCATGCCCTGGAGAGGCGTCCTCTGCTTTGGGAATCTTCTAGAAGCAGACCAGAGATGTGTTGTCCCCGCTCTGCCCCAAGCTGGATTGCTCCTACCATCAGTCAGGTGGCTTGGCGCTGAGGGAGTCCTCTGTCTACGGAATGTGTTCTTGAGAAAAATGTGAAGTCACTAAATCCAGGCTAATGGGCCATTAAGCAACTGAAGGGATATATATGACACTTACCCTGTGCAATTTCTCTGAAGAATTGGGTCTTAACCACAGACAGACATGGTGCTTAAGGAGAAATAATAAAACCAAATTGATTCTTAATTACTCTAGTCCTGGCCCACGGGGATGTTCTCATTGCTGAAATTTGTGCTCTGCTCAGAGACCTTGCTTCTGCCGTGAGTTCTGCTGTCCTCCACCTCTCCCCCCAGGGGACAGGCTGTTGGTCTTATCTCTTGCCTTACTGGCCCGGGACCTCCACTGGAAATGGGAAAAGAAAGGAGAGCATTAACAAAGCCTACCAGGGCCATGGGCGGCCATGCCTGGCCCACAGGTCCCGTTTATCCCACGGTGACAATCAGAGGTGATCCCTTTTGCTCATCTCATCCAAAGAGGCAGGCACATGGGCACCATTTCAGACGTAGGAAAGGGTGGAAAGGGCAGCGTCAGGGACCTGCCAACCTCCTGGCTCACACGGCTTAGAGGGACGCGTTTACCAGGCTTGGAGATTAAGACGACTAAGATGACCTCGGCCATCCCACAGTGGGACATGGGCCAGGAATCTCATATGCCGCCGTGTGGCCCCACGCTGTGTGATAAGCTGTCCTGATAGGACCTTGCTGGAAAGCCCTGTTCACTCCCTCCGGGGCTGGCGGAGATGGATGGATGGCTTGACTGGGCACTGTCCCCACGTCCACACTAAGAATGGGATGGGGGCTGCTGCTGCTCAGGAGCACTGTCTGCAGCCCTCCCCAGAGTGCCTCATCCCACCCACAGGCCCTTCTCAGGGCCTTCCCGTGCAGGCTGGGCTCACCTCCAGCAGGTCTCTGTGAAGGGCACCAGTGCTGACTGCAGGTCCTTGTGATCTGACTCAGTTAAACATCCCCAAACAAACTACATTCCCCTGGGACGCAGTGTTTGGAGCATCCCCTGACTTCAAAGTGATCGACCTCATCCCTGAACCTAGACCTGCTGGAGAGGAATCAAAGACCCCAGGGTGGCCGCACACCTGGGCATCCTGTACTGAAGCCAGCTCCACGGAGGGAGCGTCGGGCACGGTGCCCACCCCCGGCTTCACATTGATGCCATGTGCTTGACTGGTGTGACAGTATGATGTAGGCCATTGTGAAGTCGTTGGGAAGGTCAAGAGGACAGGAGGGCTCCGTCCCTTCATGCTCTCTGCTCATGTGAAGTGCTGCACACGGCTGGCGCCTCCCACCCCCGCATCACACAGCCTCCTATGGTCGAGACTCCAGGCACTGTCCCCGCAGGACGTTTTCTCTTACAGATGTCCCAGGCGCATCTAGTGTCTTGTAAGATTGTTTGAGTATCATTTTGATAGCTGAATGGTTTATAATTCACTCAACTAGTTCCATGGACTGGCATTTCTGTGACTAATGTCTACTATATTTTTTAAAAAATAATAATTGATAGAATTAAAGATCTAGTTCCAAAACCAACCTGTCTGGGCAGAATCTGCACTTGAAGGGCTCTTGTCAAGTGTTGCCCAGCTCTTGAGAATGGGCTTGTGACTTAAAGCACTAAGGAACACTTCACTTCCTGTGCCTTTTTATGACAAAGATGTTTTGTGGTGGGGGGTGGTGAGACACACACTATGAAATGTACCGTCGTCACCATCGTGAGGCAGGACATCCACCCGTCTGCGGCATCACCACGCCCTCCTCCAGCTGGAGCTGCTGCGTTAGACACTGCCCTGCCCCTTCCCGACCCTGGCCCCTGCCATCCGCTCGGTCTCGGAGGCCCCTCAAGGAGGTGAGCACCTGGGCTGGTGCTCTGTGTCTGGCCTCTCTCGCTTGGTGCGCTGTCCTCAGACCCTCCGTGTCGTCGCACATGTCAGAGTCCCCTCCTTCCTAAGACTGGGTGACGCTCCCTGTGTAGAGACGCCCTGTCTGTCACTCGTGGAGGCATGCTGGGGTCACTCCACCTTGGGCTGTTGGGATTGACGCTGCCACCAAGACGGTGCAGGTTCAGGTTGGAGCTCTGCTTCCATTTTGAGCCTGGGCCAGACGTGGAAGGCTGGCTCTGGTGGTGGTTCTGCGCTGGTCGTGGTGACGAACCCCAAGCGGCTTCCACTGTACATTCCCTCAGTGGAGCAGGGGGCTCCAGGCTCTTTGCACCCATATTGTCACTTGTTCTCTGAGACCAGCCCTCCTGCTGAGGGTGGGGTTGTGTCCCATGGCTTAGATTTGTGCTCCCTGATGATTGGAGCCTTGTGCCTCTTTGGTGAGCTTGGCCACTCCGGCATCTTTGGAGAATGTCTATTGAATCCTTTGCCCATCTTTAAGTTGGATTACTGTTGAATGGCAGGAATTCTTCACGGATCTAGAAACCAATCCCTTATCAGATATGTGGTATTTTCTCCGATTCTTTGGGTTACTTTTTCAATTTTTTATAATGTCTTTTAGTAAAGGAAGATTTTAATTTTGACGAAGTTTAATTTGCGTATTTTTTCTTTTGTCGCCTTATCTTTGGTGTCATGCCTAAGAAGTCACTGGTACTTACAGCATTTTGTGAGGCTTTCCCCTTTGTTTTCTTGGAATTTCATAGCTTTGGCTTGCAAGTATTTTGTCCATTTTGAGGTAAGTTTTTATAGAGGGTAAAGTAAGGGTCCAACTTAATTCTTTTGCTTGTGGATATCAACTTGTCCCAGAACCATGTGTTGAAAAGGCTGCCTTTTCCAGACCCTTTGACGGGAACTGGCACCCTTGTTGACAAGGGCTGACCATGTTGTTGACAAGGGCTGACCACGTACAGAGGGTTGATGCTGGGCGCTTGCCCACTGCTCTGTGGGTCCATGTTTATTCCAGTGCCACGCTGCTCTGATCACTGTATCTGAAGGTAGTTTTAAAATCAAAACTGTGAGTCCCCCAGCTTTGTTCTTTTCTAAAATCATTTTTGTGTTTGGGTTTTCTTAAAAGTCCATTTAAGCTTTTGGATGAATTTTTCCATGTCTGCCATAAAATGGAGATTTTTGATAGAGATTCCATTGAGTGTGTGATCTTAGATTAAGTTGGGGTATATTAGCATCTTAACAATAAGTCTTGCAATCCGTGAGCCCAGGGCATCTTCCCATGTACTTGGGTCCTCTTTATTTCAGCAATATCTGGTAGTTTTCAGTGTATAAATCCTGTTTCTCCTTAGTGATGTTTATTTCTAAGTATTTTATATTTTGAAACTATTGCACATGGAATTGCTTTTTAAATTTCCCTTTCAGTTGTGTGTTGTTAATATATAGAAATGCAGTTGGTTTCCATGCATTGATTCTGTACTGCACAACTTCACCAAATTCATTTCTTCTAATAGTTTGCAGGGGATCTTTAGGGTTTTCTACAAATGAGACCACATCTTTTGTGAAGAGAGATAATTTCACTTCTTTCTTTCTAGTCTGGATACTTTTAATTTATTTTTCTTGCCTAATTGCTCTGGCTAGAATTTCTAATACTGTGTTCCAAAAAAGTGATGACAGCAAGCTTCCGCTTCTTTTTCTTGATTGCGGGGACAGCTGGCAACTGGACCAGGGGTGATGCACTGCTAAGCTACAGTCTCAGAAACTCATATGTTTCTATTTCTTTCTTTCTTTATTTATTGAGACAGAGTCTCCCTGAGGTGCTCAGGCTGGCCTTGAACTTGGGCTCCTCCTGTCTCAGCCTCCCAAGTAGTGGGGATTACAGGTGTGCATGACCACAGCCAACTTGGTATTATTGTTGGTGTTTCACCACTGAATGTTACATTAGCTATGGGTTTTCAGATGTGGCCTTTATTAAGACGTTTTCCATTTATTTCTAGTCTGTTGAGTGTTTTTGTCTAAAAGGGTGTTAGGTTTTGTCAAATGCTTTTTCTGCATCAATTGAGGTGACCCTGTGGCATTTGTCCCGTTTGTTCTGCACATGTGCTGGGTCATCTTGGTTGATTCCCCATGTTGGACCTTCCTGGTGTCTGGGTCCACTTGGTCCTGGTGTGTCCCCTTTTAACATGCTGCTGAGCTTGCTCCACTGGGGCTTCTGGGGACCTCTGCATGGGTGTTTACCTGGGATGCTCGTCTGTGGGTGGGTTTTCTTGTGGTGTCCTTGTCCTTTGGTGTCAATATTGCTGGCACCCTGGGATAAGTTAGGACATATTCCCTCCTTAGTATTTTGGAAGAGCATGCGGGGAACAAGTGTTAACTTCACTTCAAGTGATGGGTAGAACTGACCACTGTAGGCATCTAACCAGGGCCTCTCTTTTTTGGGAGATTTTGATCACCCCATGATTTCCACGTAGCGGTCAGATTTTCTCCTTCTCCATGTTTCAGCCTTGGTTGGCTGTACTTCCAGGAGTCCATCCCCTTCTTCCAGTTGAGCAGTTGGCTAGTGCTCAATCGTTCACTGCACGTTCATAAGGATCCTTCCTGTAGCCCACCTTCCTTTTGAAAGCACAGCAGCGATTGCATTAGTAAGTGGATGACAAAGAGAAGTCGTGATAGCACAGTGTTCTGAAGGATCAGTCGCCCGGGCTGCTGACTTCAGGCTCCGAGTGCCATCTGGGCTGCCAGCACTGCTCTTTGGCGATGCTTCCTCGCGCGCTGGTGCCGGTCCATTCCACAGGGGCGCTTCCCTATGGGCCTCTTCCGTTCACTGCACTGTCGGCCCGAGGTGTTCGTCCTCGTGGGTCAATGCCAAGCCTTGCACACTCGTAGTCAGGGTGCGCTGCTGTGTCCTGGGAGTCAGTGGGGCACCTCAGATGAGGTTGTGGGGACCTGAGGGGCCTCACATCACTCTGGACCCCTGAACCTGCCCTGCGGGCTCCAGGGTGTGAGTAGGCCTCATCTGCTTCTTAGCTGTTTCTCCGCCCCTCCGCAGCCCTGAGCCTCAACAGACACAGCCCGCCAGGGGCTCTGTGCCCTGGTCTCACCCGGTTCCTTGAGGCCCAGCCGGCCCCACACAGGCCTTCACAGCAGGGCGACTCAGGTGTCCTCCAGGCTGCAGACTGAAAGGACCCCTCTGGTTGGTGGCAAAGGAAACAGATTCTCCCTGCGAGTTCTTGCCTGAGTCAGTCCTGCAGATCAATTCCACTTTGCAGGCTCAGGAGCAAAAGAAACCAGAGCCTCTCTGTGCATGTGTGTGGGAAAGTGAGATTCTCCGTAGGAACAGAAACGCGGGCCTCTAAACCTGAGGGCCTCTGTCGGCCCCCGGCCTGGCAGTCCCCGTCCCAGCACAGGAGGGGCTCTGGGACGGCAGCTGAGGCCTTGCACAGGGAGCTGTGCAGTGCTCCTTTTGTCTAGACAGGCACTAGGTGTTGGGGAGCAGGCTGGTGCCCCAGGTGGGAGAGGAGGCTGGCAGGTCCTGTGGAGGCTGCCTTGAGCACCCCACCCTGGCGGCTGAGCGTCTGTGTGTTGGTGTAGGGGACGGGGCGCTCAGGCACCTCCCACCTGACACAGTGGCCACCGGCACTGAGGGGCTGGTTGGCTTCTGTGCCCTGCAGTCCTCTCCATGATGTCTGCCTGGAGCCCAGAGGGACCTCGGTGCCTTCACTGCTACAACTCCAGCCTTGCCCAGCAGCCACAGTGCCCCAGTGGAGCAGGACTTGTGCTCTCCCGCTGCCGCCAGCACAGGCCTGGGCAGGCAGAGAACCCCCGGTGTTCTCAGTTCCCTCCTCCTGAAACAGCATAGACAACTGCCCTCCAAGGAAGGCAGTCAGTCTCACCCCCAGGCTCACGGCACATGGTAGAGCTGCTGGTGCACGCTGGGACCACACCGGCAGCCGCCGTCACATTTGCTGAAATCTGCGAGTTTCTCTCTTGTTCCTCTGGGTCCCTGCTGCCCTTTAACTCTTTAGAAGTATGTGAAGGCCACCTTTTGTGGCTGGAAATGGCACCCATGTTTGGACTTTCTCAGAGGTGCTGTTTGGGAGTCTCTTGACCTCTGCTTCATGAGCCCACAGAGCTGGGCACATGCTGAGCGGCTGACCCTGTGCTGACAGGGCACCTGGGATGAAGGTCAGGCCCTTGCGGCAGCACCCCACTGGGCCCAGCTGCTGGGCAGGCCTGTTCTTCTGAGTCAGGCTCTCCCACTTAAACCCGCAGATTGGCTCCTCTAACGGGGTTTGGTCCTGGGGGTCATTTCTCCTAGGGCTGGAATCCCTCCCGCTGGGTGCTGTCTGGGAGACAGTAGCTGATCCCAAGGGCTGGGACCGGCGTGGAGCTCCCTGCGTCTGCCTTGGAGAAGCTGAAGTGGCTTCAGGATCTCTGACAGGGCCTCCCTCTGCCGATGAGGCTAGGAATGGCTGCCCACCAGGGGAGCTCCTCTCGTCCCCTGATGGCGGTCCCTGCCGCACAGAGTTTCAGTGTAACGCACACGGCTTCATCGTGGCCTGGGTACTTGGAATTGTTCTCCATCAGGCCACTTGTGATCTGGCACAAGTGCAGAGTGCCCATGGCAAAGACATGCTGTGTGGGCACATCAGAGACATGCTGCGTAAAGGTCCCCACGTGCCCACGTGCCCGTGGGTGCCCTCTGGTCCGTGGCAGTCGTGGCCTGTGTGTGCACGTGATGGCCCCTGGCTCTTCCTTCTGGAACGTTGCTGAGTTGCCTGGACCCGCACTCACCCTCCCCCCGAAGCACTAGCCAGAGGCAGAGGAGCAGCCTGCGTGAGGACGGGAGCCCAGAAGTTTCCAGAGTCACTTCCAAATCTGTCACTTTGGTTTCCTTTAAGAGTTTGTTTTAAAAGTGGTTTAGCCAAAGTGAATAGAAATGATGCTGGACGTCCCCAGGACTCCTGTCACATGGCTCCAGCGCTGTCGGAGGGAAGAGCCTGCCTGCCTCCCGCACAGGTGGCCCCCACCCAGCCAGCGCCCAGCCCTGCCCACACCCTGCCGCTTCCCGGGCGGGGCCACAGCACACACTCACACACACGGCACACACTCACACACACGGCACACACAGCACCCACACAACACACACAGCACCTACCTACACAGCACACACACGCCACACACATACAGCACACACAGCACACACTCACACACACGGCACACACTCACACAGCACACACTGCACACACAACACACACAGCACCTACCTACACAGCACACACACGCCACACACTCACATACAGCACACACAGCACATACACCTACACAGCACACACATGCCACAAAGAGCACACCTACACAGCACACACACCAACATAGCATACACATGCCACACAGCACACACTCACAAACACAGCACACACTCACATACACAGCACACTCCACACACACCTACACAGCACACACATACCACACACTCCCATACATACCACATGCACACCCCACATACACAATTCACCACACACATCATACACAGCACACACAAGTACAAGCATATACCTGCATCCATACCTCACATTCTCACATTTCTACCTCACACAGTCATGTGCATGTCACATACATGCCACACTGTCATACACAGCACACACATGCACATATACACACATAGCACATGTCATGCCACATGCCACACGCTACACACACACGTACCATACTCATAGACAAGCCATGTGTAACATGCACACAACATACATGTGCATGCACAAATAATGCATGCACAATGTAAGCACAGTCCAGTGAGCCCAGCTCTCTGTGGAGAGGTGCCCTGAGAACACCAGGTCTCCCCTGAGAGGGAGCTCAGCAGGGCAGTGTGCACATCAGTAAGGCTGTGGGACAGCTTCCCGGGTGGAGGGTGGGGGTCGAGGACAGACTCCCCAACCTCAGCCCGTGCTGCCTGCCGCTCACTGCCCAGGTCTGGGGCAGGGGCAGCTCCTGGAGGGAGGGACACCACATGGTCTGCAGAGTCCTGTTGGCATCCTGGCTGCACAGAGCTCCCAGCCCAATCAGAAGACAGACCTGCGAGCCAGGAAGGCGACGTGCAGAGGGACCTCACAGAGGGCAGCACCAGATGGGCTCAGAGTCCCTCAGCCTCTCAGGGCAGCAAGCCTGCCAACCAGATGTGCCCGTCACGGGGAAGACCAGTCCATCCCTGACGAGATGAGTCAGTTAGAAAACCACGGAGCTCAACCCACGTTGAAAGGCTACTGCACGGCTGATGTCCCAGCTTTGGAAGTGCAGCCACAGTGACCATAACTGGGTCATGCCAGTGAGCCCTGCTGGGCCTCAGTGACCTTCATCTTCCTCAGAGCATGCAGCCCCCTCCCTAGGAGCACTCAGCCCATCTCCCTATGAGTACTCAGCTTGTCTAGCTCAGAACACTCAGCTAGGAGCACTCAGTCCATCTCCTTAGGAGCACTCAGCCTATCTCCTTAGGAGCACTCATCTCCCTATGAGCACTCATCCCCTCTACCTAGGAGCACTCATCTCCCTATGAGCACTCAGCCCATCTACCTAGGAACACTCAGCTAGGAGCACTCAGTCTGTCTCCCTAGGAGCACTCAGCCCACCTCATTAGGAGCACTCAGCTCATCACCCTAGGAGCACTCAGCCCCTCTACCTAGGAGCACTCAGCCCACCTCCCTAGGAGCACTCATCTCCCTATGAGCACTCAGCCCATCTACCTAGGAACACTCAGCTAGGAGCACTCAGTCTGTCTCCCTAGGAGCACTCAGCCCACCTCATTAGGAGCACTCAGCTCATCACCCTAGGAGCACTCAGCCCCTCTACCTAGGAGCACTCAGCCCACCTCCCTAGGAGCACTCATCTCCCTATGAGTACTCAGCCCATCTACCTAGGAACACTCACCTAGGAGCACTCAGCCCCTCTACCTAAGAGCACTCAGTCCACCTCCCTAGGAGCATTCAGTCCCTCTCACTAGGAGCACTCAGTCCATCTCCCTAGGAGCACTCAGTCCATCTCCCTAGGAGCACTCAGCCCCTCTATCTAGAAGCACTCAGCCCACCTCCCTAGGATCATTCAGTCCATCTCGCTAGGAGCACTCATCCCACCTCCCTAGGAGCACTCATCTCCCTATGAGCACTCAGCCCATCTACCTAGGAACACTCAGCTAGGAGCACTCAGTCTGTCTCCCTAGGAGCACTCAGCCCACCTCATTAGGAGCACTCAGCTCATCACCCTAGGAGCACTCAGCCCCTCTACCTAGGAGCACTCAGCCCACCTCCCTAGGAGCACTCATCTCCCTATGAGCACTCAGCCCATCTACCTAGGAACACTCAGCTAGGAGCACTCAGTCTGTCTCCCTAGGAGCACTCAGCCCACCTCATTAGGAGCACTCAGCTCATCACCCTAGGAGCACTCAGCCCCTCTACCTAGGAGCACTCAGCCCACCTCCCTAGGAGCACTCATCTCCCTATGAGTACTCAGCCCATCTACCTAGGAACACTCACCTAGGAGCACTCAGCCCCTCTACCTAAGAGCACTCAGTCCACCTCCCTAGGAGCATTCAGTCCCTCTCACTAGGAGCACTCAGTCCATCTCCCTAGGAGCACTCAGTCCATCTCCCTAGGAGCACTCAGCCCCTCTATCTAGAAGCACTCAGCCCACCTCCCTAGGATCATTCAGTCCATCTCGCTAGGAGCACTCATCCCACCTCCCTAGGAGCACTCATCTCCCTATGAGCACTCAGCCCATCTACCTAGGAACACTCAGCTAGGAGCACTCAGTCTGTCTCCCTAGGAGCACTCAGCCCACCTCATTAGGAGCACTCAGCTCATCACCCTAGGAGCACTCAGCCCCTCTACCTAGGAGCACTCAGTCCACCTCCCTAGGAGCATTCAGTCCATCTCGCTAGGAGCACTCAGCCCATCTCCCTAGGAGCACTCATCTCCCTATGAGCACTCAGCTCCTCTACCTAGGAGCACTCAGCCCACCTTCCTAGGAGCACTCATCCCACCACCCTAGGAGCACTCATCTCCCTATGAGTACTCAGCCCATCTACCTAGGAACACTCACCTAGGAGCACTCAGCCCACCTCATTAGGAGCACTCAGCCCATCTCCCTAGGAGCACTCAGCCCACCTCATTAGGAGCACTCAGCCCATCTCCCTAGGAGCACTCAGCCCCTCTACCTAGGAGCACTCAGCCCACCTCATTAGGAGCACTCAGCCCATCTCCCTAGGAGCACTCAGCCCACCTCATTAGGAGCACTCAGCCCATCTCCCTAGGAGCACTCAGCCCCTCTACCTAGGAGCACTCAGCCCACCTCATTAGGAGCACTCAGCCCATCTCCCTAGGAGCACTCAGCCCACCTCATTAGGAGCACTCAGCCCATCTCCCTAGGAGCACTCAGCCCCTCTACCTAGGAGCACTCAGCCCACCTCATTAGGAGCACTCAGCCCATCTCCCTAGGAGCACTCAGCCCACCTCATTAGGAGCACTCAGCCCATCTCCCTAGGAGCACTCAGCCCCTCTACCTAGGAGCACTCAGCCCACCTCATTAGGAGCACTCGGCTCATCACCCTAGTAGCACTCAGCCCCTCTACCTAGGAGCACTCAGCCCATCTCCCTATGAGCACTCAGCCCACCTCCCTAGGAGCACTCAGCCCCTGTACCTAGGAGCACTCAGCCCACCTGCCATCCAGAGACCACCTCGAGGAGGCGCCCAGCTGCAAGGAGGATGCAGGAGTCCTGCTTTTGCTGTGAGTCCATGTTAGGTGGTGGAGGAGCCTCTCTGCTGGCAGGAAGTCACAGTCCTTGAGCGGCACACAAGCCTGCTGGCCGCTCAGCTTGCTGTGCTCAGAGGCCCCACTCTTAGCTTCTGGGTCGGTTTGAATCAGTCTTTCAAAGACCTCCCTCTTCTTCATTGTTTCCAGAATCCACTGTGGAACAACACTGTGCTCACAGCAGACCTGGCTTGTCCCCTTGTAGAGCAGTCACCGAGGTGACCAGCTCCACTAGAGGAAAGGGTGCCAGCAGGTGTGGGTCTTCAGTGTCACCAGAAAGGGCAGTCACAAGGAGCACAGAAATTCAGGAGCCAGAGAAGGGCGGCCACATACCAAACGTCTCAAAGACCAAGAGCATAACCACAGATCAGCCTGTGACTGAGGGGGGCAGGGTGCGTGGGGTCTAACCCCGCTCTGGCCCCCGTTAGTCCATGCACTCCGGCACCCCGGTCTGCAGTCCGCCTGCGGGGGCCCGGCCCCGCCCTGGAGCTGCCATCTGGCTAGGTGAATCCGCAGTCAGACCTGACGGCACCACCGTCCGTCCGTCTACGCAGGGCAGCTACCCTTCACCCTGTCGAGCAGACCTTAAAAACTCATCACAGGTTTTACAAAGATATAAAAACTGACAACACAGGTGAATAACAAGTGAGCTAACCACACTCTTGAGACCTTCTAAGAGATTTTCTCCCGATTTGAGCTTGATTATTCAGATACCAGAAAGCCTCGAGTTCCCAGGGTATCTGACCTTCAACAGGAGACCGACCGGCCTGGACGTACTCCTGGAAATCTCTGCAAACAGGAACCCTGCCTCACCCTCTCAGATTCGTCCTCAGTTGTTTGATTATTGATTTCAAATATCGCGCTCTTTGTGGGGTCAACAAGTAGGAGACTCGTGTCCAAGTCTGTCAAGGACAGGGTTTGTCTCAAGGGTCTCAATGGATATGGCCCTAAGAATTAGCAGCCAGGAAGCAGCCAGGCCCTCCCTGAGAGGTGAGCCGCACCCGGCCCTGAGAGACTGGGCCCACGCCCTCACACGACACGTGGGGCTGGACAGGTAACTCCCTGGCCTGCAACTTGCTCTGGGAAGAGCCCTGGGCATCTGTACTTTTCAAAGTCCCATAGAAGATCAGAGAGTGGTGGAGGTTCCAGATCCAACCCAGCTGATTCTGGGGACAGTGAAGGAGGTCTGACAGACAGACATTGGGCATTCTACAGGTGAGGGGTAGAGAGTCGGAATCAAAGACGCACAACGCAACAAGACCAAAGGTGAGGGGCACCCCCACCCCTGGCAGCCAGGGCAGTGCGTGGGGCAATCGGCTTAGCTCAGGCCATGGCCAGGGACAGGCCAGGGACAGACAGCAGCCCCTGCTGGTCAAGAGAAGGAAGTGGAGGGAGCTGCCTGGACGGGGCCTGGGTCAGCGCCTGGGTCACTGGGAGGCAGTGTCTCACTACGAGCACTGAGCTGGGACATGTGTGTGTGGTCAGGTCCCCACACAGGCAGTGAGGACCAAAGGCCCCACCTGCTACAGGTGCCATCATGGAAGGAAGGGACCACCAGAGGACGCAATGGCTCTAGGAAGAGCAGAAACTCCCTCAAACCATTAGCAAAATGGTTTTTCCTTCCCCCCCCCCCCCGCAAAAAAAAACCTTTCCTCCTCAACAGAAGATCAAAGACTTGAAACAAAACTTCTGCTGATGACTCAGCTGACCGCACTCGTTCTCCCAGATGCCACCGCCAGCTCCCGGCCAGGCTGACAGGAGGCGGCAGAGGGCCTCGGGGTCTGAGTGCAGGAGGGAAGGCCATGAGGGGGACCTGGGGTCTTGGGGACATGCAGGGTTTGGGTGATGGGTGCACCCCGCCTGCCTCCGCGGTCATCAGGAGCGTCTTCCTGGCACAGGGGACGTTGCCCTGAGGACAGGCCCTGGGAGCACTGCCGTATCAGCTGCCTCATGGCATAGCACCAACATGGCTGGGCCTGGCTCCAGGGTGTTGGTTTCTATGCAGCCAACTTCCTGCTGACGAGCTTCACTCCCAGAGGCACCTCCAAGAGGGAGCTGTCAGTGGAGGTGCGATGGGACTCCACGTTGTGAAATGGGTCACATTAGAACCCAAGGAACCAAACCCTGCCCCCAGCCTGGATGCCATGAGCTCATTTGGTTCAGTGGGCCTGGAGAGCCCTCCATGCCAGGTCACAGGGAGGGAGCCCTTGCACACGGAGCTCCCAGCTGCAGGGGCCGAGCCTTGGGCCGAGTGCCACCTCCGTGCGTTCCATCTCTGCCATGCACCTAGCAGGCAGCACATGCCTTAGGTTGTTTTTCAAGACTTTGGTGAACCCAAAGGCAGTGCCGGCCCTCAGTAGAACTAGAAATCACCTTAGCAGAGTTTGTCCACACCTGCCCATCTTTGGCACCACCCTCCTCTGGTGGGAGCAGGGCTCCCACATGGCCCTCAGAATTCAGCCCCCTCCCAACAGCCCCTCCATGGCCAGTTCTGCCAGCAGCTGACCCAGAACCTCTTCCTTATTCCACCATCCAATTCAAAAAGCTTGCCTGGGCATCTCCTGCATGCACACAGCAGACCCCACAGCAGGGCTGTCTCACCAGGAGACCGCAGACCCAGCGGCCAGCTCCCTCCAGCTCAGGAAGTGGCATGGGGTGAGGGCTTCCTGCTGCTCCCTGGCCCACTGTGCTGTAGCTCCAGGCTCAAAGCCTTTTCCACTCCACAGTACTGGTGTTCGGAAATGTGTGAGCACCACACACAACAGCCTAGGACAGCCACCGGCCTCGCCTGGTTCTCAGCATCGAACCCCAACCTCTCACACCCTGGGGAAAAGAGAGGGGGGCTCAGAGGAAGAACCAGCCCTCAGCTCCCAACATTAGAGTCCAGGGCATTTAGATAGTGGAGACAGCACTGTGGTCACTGCACCAATCAGACGGCACTGGCAGGAGCTAGGACGCCAGCCCACGCCAGCCCCGCAAGTTGTCCTGTGTGTGCCCGGTGCCTGGGACATCTCTGAGGCACTTCATTTCCACTGCCAGCATGCTGTCTCCTGGCTCTTGGGTCATGAGTGTGGGTGGCACTTCTTAGGGACTTGGGGCCAAGTCCTCCTGAAACAGAACCTTCTGCAAGTGCAGAGCCCCTGCACCTCACCTGGTCGGTCATCACCTCCATTGAGGAGCCTTGTTCACCTTGTCATGTGCCCAGACTGGGATCAGAAGCCAGATATTCTGAAGAAAGTGTTCTTCTAGGTTTGCTGCAAGCCACACCAAGCCTGGTGGCATGGTCACACTCCTCACATGCAGGGCAGAGGACAACCGGAAGTTGAAGACCTCGGTGGTCTCTCGTGTCACCCACTATCTGTGAGATGAAGACTCTGCTGGGGCTAGCCTTACTTGGGTTTCAGCCCCAAGCAACCCCATCAGGGCGTTCTGGCTGCCCCCTCAACCAGAACATGTCTCTTGCCTCCACTCTCAGTCTGTAGCATACCTCCTGTCCCTATGAGGACCCCAGGTCACAGTCTTCCCTGACCCTCTAAAGCTGCTTGTCATAGCCATCACTCAGCCCCATGGGCTTGGCTCCAGTGTGACCATCTCTGGGATGCTCTTGTGTCTTCCTTGTGCATCTGATACGTGGAACACTGGGAATAGTTCCGGTTGCCACCTGAAGCCTAGAGTGCTCTGGGAGGCCAGCCTGCGGGGCACACCTCAGGGTCATCATGTATCTTGTTCCTGTTCTAGCGGCAGGTGGGTTGTGTAAGTCTCCACAGAGCTCTTCAGTGTCTGGGTCCCTTGGAGTTTGTGCTCCATGATGGCTGATGCCTTCAGTGAATGTTGCTCATGCTGGGCACTTGCTGGGAGGGACTGTACCAGGAGCACGCTCACATCCGCCCTCTCCAGAGGCCTCCAATAAACAGGAGAGAGGCCAGCACTGGACAGCTAGGTCAGTGGAACCCTCTGAGGAAGCTGAGATGGAATTCACACAGCTGACAACTCAGGGGCACCTATTCAGTGCCTGGGCTGGGTGTCGCCACTCTGTTAGCTCCTAAGCACTTGTGTTACCCAGAACACCTCTGTCCACTGTCAGCCCATCCCTCTTGTGGCTCCAAGTGCGTCTCTAATGATGAACCTCTTCTGCTGGTCTCTGCTTTCAATTGGTAAGCTTAGTCCCTTCTCATTTAAAGCAATTTCTGATAAAGAAGGGCTTCTTTTCCCACTTTCCTATTAATGTGTCTTAAATCTCTTTTGTTCCTCAGTTGCACCAATGCTGCCTTTTTTAGGAGGGGGTTACCGGAGATTAGACTCAGTGGCACTTAACCACTAGCCACATCCCCAGCCCTTTTTATTCTTAATTTTAAACCAGGGTCTCACTAAGGTGTTTACAGCCTAGCTAAGTTGCTGAGGCTGGGTTTGAACTTATGATCCTTGAGCCTTAGCTTCCCAAGCACTAGAGTTACAGGCATGCACCACTTTGACCATAATTCTATTTTTAAATCACTGTTTTAAGTTCCTTGTTTACTTTCTGCCATATTTAGTTATTTCCTTTGTGGTTATCATGGGGATTACAATTAGCATCCCACATTTATCACAATCTAGTTTATCTTACATTGATTTAGCTTCAAAAGCACCCGGAACCAGTCTTCTAGCTCTGTATTCAAGTTGTATGTTGTTCTTGTCATAAACCAGCTCTTTATACACTATGGTCCAATTAACATAGATTCATAATTATTTTATTCATTATCTCTTAAAGCATCTGAGAAACAAAAAGAGGAGATATTAACCAAAAATGCAGTAATACTATATTTTCTATTATATTTGCTATGCAATTGTCTTTACTATACTATTTATCTGCTATATATATTATATTTGCTATGTAATTGTCTTTAGTTGAGTTCATGATTTTTTGTGTGGCATCGAGTTACCATTTAGGGTCTTCACTCATTTCTTGTAGGAAAGGTCTTAGTGACAACCATCTTCAGCTTTTGCTTATCTGGGAATCTGACCTTTGGCTTGATTTTTGAAGGACAGTTTTGGCGTATCACGTCAGGCCCCCAGGCTTCTGATGAGAGGTCAGCTGATGATTTTGTTGCAAGTCCCTTGTATGTGACAAGTCATTTCCCTCTTGGTGCTTCCAGGATTCTCCCTCCTTTTTTTAATATTTATTTTTTTGTGGTTGTAGTTGGACACAATACCTTTATTTTATTTGTTTTTATGTGGTGCTGAGGATGGAACCCGGGGCCTTGCACATGCTAGGGGAGCCTCTGCCACTGCAGTCCCCAGCCCCAGCCCCCCCCCCTCCCTCTCTCCTTTTTTTTTTTTTTTTTTGATGTCTAATGATCTCGGAACCTTTAATGGTCCCCTGGTCCTCGAGGGTCCCCTGCTCTGATGCATCAGTGCCTCAGCCCTGGTGTCCTTGGTCTCAGACACTATTTTGCCACCCACAATCCTGTGAGTAGTGGCCTTTTGGATGGCTTGCATGGAGTTGCTGCTGTCCAGGGATCATGGAGACTGAAGTCCTCTCCGTCTTCCAACAGGCGGCAGTGAGTGGCCATCTCAGCCTCCAGCTTGGAGGCTTGATGTGCAGTGGGGCTCCTAGTGCTGGGCCCGGCATTGCCCCTCTGCCCAGATCTGTGCCAGCTCTGATTTCAGGCGCAGCAGGACCCCACCAAGCTCCATCTCATGGTGTCCTGGGCCTCCACTTCCCCAGGTCAGTCTCCAGGGACTGGACTGTGCGTCTCAGGTCTGTGCATGTCACCTCGGTGGCTCCCATCTCGGCGCTCCTCAGTCTGTGGGACAGTGCTTGTCTAGCTCCTCTCAGTTCTTCTGAGCCAGCTCACCGTACTGGGCCTGGATGTCCGCCACGACCTTGCTGAGGTCCTGAGGTCTGGGGGCCTCCACCTCCACAGTCAACCCAGAGCTGGCAATCTGGGCTTGAAGGCCTTTGACTTCCTCTCATGGTTCTTCTTCATGAAGAGCAGCTCCTCCCTGAGAGTCTCAACTTCTGTCTCCAGCTGTAGCCAAGTGATACTGGTGTTATCAATGGCCTTGCGGACCCCATGGATGTCACTCTCTATAAACTGGCACATTGCCAGCTCTGTCTCCTACTTGACTCTAAAGTCAGCAGCAGCAAGACATGATTGTCAATCTGCAGAACAATGTGCGCCTGGTCCCCAGAATTTGCAAAGATCTAACTCACAGCTCCTCGACGGTCTTGAAGTAATGCCCTCACTCTCTGATCTGGGGACCCTTCTTCTCCAGGTGCTCTCTGATCTTGCCCTCCAGGCTCCTCACTCTGTCCAGGTAGGAGGACAGGCAATCATTCAGGTCTTGCATGGTCTCCTTCTCACTTTGGATGTCACCCAGTCCCGCCAGACCCCTGGCCGTCCCTGCTGCTGGGCTCCTGGACACCCAGCTACCCTGGGAGCTGGTGGAAGGGGACACTGAGATTTGGGAGCCTGAGCCTCCAGGGCCTGCCTAGATGCTGTCCATGCTGCTGGGGGGCTAGATCCGGTGGCTGTGTGACCGATGGACCCCAGGGATTGGTATTGGTGGAGAATGTGCTATCTGGTAGGAAGCGGAGAGACCAGGACTCAGGTTCAGGCTGCAGTTGTGGTGGTTTGCAATCCAAGTTATATCCCCCGAGTCAGGATTCTCTCTTTATCTTTGGCTTTTGGTGGTTTGATGATGTGTCTTGGTGTAGGACCCTGAATTCATCCTACTTGAAGAAATGGAGCTTCCTGGACATGGACACTTAAGCCTTTCATTAAACTGCGGTACTCTTGGTCAGTATGAGCCTTAAGTTATGTCATCGATGCCTCTTTGAAAGCTAGTCCACCCAAGGGTACTGATGAAGACAACTGTGCTCACCTCTCAGGGATCCAGACAGGAAACGCAGAGCGCAGTTGCTGAGATGAGGCACACAGTGCCTGGACCATCACGGCTCACCAGGAAGGTGGACCGCCTCCCCTGGCTGCTGGGAGTGGGCAATGGTGCAGACCGTGGGCAAGCAGAAACCCTGGGGTGCTCTCAGAGACCTTGCCGCAGTCTCAGGCACATCCCTGGTTGTGGAAAGATCTCTTTAAAACTAGACTACAGAATTCCAAACAGCTGGTTCCGTGCGTGGGTTTTGTCAGCTAGTGGTACTTCAGTGGAGGGACAGGTCTCTGAGCCACTGCTCTTCTGTTCCCGTGGCATCACTTGATCTGATGGTGCCTGCAGACCCGTTTCCACAGAAGGACCTCTGTAACAGACCCCATCCTGCCACACCCCCTTGCCTCTGCAGGGCGGACCCGACTGAGCACCTGCATCTCTGTCTGAGCCGGGCAGGCACACTTGGCCCAGGGTGGATGCAGGACGGCACTCACTGGCTAGATGCTTCTGCTTCTTTGCAGATTTGAGGCATGTTCCTTGTAGCCTCTCAGAAAACCACAGTAGGACCATGCCACCTGCCCATGCTGGTCCTTTGTTCAAGCTGACCTTTTCCGTCAAGCTTCACCTCCTCACGCCCACACTGTCCTGGAGTCCTCTCCAGGGACAGTACAAGGAAGGCACACACTCACTCAGGATCTGTTTTTGTAGAAACCCAAACTAGCGCAGCCTCTGCCTCCATGTCCTAAGGTTCTTAATCCTGCTCTGGTGACGCCCAGCGCAAGGCCAGCTGGGTGACCATCAGCAGCTTCAGTCCAGCAGGACAGACACAGGTGGGCTGGGCAGCCAGACAGGAGGCCGTCTGTGTTCTCACAGGGTAGGACCCTGGGTTGCTGGCAGGGCCTTGACACCTAGGTTGCATGTTAATGATGGAACCTCCTCAAATGTGTACAGATCTGTCAGAAGGGCAACTGTCCCTTGCCTGGGGACAGAAGCAGATGGCAGCTTGTAGGCCCTGCTCTGCAGTCCACTCAGCGCACCAGCAGTGTCTCTCCCTGCAGGCACCGTAGAAGGGAGCTCTCGGAGGAGAGGTGGACCTTTTCTTTTCAGTCTTCTCACAGAAGATCTAGACACGTGAACCCTGTGCAGCTGGAGACAGGAGCAGGTGGTCACTCTGCTGGGCCGCGCCCCCTAGCCTCCCCTCATCCCCTAGAGTGAGCTGGAGCCTGGGCTCTGGGGAACGACACTGAGTGACTCTCCGTTCTCCTGGTGTCCCCCTCTTGGCTCACAGTAAGGCCAGCCACGTCAAAGTCCTGGCAGGAGCGAGGTCCAGCTCCCTCCCGTTGTGCTGGGCTCCTGTCCTCCCCCCCTCCCGGGTCCTGATGACCTCACGCAGGGCCTTCCACAGGACGCGGTGGCAGCTCATCTGCCATCAGGCTCTGTTCCGGTGTTTTCTTCAAAGCCGTGAGACTGGGTGCAGCCCTGTGACCCTGGCGGAGCTGGGAGTGAGCTGTGCTCTGGCCGGGGCCAGGCAGGGAGGCTGGGCTCACAGGACTGACGCCGGCCGTGGGGCTCTGGGGAGAAGCCGTGGTCCCCCATCACTCCTGGCCTCCTGCCCACCCGCCGCAGGTCCTGGCTGCTCACCTGAGCCATCCTGGCCAGCGGCTTTCCTGTGGTCACCGTGGTGGCGGTGCAGGCCTCAGGGATCTTCCTGACAGGAACCTCCGCGAGCAGGAAGGTCCCTGTGGAGCCCGGAGCTGGAACTGGGCCTGGGGCTTGGGCAGGAAGGGATGATGGTGAATGGCAGGTGCTGGGCACCTCAGCTCTCCCTGCCTCTTGAGATGGGTGAGGGCAGAGTAGTGCTGGACGCAGAGGCTCCGAAGACCCAGGCCCAGTTCCAGCTCCTGGCTCTACAGGGACCTTCCTGCAGACGAGACCAGACTGGGTCCTTCCTTCCACCAAGGCTCGCAGTGTGAGGACTCGGGCTGGGACGCGTGAGCAGAAAGGCGCAGGTTGGCCTGACCCAGCCCCCCTTCGGATGCCGTCCCCGGTGTCTGCCCTTTGCCCAGGGCCTGGGGGCCTTGTGTGGGGATCCACAGATCCTCACTCACTTATCGTCATTTGTTGACACTTGGATGTGTCACTCAGGTGACATGGGTCCTCCAAGGGACGCCCCACAGCTTCTCATTCTTTGTTGCTGCTCCTAACACCCACTGACCTGCTGTGCTCTGCCCTGGATGCAGCCACTGGTTGACCTCCTGGGCTTTCCAATGTCAAGCTCTTCCGTGGCAGGGCTGCCTTCTCCACTGGTCACTTCCCACAAATCCAGGCACTGACTAGGCTGCCTAGGGCCTGGGGTAGGACGTCCAGTACCTGTCAGGGTCCCAGACTTTCTTGTCCTCTGGCATCTCCTGCAAGTGAGACCTTGATCTTTGCAGACTGTGATAGACCCCTCTTCTGGAGACAAGGGCTGTGGACACGAGGTTCCTGTGCAGATTGCATAAGGTGGGAAGTGGGAAATCTCCGCCTGGCTCCAGAAATCCAGCCTACCTCTGGCTTGTCGACTCAGAGGGAATTTAGACTCCATGCCTCATTTTCCCATCCATAGGAGCGGGAGGTTTGCTGACTTCAAGCTACAAAATTCTAGAATGAAAACAAGTTCCCAGGAAAGAGATACCTGCCCTAGGAGTTCAGTGAGAACCTGCAGGTAACCACAGGCAGGCGAGCAGGTGGAGGGGAGCAAGGGCCATGTTCAAGGGCTAAAGGGGACCCCTGTTACAGTGGGAAGAGATGCTCCCGGCACCCCAGGCAGGATGGACAGAGGACCAGCCTGAGTCACCGGAGCCTGACGACCAAGTCAAAGGCCTCTCCACCTCGCCTTCCAACGAGACCTGGGACTGACTGCAGGAGAGGAATCATTGACAGTAGAGGCCAAAGGCCACATCACAGCTTTGAAGTTTTGCAAGGAAAAGAAAAAGCCAACCCAAAGTCATATAAATCCATCAAACCTATTCTTTAAAAATAAGGGTAGGGAAAGCACATTTTCATGTCACTCCGCAGGGAGGAGGCTCCAGCAGCAGAGTGGCACTGTGTGAGAGGGGCGTCCAGGTGTGCAGGAGCAGTGGCAGGCAGGCCCAGGAGAGGGCAGAGCCCACGGGGCCAGGCGCGGCCAGGGGGCCTTGGAAGAAATGCTGGGAGAAGCAAGAAGGTGCTGTGGGCTCATTGAGGTCGAAGGTTGGCGTCCGTGGAGCGCTGCTCACCCACTGCCCTGTGGAGACTGACCAGCATCTGCAGGAGGCGCTACAAGTAGCCGGCGAAGCAGGTGGGAAGGCAGAGGACTCCCGCTGAGGGCGCGGAGCTCTGCACCAGATGCCAGGCCCTGGCAGGCCCCTCCCGTCCGGCCCTCCTCCTCCCACCCCTCGGTGAGCTGAGACTAGAAGATCCTTGTCCTCCTGTCCTTGAGCCGTGAGTGCAGGCTGAAGCCAAGGGGGCTCTGAGGGGCAGGAAGGCCCATCTCACCACTCAGACGCCTCGCGCACAGTGGGCCTCCTATACCAAAAGCCTGGGTTGGTTTTGCTGGCAAAGGAGAAACACAGGGAGCTCCTATCCCCAAGGTTGTCATCGTATCCATCTACAGGAAGCAGGATTTTAAAGGGTGATTCAAAGGCCAATTCCCGAGTTCTCTGTCAGAGTTGTAACTCCCTTGTTAATCTGGGAGATCTTCGGACACCTTCGCTCAAGCCTGGATTAATTACCTCATTCCAGAGGTGCCCGAGGCTGGGGCAGGAAGGCAATCCTGTTTCTCCTGAGGTTAAGAAGGAGAAGGGAGAAATTAGGGAGGAGCAGGGAGAGAGGAAGAGAAAGAAACATGTCCATTTCAACAAGTCACAGTGGCAGAGCAGCAAGGTCTATATTCAGAGCATAAAGTGGACCCTGTTGGATTCTCCCACTGTCGATTTCTACATTCCATTTCTAGGGAGAACTGGGTGACAACATCTCCAAGCTGCTTCCTGGTGAAGTTGGGGAAGTGACCCGAAGTCCTGGTTCTCTTATCAGGTGGGGCCTGGACAGTCAAGGGTATCCAGCTTTGGGGCAGTCCAGAGGTTCATGGTGACAGTTGTCTGGTGACTGGCTAAGGCATACGTAGGGCCAGGGTCACGCTAGGCCAACAATAAAGGAGATAGCAAAGCAATCAGTATTCAGCCGATCTCTGAAAACCTGAGGACAATGACTCATGCCCTGCCCCTGAAAACAGATTGGGTCTGTCTGTGTAGGAGGTTGGGAGGACTGCGGTCTAGGAGACCAGGCTCAGATGGACTCTGGAGTCCTCTGTGATAGTTATTATGAGACACCTCCACCCAGAACGCTTCTTTTCGATCCTCCGCCTTAACTTACTTTTGGTAGAGTTGACTCATTTTAAGTTACATTTTTAAAAAAATCATTGTTTTCCTTTTAAATGGCCACGTAGGACGAGGCTTTGGTCATACTCTCTGTCAGGTGCTTAAGGCCGAGTTAGTAAGAATGGGCCTAGTTCCTCTGTGCTGGTCACTAAGGCAGCTGAGGTTTTTCAGGTCACTCTTGAGAACCTCTGTTCCTTTGGCTTTTCTCCACCAGTCCTGCCTTCTGCCGGGGAGCCTCGGGTCTCGCTGGCCACACTGGGCTTCCCTTGGAAGCATCTGGGGCATTTCCGTCTCCGGTGACCTCCCCTTGGCAGAATGTGCACTGGTTGGCTTCCTGTCCTCCAGGGTCCTCTTAGAGGGCTCCATTGTTCCCTGGACCCTGGATCCTGGCTGACTCTAAAGGGCAAAGCCCAAAATATTGGCTGCTTTTTTCTTGGCCCTTTTACTTCCTTGACTTTGGTCCCCATCAAGCAGGCGGGTTTCACCAGTGGGAGCAGCAGCTTATGACTTCAGTGTCTGATTTTACAGTTGTCCTTCCATTGAGCTGGGGTCAGTATTAGAGCTGGAAGTCATCATTGTATTCTGTCTGTCCTGTGGGGTTGCTCATGGTCCCAGACCAGCTCAGGGTGTTCTGTTAGAAGTTGGACTTCTGCAAAACACTGACAGGCAGCAGTCATACAGTTTTACAGGGAAAATGCAAAATGAACACTGATCTATCTTTGCTATCTATTTAGACAAAGACCCATGTATTTATTAACTCAATTATATTCAGGTTTTACTTTCTTTTAAAACACTTTTACAAACCCAAATACCTTTTACAATTTACCCCAAATTTACTTAGGTTTTGTATTATATCCCCTGTTTATTTTGAGATCATAGCACTCTTTTCAGCAACAACAAAAAACCTTTCTTTTGAACACGATTTAAATGAGCTTGATTCTGACCTGCTTTGGGGCCGTTCTGACATGGAGAGGAATGAGAGGCAGAGCCTTAATTCAGTGAGGCTGGCCTCTTGACAAATATTCTAAGTGTTTTTTTTTCTAAATCTGATCTTTGCCCTTTCAAAATCTTGCCCTCATTCCACAGAGTTCTTAAGTGTTGTTTTCTGAGTCTGTCTGCATATCAGTTAACATGATACGACATTACCTCTGAATCATGATCAAAGAGGCTAAGAGAGTTCTTAATTTCCTGTTTGTGCAAAATGTGGCAAAATGTTTTCATATTTCACATTGTCAACCTCTGAACAAATAAGGCTCTCCTTGTTACCTTCTAAAAATACATTTAAATTCCCATCCCAGTGAAAGAATGACACAAAATTTCACATATAACTTCATTGATAATGGGTTACCTTCCTCCAGTTACAAAACATTAAGTGTCATAAATAAATACAACCAAATGTGCTATTTCTATTTAAATCTGAAGGAGACTATGGCTACAGACAATTTCAGTTTGGAGGACACCAACTTGATAAGGTGCTCTCACAAGTTTTCCATTTTAAAAGGTTTATACACTTGAAGAATAAGAATGAATCTGATACACAAAGAAGCAGAATGGTCAGGGTCACCATTACACAGACGTCCTTACATTAATTCAGTTGCATTTGGAAGGAAAGTTTGAATTCATATACAGTATCAATCATCACAGGTCTACATGGGTTGGCAGTACTAGCAAAGATCAAAGGATAGCTTTAAATCTCTTATACATTTAGGAAACAGTGTTAAAGATCATAAATAGACTTAGTCAAAGAAAACAGACATAAGTCGGGTCTTTAAATGGCAGGGTGGCCCTTTTATGTCAGATACAGTATATAAAAGAGAGCATTTATTCACTTATTGTTTACCTTGCAGGTAAACCTACTATAACTTTGATTTTACAAACTTTTCATAACACATAGAAGAAGCTCAGACAAACAGTTCTCAGATGTATACATTTATATAGTCACATATATTTAGGGTATAAAAAATATTGTTACAACCTAAAATAACAGTTATTTATTTAACCAGGTACAAAGTAATTATTTAAAAGACTTTAAAGCAGGTACAAACCCTAATTCCTTTAAGACTTAATTTCCCTAAATAATAAAACTGAGAGATACAAGAAAATTATCTTGATAGATAAGAGTAGATTAATGGTTCAGACTTTGCTTCAAGTTAATCACATACACAAACCTTTTGAGATTTACCTTCCACCAACCTTCTGCAACTTACTCAGACACTCTACAGCTTGTTAACATCCTTAGTTTTGTTCCTTCTTTCATCTTGGACTTCAGCGCAAGAATATTACTTTCCCCTACAAAATACTTTCTTATCCAGAAACATTTATTTTTCCTTCCAGTTTTCTGTAATAAAATATATTTCCATACCTATAACTTTTTAATTTTTCTGGTTTAAGACCCTTTTTGAAATTCACATTCTGAAACAATCTTTGTGAATATTATCTGTGCATTTAACTTATACAACAAATTTCATCCCAGGAGAGGGATCAGGCAATCTGGCATATACAAAAAACGTGCCTTAATTTTTTCCTCCCAGGTGGCATTCAAGGGGTTGGAGCAAGGAGATTTTGAGCCTGACATGTCTCCCTTAGCATTATCACAGTGCCATTGTCTTCACGTGAGTCCCCATGTTGATTGACCCAGCGGTTCCCTGGGGGCCTTTGTCTTGCACTAGGTATGTTGATATGCCCTGGAAGAGGCCCTCTCTGTCCCTTAGGCTTCCTTGACAATCCCTTTGCTGAGGCTGTCAACAAAACCCACGCTATTCTTAGTTTTTCCCCCTTTCTGGGTGCAGGTGTTTATCCTGCCAGTCTCCCAGACATTTAGTTTGATGGGATACTGTCATAACAAGACCTGCTCTGCCCCAGTGATGGATATCCCCTGGACAAATGGGGTGTTCTGTCAGATGTTAAAAGGGAGCCTGCTCCTGTCCCCAGGTCATAGACTCACAGAGCTGCAACCCACTGCCCCATCCTTTGTGGCCAGTAGCATCCACCCCACTTCCCCCATCTGCAGAAGGAGCTGGAAGGCAGGGCAGAGGCCGGGTCCTCTCTGCCCTCCCCCATTTTGGTTCAGCCCAGACAGCTTTCCTGGGATTTTTTCCCAGCACAGGGCTGGTGTCCCTGACCCACAGAAGGTCATCCTGGCTGCCCAGGGCCAGGCTGAGTGCCAGCACTGGGCAGAAGGTTTTAAATCTGTGTGACCCTTTCTTCTGTGTCCTGCTGCACAACAGAGGCAGTGCCTGTTGCATCCTCAACTTGGTTTCTGACTGTCCAGACTCCTTACCAAGCAACCGCATAAACACCAGTGCACACACTTCACCTCTGACACCAGCTCCACTGCAATCCTGTAGGATGATTCAGAAAAAAATTCAAAAGGCGAGATTGCGTTACAGTGAGACGTCTTTCTCTTAGACAGGCTTGTACCTATAGCTGGCACATTCAGCCAAGATCTCTCTTCCCAAGGGACTACTGGTAAGATGGACATAGCATGGCCCATGTCTTAAAGGGCAAGCAGCAGATCCAAAAAGGAGCACAGAGAGGATCCCTGAAACCATGGCTCTGTCAGACAGTAACCTTTAAAACAGACGGCCAAGACCTTTCCCTAGAGACTGTAGGATCAGCACAGTGTTGCCCCTGTCCTTAAAGGGGTAGTAACAGATACGAACCAAAACACAGAAAGACAACCAGAGGGAATTCCCATACCCAAGGCCAACAAACAGATGAAAACCTGGAACAGACTGGAAGGGAGTCAATATCCCTAGATTCTCAGGTACCACTTACCCATGACTCCTACGCCAGCAGCACCACCAATGTCCCCACAATGAAGGACCAGATGTCCACACAAAGAGGAACAGACATGTGGAATCCAGGGTCTTACCGGGGGACTCACCAGATGTCCAAGGGTGTTGGGACTTTTCCCAAAGTGGACCCAATAGAGCATGCTGTATTGCTCAGGGAGAGAAGACCTGAGTTCCCTGAAGCAAAAGGAGCTCTGGTAGCTGCAGGGATGGTCCCTCGGTCTCTCCCTTTGTGCGCAGGAGTCGCCCCTTCGTGCAGCTGGAGGCCAACTCACCTACCTTCTAACCAGCAATGGCTCTCAACGCTCAGCAGCCACCGGCATCCTCAGCATGGAAGTGGGATGGCTTGAAGAGCCAGGCTGCCCAGGAAGGCCAGGGCTGCTCTCCAGTCCCAGCTGGGGTGCCAAGTGTGTACCAAAAGCTGAGTCCTTGTCCCTGATGCCAACCCAGTAACAAGGACAAAGTTTTGAGAAAAGGGGAAGCAGTTTTACTGCTCTGCTAGCAAAGGAGAAGCACAGGGTCTCTTGTCCCGGAGGCTGGGACTCTGCCCCTCAGCAGGAACAGGGGACCTTTGAAGAGGTGATTCCAAGGCTACATTCCTCCCTGTTGGAGTGTCATCCACTTGTTAATTTGGGAGAGAGCCATTTCTGAGATCTTCTGGTGCCATCCCCAAGTCTGACTCACTTCGTGCCTATGGTGGGAGTGTGCCCAGGGACAGGTGACTCTGCCTAGGATGGGGGAAAGGTAACCCTGTTTCCCCCAGGCCCGGGAGGGGAGGGATTAGGAGGGGAGGGAGAGAGAAGAGAAAGAACACGCCCAGTTTAAAAATAAGTCACAGTGGCAGAAAAGGGCTGATTCAAAACATAAAGTGGGTCCCTGTTTCTTCCACAAGTGACCAACTGGGGAGGCACAGGAGGCCAGCCTCAGAGGGGCACAAGGTAGCTTCTGAGGTACTCACCCAAAATGCAGCACCTGATCGTGAGGAGCCTCGACAAGCCTCACAGGGAGGTGACACAGGGAGGTGACACAGAGCCATACCACACCTCGGCAGCTGGCTCTGCTGAGAAGGGCCAGGCAAGACGCTGCACTAACTGGAGGAGGCGGCAGCCATGTGCCCTGCATACTCGAAAGTGCCCGGCTTCTGCGGACTCCATGTTAGCAGGGCATGGTGTTGATTTCCTGACTTCCACGCGAGTTCAAAGTCAGCCTCAGCAACTAAGGCACTAAGCAACTCAGTGAGTCTCTAAATAAAATATAAAATAGGGCTGGGATGTGGCTCAGTGGTTGAGTGCCCCTGGGTTTAATCCCTGGTACCAAAAACAAAAACAAACCCACAGGTAGGCAATTCAGACATTTTGAGCAGTCAAAAAGGATTTTCAGCATCCCATAAAAACACACATTTCATCACAAGTAGCACTCGTGTGTATTCAGCAGCTGCACACTGTGTCCTCCATTCCCACCACCCCCGGGCAGGTTGCCCCCACTGCAGAAGCTGGCCTCACTGTGGAAGCCAGCACCAGGAAGGGGCCCTGCCCACTGCTCCATCCAGTTCTGCTAGGAAGCCCTGCCAGAATGGGCAGTGTGGTGGGCACTTCAGACACCACGTCAGGCCCTGGGAGCAAGAAGAGCAGAGAAAAAGCACAGACACCTCTGCTGCACAAGGAAAGGCACAGCTACTCCCCTGCAGCCCACCCTTGTGACCGCTAGTCTCCAAGGGCAACCTATGTGCTCACTCTTCACCACCGTGGCCACACGGCTCTGTCATTGCATCGCACTGCAGGAGTCTGAGGGACATCTGAGCTGGGCCCTGGCCAGCTCTGGCTGGGGGCTGTGTGCTGAGTCCACTGGCTCCGTGCCTGGCTCCAGGGTGGGACCTTGGCAGCTGCCTTCAGTCTGCCCCCGTCCCAGGCGTTGGGAAATGGCACGGGGTGAGCTGAAGGAGCTGGCCTCGGGCCGCTGCCCCTGGTAGACATCAAGCGCCTTCTGCACCGGCACTGCTTTATGGTGGGAAGCCTGTGACAGACGCAGAGCAGGTCTACCAGGAGATGGGAGGAAGGGGCCTGCACTCTTGGAGGCAGGGTGGAAAGGGCGTTCCAGTGGGAACACTGCCCAGCCTGCACTTGGGAGTGAGCCTAGAACACTCCCAAACTCCCTCTTCATGAGGGAACAAGCTGAGGCCCAAATGTTCAGGACAGTTGCTCAGGGTCCCAGTGATGTAGGATCCCTTAGAATTGGAATTTGGATCTCTTGGCTACCCGTCCAGGGCCCCTGTAAGGACGGAGTGAAGGAAGCAGGGTGCCGTGCTAGACCGAGCTGGAGTGGGTGCCATGGGCCCTGGGCACCACCCGGGGGGACTCCAAGCCAGCATTCCCATCAGCAGGTGCCACAGGCTGGTGGGCCAGCTGGCTGAGCAAGACACAGGGGAAACCTGGGGCTGGAAGGAGGGACTTGTCTCTTTCTCCCTTTAGAACCTTCACCAGGTCAACACTAGTCGCAGCCTGTTTTCTCATCTCAAAAGTGGGCGTGTTGTGGTAGATCATTTCCAAAGTATCCTCCAGCACTGACATTCTGGGACAATCCAGGCTGACTCTGAACTGGTGAGCTCTTTCTGTGGTCAGTGAACATGGGCTCCTGCCTCTTCTGCTGGACCCCTGCCACCTCTGCAGTAACCCCTGCCACGTCCATTGGGCCCTCTGTGACCTCCGCTAGAACCCTGCAGCTTCCACTGGAACCCTAACATCTCCACTGTAAACCCACCACTGCCACCTCCACAGGACCCTCACCACCTCCACTGGGCCCTCTGCCCCCTCCACTGGAATCCCACTACCTCCACTGGAACCCCATCACCTCCACTGGAACCCCACCACCTCCACTGGAACCTCACCACCTCCATAGGAACCCCACCACCTTCACTGGAACCCCATCACCTCCACTGGAACCACTGCAACCTCCACTGGAACCCCATCACCCCCACTGGAACCTCACCACCGCCACTGGAACTTAACCACGTCCATAGGAACCCCACCACCTCCACTGGAACCCCATCACCTCCACTGGAACCTCACCACCTCCACTGGAACCTCACCACCTCCACTGGAACCCCACCACCTCCACTGGAACCCCATCACCTCCACTGGAACCCCATCACCTCTACTGGAACCTCACCACCTCCACTGGAACCCCACCACCTCCACTGGAACCCCACCACCTTCACTGGAACCCCAACACCTCTGCTGGAACCCCTGCCACCTCTACTGGAACCCTGCCACCTCTGCTAGGCACCTGCCATCTCTGCTGGAACCCCACCACCTATAATGAACCCCCACCACCTCCATTAGAACCCTGCCACCTCCCCTAGGCCCCCTGCCATCTCTGCTGGAATCCCACCACCTATAATGAACCCCCACCACCTCCATTAGAATCCTGCCACCTCCACTGGAACCCTGCCACCTCCCCTAGGCCCCCTGCCATCTCTGCTGGAATCCCACCACCTCCACTGAACCTCGCCACCCGCAGTGGAACCCTGCCCTCAGGTTTGGAGTTCCTGGAAGCCCCTACCTCCCTGCCTGCCTCTCCTCCCACAGGCCCTTCAGCCTCAGAAGCCTCTGTGGTTTGTCTCTGAGGCTTTGCCTCACACCACAGCTGGTGCAAGATCCCTGAAGCCAGAGTTCCAGGAGCAAACCTGCAGCTCCTACCACAGTATGAGAACCTGTGGTCTCCAGCAAGGTCAGGGCAGGGGGAGGGTTTCCTCCCCTGGGGCCGGTATTTATTAGTAAGTGCAGCCACCAGGGTGTTTAGGGGATGGGGCACCCAGTGTCCTTGGGAGAACTGGGACCCAGGGCAGTTCTGCTCTGGGGCTTGGAAACCACCTGGCCACGGGAGGCCCTGTCTGCCTACATTTGCCATTTCTGTAGCATAAACAGGATTTAATTAAATGGTCTCTAAAATCCCCTCTTCCCACAGTTACCATTTCATATGACCTCAGAATCTGATATGATATAAAGTCTAGAACATGGCACATATCATACGTTCAATAAAGATGACTTTTCATACTCCACTTGTGGCTGTGATTTATTGGTAGATAATAGATGATAGAGGGTAGGTGGGTAGATAGGCAAAAAGATATGGGTAGTTAGGAAGATAGGTCGATGGTAGGCAGGTGGTGGATATGGAGACACAATATGTAAATCAAATGCACACAAATGCATCATATATAGGGGCTAAATAAACTACGAATTTTCCATGATTATAGTGCATATATCGAAAATTATGACAAAATCATAAAATATATTTTCTATGAAAATAGTTGACTCATCTCTAGAAGAAGACGTTTTAGAATCAGCTAGAGACAGGATCTATGGAAATGTCTTTTGACCTAAAATGCTTTGGACAGGTGCCCGCTTTTCCCTTTGATGTGTTCATTGGTTGGAGGTCCTTTTTTTCCTGACTGTTCTTGGGATGATGACAAGTGCTCATGTATCTCTGGGGCCCTGACCAGCATCTCTGGCTTTCCCTGGGAGGGGGTTGAAAAGCCACCTGCAGACTGACGCGACCTGAGCAGGGTCTGCGATGAACATGGCCCTGAGTGACCCGACACAGGCCGAGGACTGAGAAGCCACACCCGTGGCCCCTGGTACCCACTAGTGGCTGATGCAGGCAGCTTCCTGTCAGCAGGCGGGGAAGTGGGAGAGTAGAGCCAGGGACAGGACCAGGCGGTCCATGGGAACACAAGCAGGTGGAACCCAGGAGGTGCTGTTCTGACCACGATTTGGATACAGCAAATATGGGCACTTAGACTTTCAGGGCTCTGGAAGATTCTAGAAGAGCAACCTACCAAAGCAAGATGGAAACGTAGGTGCCTCCAGCAAATGCAGGCTTCCTGCCCAGGTGGACGGTTCTGCATCTCATCTTTCTGGCTTAAGAAGGAAACTGCTGCCAGAGCAGGGGCAGCTTGCTGGCAGCTGGGAGCTGCCCTGACTCTGGGCCCCTGGGCCAGTCCAGAAACACCTCTATGAACAGCCAGGCAGACGGCTACAGGAGGAGCCCCAGCTCAGTTTCAGCAGAACCTGTGAATGTCCCTTAAGAGGCTCGGCAGGGACATTTCCCTTGAAAGTGAAACATGTGTGGCTCCTCGAGGGTCAGGCTCGGGGCCCAGGGTCTTCTCTGATGTCTGCTGCCGTGCTGTGGTCGTCCGTCCTCTTGTCCGGTCCAGGTGAGGGGCTGTGGGGATGATGCACCCGCCCCCGCAGCTGCCCAGCCTTCGGGCCCTGCCCAGCTTGACCTCGGCCTCTCTGCCCCAGGGGCCCTTCCGTGCCATCTGCCATGGGCGCCTTCCGGCTCTCAAGCAGAGGGGCCCAGGATTGAGGACTGTACCTTGACGTGGTGCGGCCAGACAGCATGGGGCACGATTCCTCTCTGATTCCCGTCTTTTGGTCACGTAGGGCACGTTCAGCAACCACTCGGTGGGGTGAATTCAGCTAGAGCCTGTTCTGTGGGGAGCCTGTGGGGCACGACCTCTTACATCCTCCGCACCCACTGCTGGATTTTAAAACTCTTTTTCTTGACAGAAAGACAGAGTTCTCCTTTGTCCCTTGAGGGGTAGCTCTATTGCTTCGAGGGTTGGTAATTGTGAATAAAAGCTGCTTTTAACGTCTGAATGCAGGCTTCAGTGTGGACATAAATAGGTCCCCTGGCTTGGGTGAACACCAAGGACCATGGCTGCTGGACTGTATGGTCAGTGTGTCTTCAGTTTGAGGGGACTGCCAACCTGTCCAGAGTGGCCCACCTCTCCGCTTCCCTCCCGCGCCACTGAGCGCTCCTGGAGCTCTGTGTCCTCACCAGAGACTGGATTCTGGGAGTGTGCCATGGCTTCCTCAGGACACATGGTGGGGCACCTTTCCATATCTCATGAGCCACGTTCTTGCCCGTTTCTGAGTCTTGTTGGTCTAGTGTTCTCTGTGAATTGGGGATAGTCGTCCTTTTTCATATTCGTCCTTTGCAGATATTTCTTCCCAGTCCCTGGCTGTGCCTTCCTTCTCTTAACTGCACTTTCACAGAAGAGGAATTTTTGATCCTAATGAAGCTCAGCTTATCCATTCTCTCTGGTAGATTGTGCTTTTGGTGTTGTGCCTAACAGTTGCCACCCAACCCCTTCTAGAAGCTGTCTGGTTTGTGTTTAGGTGGGTCTGGCTGTGAATCTTTTCTGTAGTCTGTGCAGATTGACTTGTGCACATGGGTGCCCGGGGCCCTGGCGCCATTTCGTTGGAAGGCAGTTCTTCCTTGGTTAAATACCGCTTGCTCTCTGTCCAAGGTCAGTGGCTCTATTGTGAGGTTGATGATCAGCTGTCAATGCATAAAATATAGGGACAGAACACATCTTGCCCCAAGTGGTTTGGGATGTTCCAGCATCTTAACTTCACATAGAAAGGAAGGGAGGAGCAGGCTGGCCCATCAGACCTTGGAGAACTTGGGAGAGCCTCTGCTAAATCTGGGTCCCTCGTGTGTCTCTGTGTCCATGGATACTGACCAGGCATGTCCTGGTCCACCATGGGCCAGGCCATGACCCCCATCATAGGCCCTGGACCTGGTGCTCCTGGGCGTGCCATTCATTCCCCCGAGGGGTAAAGAAAGCGTCTGTGTCAGAGGGTGGGGACTGCCACCCTTCTCCCAAGGAAGTGTCTCCAAAGCCTTTCATTCCTTCCCAGTGGCCTATTCCGATTTCTGTCTTCATCCCTGGCCAGTTTGTAATTTATGTTTTTTTGTTCATAGTTCAGTTCCTTGACAGCTCCTGCTTCTCACACACAGGTACGTGAGTGGTGTGGTTGGTATACAGCTCGCATTGCCATGTGTCGGGGGCTTTGTCCACTTTTCGTGGTGAATTTCTGGCAGTGGAAGATTTGAGACGTCCTACTCTTCTCAACAGCAGATCTACTAAGAGAGGCTCTTGGGCTGTCCAGTCCCACGTCCCTTTTGCGATTCATTGATCTGTGTGTCGGTTCTTTCCCTCGAGGCCTGTCTCTTTTCTGCTGACCTCACTCCCGCCCCTTGGCTGAGTGCCTGGATGGTCTGCCCGGTCACGTCCTGCGAGAGCACCTGGCGGATCCTTGGGCTCCTGCGGTGCAAGTTCCCCGTCCTCCTTGTCGTGACTTTCCAAGTATTCTGTAAATACAGCTTCTCTTTCTGTTTTATGCTGAGAATGTTGAAGAGAGTCATCTTTGCCGTCCAGTCGATCGAAGGCTTTTGTTCCCTGTGGTCACTGATTTTGCCGACTTTGTTTTGGGGGCGGTTGGTTTTGTCGGACGAGGACTCGAGCACTCGCCTCACGCGGCTGGCGACTGGGGGACGACAAAGGCCTTCTGGAGGTGCAGCATCTGATGGGTCGCTTGGTGTCCAGACCGAAGTGCTTGCCACTCGCTGCCTGATTCTCTGCGTGCAGCTCTGAGAGTCCCCGTCCGCAGGCGTTTGAGAGGCTGGGCTACTCCACCTGTAAACCCGCCCCCTGGTCAATAGGATGAGACAGTTCAGAGCACCCTCCTGCGGCTCCCATGAGGGTCAGCCATGCTGAGCCCAAGAGCCGGGGGGGCAGCCTTGGGTGCAGCGGGTGCTCGCCATGGGGTGTGTGTGCCCCCCGGAGGGGCACCTGTCAGTGCAGTGTTCCGCGTCATCTCTTGGCAAAGAGAACCCAGGCATACTCCTCCTTTGTCCTCATGTTTAAAACCCCGTGTTGCCCTCTTCGCCACGGTAGGAATCTCCTTAAAAGTGCACCTTGCCTTCCTGGTGCCCACGGCCTCCTGCAGCTCTCCTGGTGCCCTGTGCTGCTCCTCTGGCCCAGGGCTTCCTGTGGGGCTCACGGTGGCTGCAGGGCCAGCTGTCCTGCAGGACGTCTGACCTGTCGGCATCTATCGCCTCTGCTTGTTGTTCTGTCATGGAGTTTCCCGCCCTCCACACCTGACTTCGCCTGCTGCCTTGACCATGCATCTCTGCCATGGACGGCTTCACCTGGTCTCTGTCCCCCTATCCCACCTGCTGCCTTGACCATGCATCCCTGCCATGGACAGGCTGGTCTCTGTCCGGGTCTCTGGTCTCTGTCCCCTATCCCACCTGCTGCCCTGACCACGAGTCCCTGCCATGGACTGGCTCCACCTGGTCTCTGTCCCCTCCTCTCACCTGCTGCCCTGACCGTGTGTCTCTGCCGTGGACAGGCTCCACTCTGGGCCTGTGCTGTCCCTGGGGCTGGAGGGCTGTCCCCTCTCCAGCTCTCAGGTGCAGCCGCCTGTGTGTCTGAGCCCTTGTCCTGGGGCTGCAGCCTCCTCCGGGTGCCAGTTGGCTTCATGCTGCCCTGGTAACAGGGGTATCTTTCCCGGGCTCTATGCTGATGCCAGAGAAAGGGACAAAGCCTAGCATCTGCAGCTACTGTGACAGTGTCCAGGAGGGAGTGGGCTTTGGGCAGTTTGGGGCTTACAGTGAAACCTCAGAAAACGTGTCACGAGGTCTCTGTTTACTCCCATCTGCCTTTGACTCAGAAGGCCACCGTGGGCGCTTGCTGAGACTCACGGGGATCTTGATGGGTACTGCCTGGAGCCCTGGCCTTGGGCTCCTGCACTGGAGGTCCAGAGATGAGTGACATGGTGACAGGCTTCCGTGTCCCTAAGTGCAATGCAGGCCTTGGGCCTCCCCTCCTGTCACTTATATCAAACATAGCGGTTTGCCCAGGACCCAGGCGTTGAAAATTGCTGAAGATAAACATTGCATTTTAAATTACTGCAGGCAACCAGGCAGACTGGAAAAAATCATTTGAGCAAATTGGAAGCTGAAATGTTGATATCAGATATTAAATTAATGTGAGATTGAAACAATATCTAATTAAAATAATTTGAAAAATGACTTGGAAATTGGAGCTGATGTGGCTTTCACAGCCTGCCATCGTCACCACCCTGTGGCTGGGCTCCACGCTCGCCGCCCGCAGGCTCCCCAGGGGGATGGGGGGACAGTCTTGCTGTTCACAGGAGGACTGGAGAGCAGGCTGCAGGCCCTCTGGGACGTGGGCTGGCGGACTGACCTTTGCCCTTCCCCACTCTCTGCCTACTGAGTGCCTGGGAGGATGCTGCGGGGTGCTCCGCATCCCCTCACACAGGACCTGGACAGGCCAGGTCAGAGTGGGCGCGAGAGACCAGAGCCCAGCACCACAGAAACAGCTGACCTCTGGCTCCTGTGTCCTCCCCAGGAGGGTCATGGTGTTGGGCAGGCGTGTGTGGCGCGGGCGGGGAGCCCTGCACCTCAGCGGGGCAGCTCCGCGACCACCTCCACACTCCCACGTCAGTGTCCAGTCTGGCCTCGGGTCTGTCCTGTGAACAGAAGATAATCAAAGGAGAGCGTTTCCAAATGAAGGCTCCTGTTCTGGTCACCACAAAGGAGCCTGAGGCCCAAAGGACCCAGCCTGGCCTCACAGGTGTGCCCTGCTGACCCCAGACTCGGCCCTCCAGAGCCCAGGCTGTCCTGGGTGAGCGCTGCTCCTCGCAGAGCTGAGCCAGAGGCTGGAGGGCACTGCTGAGGGCTGGCGAGGGAGAGACCAGTGTCCACGCCATGCACTGTGCAAGGAGCAGTGTCCTGCCCTCTGGTCCAGGGTCCCACCCGAGGCCCAGTCGGCGGCCGACAGCCTGGGACAGAGGCCCATGAGCAGGTGCGCTTGCTGTCCCCCTCGGTGTCACACAGCGTCGGCAGATTGTCTTCGGGTCAGCTTCTCCTGAGGCTCTGCTCAACTGAACTGAAGTCAGTTCTTTTCCCATGAGTGCCGCGCAGAGTGGGTGGGACAGACACTCTTCAGGACGCTGCCCGGGTGTCCTGTTGCTGTCGGACACTGGAAGAGGTAGGCACTGACTGACCCTTGTCCAGAAACAGTCCCAGATGCTGGAACGGGGGCTGTGGAGACGTGCTTCCAAGCACACCAGGTACCTAGCAGTGACGGAAATCCTGGAGGTCCCAAACTGAGCCAGAGCAGGAACCTCGGGGCTCACGGGGACCGCTGATGTCCACCTTCATCCCGAGAGCATTTCCCAAACCCCAGTGCACTTGAACATCAGCCTTTGTGACCGTGTGGCCTGTGAGGAGTGGGAGGCAAGAGCTGGGCCTGTCCATCATGGCTGGGCTGATGGAGCTCTGCCACACAAAGCCAGGGCCCAGGAGCTGGACCTGAGGAGGACAGTGCACAGAAGTCAGACCCCACAGCTGCCCTGGGCCCAGAAGGGGGCTGCCTGTGTTCTGTCACTGCCTGGGGGTGGGAGGGAGCTGGCCCACGGGAAAGCAGTCCAGCCTCACACCACTAGGGGGCACAGAGTTCAGGAAAGAATGTTCCCAGGCTGGACATGGTGGCACAGGCCTGTCTCTCAGGGACCCAAAGGCTGACACAGGAGGATCGAGAAGTTCAAGTCCAGCTCAGCAACTTAGTGAGGCCCTGTCTCAAAATAAAAAGAAGCAAAGGCTGGGGACGTGGCTCAGGGTTGAATTCCCAGCACCAAAACCAAAACAAACAGAAACCTGTTCCCACGTCCGCCGTCAGGGCTCCAGATGCTGGAAGAAGGAAACACAGATTCTCATCTCTGACCTCTAAGAATTCCTGCAGGTAAAATTCCAAGAACTGTGGACCACAATAAAGAACCTAAAAACACCCAAGGCACCATGAGCAAGTCAGCTGAAAGAGAACGTCGGGGATCACAACCCTTGGACCTAGAACTTCAATCCACGCAGATTAATGTAGTCACAAAAATGTGAGTGGAAACTCAGTACAACCTAAAGAGCAGAAGTCTTAAAAATGACCAAAAGTTTTGAAGGAATAGAATTTCTAAAATATGAAACATATTGAAAACTTTAACTTGAGAGACGAGTTCAGAGCAGATCTGACATGGCTGAAGAGGAAACCAGTGACCGAGACACAGACCTGAAGAACTGCTGTGGAAGGTGGCTTCAGAGGACAAGAGAAAATGTTGGGAGAGTTTAAGAGCCCAGGGGACACTGGCAGGAATGCCCAACCCTTTACCAGGAGTCCCAAAAGTGACGGCCGAGAAGCTCGTCCCTGGCGAACACCACCCAGGTTGTTTCTTGGGAGAGGAAGACTCTTCACCTAGACTCAGACCGTGTGGCTGAAGAGCACCCAGAGAAAGCTTTGAAGCATCCAGCAGGGGACACAGGGGCCTTTTGGCTAACTCAGCAGCCACGGTGGACCCGGAAGATAGACGTTGGAGCTTCTGAGGGGACAGGCATCAACCTAGAACTGGAGATGGCCTCAGTGTTTCCTTTCTTGTCACCAGATCAGCACCTGAAGGCAGGGCTTTGTGAAGGAGAAAGGTGTGTCTAGCTGACCGGGGAGGAGGGGGCAGCCTGGGAGTCCATGCTGGTGGCCCCGTCTGTTCAGCCTCTGCTGAGGGCCCAGAGTGGAGGATATCGTCAACGTGGCGGTAGCACAGGTAGAGATCACCTGGTAAGACAGGAAGCAGGAGATTCAGGGTCCAGACTTGCTCAAAAACACCTCGTTAGTGGCACACACCTATGACCCAGCAGCTCAGGAGGCTGAGACAGGAGGATCCTGAGTTCAGAGCCCGCCTCAGCAACAGCCAGGCGCTAAGCAACTCAGTGAGACCTGTCTCTGAAGAAAATACAACAGGGCTGGGGATGTGGCTCAGTGGTGGGCTCCCCCGAGTTCAGTCCCTGGTACCTCCCCCAAAAAATAAGTAAATAAAAGGAAACACTTGCTGATGTGGGAACTAACCAGGGTGCCAGTGACCAGCGGCTTCCCAACAGCCCACCTCCTATGGGTCTCGCCCCTCAGCAGGCCACGGAGCACCAGGCTTCCAGCACACACGACTCTGGGGACATCGCAGTCCCCAGACCACCCAGAGTACCCCAAGTGCTCATGCAGAGCAGGGGCCCGGTCTCCACCACCGCATTTGGGTCAGTCCTGGGGGATGCACGTCAGGAGGAGGAAGGCCGTCCCATGAGATCTGAGATGCAGGGTTGACAGTGAGCGGTGAGGACCATCTAAGCCAACGTGCTGTGGCGAGTGACTGTCCTGCGGAGCCGGAAACAGGCACAGCCTGTGTGGGCTGCAAGCAGGAGGCCTGGGGGCAGCATGCCTCTGGGGGCAGCGTCCTGAGGTCTCCAGGGGACCCGCAGGGGCTGGTGAGACGGGTCTTCTTGACCTCTGGAGCTGGAGAGCAGGTCCCACACTGAGGGGACCACAGTGCTGCAGAGAATTTGGGCGGGCTGAGCCCACAACAGACGTACGTTTACCAAGGCCCCATGGGAGACAGCAGTCAGGGACCGGGGCGTGTGCCACGCGTCCTGCGCAGACCCAGTTGGCAGAGGACCCCAGGCACACAGTGGTCCCCAAGTGTTGGGAGGAGCTGCGGGTTCCCCCCACCTGCTGGTGTCGCAGCTCTGCGGGCTCACGCACCCTGGTGGCACTCTGAGCATCCCTGCACCCCCAACGGCAGGTGCCACCCCTACAAGACCAGGAGCCCTGCTGCTGCCCCTGTGCCCACCCTGCACCACCCAGGTCTGCAATGCTCTGTCCTGCTCCCACAGGAGAGTCACCTGCCATCATGTCCTCGGGGCAAGTGGACCAGCATGGGGGTCCACGGGCAGAACAAGGGGTGTCATGCCAAAGTGGTTGTCCTTGGCTACGGGATCTAGCAAGGTGGGATCCAGGCCTGTACCAGGGCAGACAGACTCACAGAAGTATTTCTCACATGCAGGGGAGGCCTCTGCACAGGTCAGGGTTCTGGGATCTCATGATGTTCCTGTCACCAGCACAGTGTGAGACCCCTCCCTCCTGACCTCTAGCTGTCATTATTGTGTTTATTATTGTAGGGACTGACATGAACAAGTCCATTCTGATGCTGACAATTGTCACAAACCTGTCATTGTTTACAGGCAGCTTCATTATTTACCCAGGCAAAAGAATGTGCAAGTAATTGTATGAGCCCATTTTCCATTGCTATAGCAAACTGCCTGGAGCTGGGTTATTTACAGAGAAAAGAAGTGCATTTAGCCCACAGGATTTGGAGGCTGGAAATCCCACCAGCCCTGCTGAGCACATGGGGCTCCAGGCGGGCCTCCGTGTGTCGCCAGTCTGACAGCTTTGGCTGCCTGCTCCACCTCATCTGCTTGTGCACCATCTGCTTTTCCATTCGCTGTGTGGGTGGAGGCCTGCGCAGGCTGTGCCTGGGGACCTCAGGGCGGACCCCGTCAGAGGGGCAGGATTCCCAAGTACAAAGAGCCCAGCAGCCAGGACAGCCTGCCCGCCCACACGTGCCTGGGGCACCCACACCATGTCCCGTGCGGCTCTGTCTGGGAAGCAGCAGCTGGAGGCAGGGCACAGTGACCAAGTGTGCTGCCCAGGGAGTGGAGGCGCAGTGGAGGGCGTCTCACGGCGGCTGGGGAAATCAGCATTCCCCAGATGGGAAAGACGAAATGGGTGATTTCCCAAGTGGCCTCTTGCCACAGGGAGATGAGGGTTCAGAAGAGCAGGACCAGCGGGGAGCGGGGGCCAGCCTTGGAGAGGAGAGCAGGAGGCTGCTCCCCTGAGGTGCGGGTCCTGTGCAGGCCTGGGTCCCAGCGAGGACCAGGAGCAGGCAGCAGGACACAGGCCCTGGGGCAGGTGGGGGCCTGGAGGCTGAGAAGTCTGGAGAACCGCACTTCCTCCTCCAGTAGCTGACACAGTTTGGGTATGGAATGTCCCCAGGTCTGGAAGGCCAGGTCTCTGCCGGTGGTGCTGGTGGAAACTTGAGAGGTGGGGCTACTGGAAGAGGAGGGTCACGCACAGGGTGAGTCCCTAAGGAGCCTGGACAGCAAGGGAGCCTGACGTCGCTGGGCCACTTTGAGTCAGGGGGCCCTCAGGGTGGGGGCCCATGGGTTCAAGGCAGGGCCAGGTAGACACAGACCCCTCACCCACTGCTTGAGTGGCAGCTGGGCCCACATGTGTGCAGGACGGATCGCTCCCCGCTGAGCAGGAGCCGCGCTCCACCCTGGAGGGGACACCAACCGTGCCACCCAGAGCCCAGCCAGGGTCCCCAGGTGACAGGCCCACCCATGCCTCTCTGCTCGGCTTTCTCGTGGAGCAAAGCCATCAGGTCGCCCCATTGTGATTTAGATCACAGAAGAGACTTCTGCACATTCTCGCAGGTTAGAATAGCGGGATAAAGAGAGGAGGAAATCACTCTGCTGTCGCTACGTGCTTAATTATATGGAATGCTGCATAAATTGTCAAGTGCAAAGAATTATTCTGATAAATTAAAATACTAATTAAATAGGCTATTGCAGAGTGTTGAGTACATTACGGGTTCCGCTTCTTCAGGTGATTTGCATATCCTTCATCTAGTGAATTTAATTTTAAAGGGCTTCTTTTTTGTGTTTGGAAACCCTTTTTGTCTCCCAGAAAGATAAAAAAAAATGCCTTTCTCGTTGCTCTCTGCCTCCAGCGAGGCAGCCTCCCCCTCGTCTCCTCCTGGCCGCTGGCCAGCTCTCAAGGGCCCCAGAGTCCAGTGCTTGACTGAGAAATAACCTGCACCTCGAGGAACATCTGGCTGGGCAAGGCTTCCCCTCCTTGTCCCTCCTCAAAATGCCCCAGAGAGACTTCAAAAACGCAGCCTTGTCTCGGAGCTCGGGGACAGGAGTGAGAGCCGCCCGACCTGAACACCCTCCGGCCTCACCGCAGGAGCAGGGCCTGCCAAGGAGGGCAGGGGCAGACCCCCGGGCGGCCGGGCACTCCCGCTCCTCTTCCCGTAGGACTAGTCCAGCTCCAAGGGAGAGGCAGAGGACGGGAAGCACAGAAGGCCGAGCTGCCCGGGCCAGCTGTGCAGCATTCACACACCAGGAGAGTCACGTCGCCTCCGGGTGAGGGATTTCCACGTCGAGAAACACAGCAAGGGGCACAACAGGAGGCAGCTGGCGCCAGGGCGGCAGTAGGCCACGGCCAGCACCCTCCTCCACAGGCAGGGGGACTGCAGGTGGCGTGGGACGGGCACCAGCTCCAGGCTTCTCCAGGGAGGAGCAGGCCAGCAGGCTTTGGAGTCTGGGGTGTCCGCTGGGGACCGTCCTCCCGGCGTCTCTTCTGGGCACTGCTGGGCTTCCTGAAGAACATGACATGTCCTGACGTGAACCAGGGCGTTGGGTGCTGGGGCCATCGCAGCCCAGGGTGAACTGTCACGGGGCACGTGGCCTCAGGCAGCAGAGCGTCAGGTCAAACCTCCCACTTCCTCTGGGAAAGCCACCGGTGGTGCTGGCCAGGTCACCAGGACCTGACGTCTGGCTGCTGCTGCTGCCCTAGAACAGGAGGGAGAACTGTGGTCAGAGGGAAGCCCTGCTGGGTAGACCCCCGCCAGGAGCCAGCTGCTCCACCACAGACCTGCTCCTGGGCCCACTGCGGTCTCTGCTGGTTGGCTGGTTAATTAGAGGGCTTGCGGTCAGTGCCCCGCATCTGGGTGCCCGGCATTGCCAGGTGAGTTTTAACAGGCCCAGATGGGATCCCTGGGAGCAAGGCGGGCTCAGGTCACGAGAGAAGCCCAAGTGCCATGGGCAGCTGCTGCATCTGACCTGCATGCCCAAAGACAGGCGGGGCACACCCAGTGACTCCCATGGACTCTTCCAGGGGGACACTGGGCACACAAGACCACACGTGCCAGGGCAGACCCCCCAGGACAGCCCGCAGACAGATGGCGGAAATCACCCCAGTGACAAGGAGATCTGTTCACCCCACCAGGGCCCCGGTGCCTGGCACAGGCCATGCCTGAGTGAGCCAGTGGGTGAGCGAGTGAGGGGCCGGTGGAGGGGGCCGTCGTCAGCCATGCTCCATCTGGCTAACCTGACAGGGGCTGGCGGTGACAGCCAGGACCAGCAGAGTGTTCACAGAGTGCCCCGCGGCCAGGCTGAGAGAGCAGCTAGGAGCAGAGGCAGCACCCCAAGGAAAGGGCCAAGGGGGCCGGGGCACTCGGCCTACGTGGAGGAGGGCGGCCAAGGAGGCTGCGGCGCTCACGGGGGAAGGCAGAGGGATGCCCTGCCGGCGTGTGGTCTGGGGAAGCCTGTGCACGCACAGAGCCCCGCCGTTACTGCTTTTGAGGGGAGGGGGTACATGGGCTCGCACTCAGGGGCACTCGACCACTGAGCCACACCCCAGCCCTATTTTGTATTTTGTTAGAGGCAGGGTCTCACTGAGTTGCTTAGTGCCTCACTTTTGCTGAGGCTGGTTTTGAACTCGCAGTCCTCCTGCCTCAGCCTCCCGAGCCGTGGGATCAGAGGCACGCACCACCGCACCCAGCTCCATGGCTGGCATTTTAGAGCAGTGAGCAACAGCACCTTCTGTGATTTGCACGCCTGGCTGCCGTACGGGAGAGCAGGCCATGCCTCAGCCTATGCCATCCATGGTGTCTTTCCACAGCGGCAGACTCTGGAGCAACAGTAAACGCACAGGTGCACCACTCCCGGCAGCTGCAGGTCACCAGGTACTGGCAGGTCACCAGGTAGTCCAGAGCCGGGCAGCCACAGGTTCTTTTATTCTGATAGCTAAAGTGTCTGTACCACCCAGCCACGGGTGGCACTTTCTGGGATGGTACCTGTAGGTTACAGTAGGGAGGATCAAAGCAGCTGCCGGGCTCAGGGGGCTGAGCAGAAAGAATGCCACTTCACTGTCAGGGCCAGATAGGGGCTTAACCAACTTGTCAGGGGAAGGGTGTGGAGGACAGGCAGCAGTTCCAGAGGTCAGCAGGAGCCGTCGGCTGAGGTGCACCCTGGAGGGGGCTGGGAATCACCATCATGGGCAGGAGAAGCTGCGCTGAGCTGGAAACTGGAGGTAGGTCCACTGTGGTGGATTTCCCAGGCTCATGATGAGGACCAGATGATGGCCTCAGGGTACCTCCACATCCCGTATTGGGGATCTGCCTTTCATGGGCCTTAGGTGAGGGGGTGACTTCATTCAGCAGTCTGACATGTTGGATGAGCTCATGAGCCTGGTTTTTCAGATATGGGTTTGATAAGCCCATGCATCCATGCACTTCCAATTTGATTTGATAAGATCACAGGTGGCTACGTTTAATAGCACAATTAGTTTGTGCCTTATGATTGTGTTGGGCAGATGGCGGTTGTTTACTTGTACAAACAAGGTGTAAAATCATTATACCTTGGCACTAGGACTAAAAAGGGAATAGCTAAGACAGACTACTGCTTTATGAAATGGAATCACTTTGAGCAAGCACAGCCTGAGAGCTGCTGTTCTGCACACCATGGAGTCACTAGGGCAGGCACAGCCTGAGGACTGCTGTCCTGTACACCATGGAGTCACTAGGGCAGGCACAGCCTGAGGACTGCTGTCCTGCACACCATGGAGTCACTAGGGCAGGTGCAGCCTGCTCTCCACAGGGATAGATCTGGCAGCTGCAGTCCCAAAGACACACTGATCGTCATTGGCCATGCTAGGAGCCTGGGCCCTACCTAAGCTTCCAGCCACTCATCAAGCAAGTGTTGGGGTTTCATAAGGGAAACTGAGGCACTGTGAAGGCTCCCTCTGTGGACCTTCGAAATGGCAGTGGGTGTGGCTGGCGACTTCTCAGGAGGAGCCTGGGTGGCCTGTGTCAGGGCCTCTGTTAGGGGAGCTTCTGGGTGGCTTTATATGCAACTTTAGAGCATCAGAGGGAAACTCACTGGTAGAAAAGAGGAGGAGGCTCTGCTCTTGTGGAGGTTTTGGAAACAGCAGCTGTTGGGTTTGGATGTGAGGTGTCCCTCGAAAGTTCACGTGTGAGACAGTGCAAGAAGGTGCAGAGGAGGACCGATTAGGTTGTGAGTCTTACCCAATCACAGAATTAATCCCCTGGCGGGATTACCTGGGTGGTCACTGCGCAGGTGTTATGGCTGGAGGAGGACCTCGGGGTGACTGGGTGTGTGCATCGGGCGAGTGCAGTTTCTCTCGGCTTTCTGGTCGTCACGTGAGCTGCCTCCCCCTGCCGGATTCTTCCTCCATGATATTTAGCCTCACCTTGAGCCCTGAGGAACCGAGTCTCTGTCTGTGAACTGAGACCTCTGAAACCGTGAGCCCCAAATAAACTTCTCCTCCCCTAGAATTGTTCTGGTCGGTCTTTTAGACACTGCAGCTCTAGTGAGCTTGTGTCCTTCTAAGGCTGGAAACAGAAGGCCAGTTGGCCAGCAGTATGACACACAAGCACCCAGAGGCCCTGACGGGTGCAGAGGTGGGGGGGGGGAGCTCCAGGCTGCAGCCTCTCCTGAGCATGTGGGGCACAGGGCACAGAGCAGAGTACCAGGGCAGCCGCAGCCAGGGGACTGCCCTGCTGCTCCCAAGACAGCGCCTCCCTCCCAGCCACACGCCCGAGTGGGCACTCGGGGGCGGGTGGGAGCTATTCATGGTATCCTGGGGACGCTGGTTGAATGAGGGGATCCCCAATGGCTGACTTTGATTTCCCAGGTAATAGGCTGCCCTTGCCAGGTTCATCCTGCCATTACCAAACGGCCTCACCCCACCACCACCTGGGACCATCCCACCTCCACCTGTGTCCCCCTCACTGTGTTTTCACACTGCCACGGAGCCCCCGGTGGCCCAGGACTTTCCACCTGCAGCCTTCTCCTTTTATTCTGACAAAGGGCTCCCTGGGTGCTGCATTCAGGTCTCAGCGACACCCTGTCATGTGCATTCAGCTCTTGCTCCTCAGGGAAGAGTCTTACGCTTCCTGATTTTCCAAAGTGGTCACACATGCCAGGAGACCACTGGGGACGCTGTTCGTGACTGCTGGCCACTGGTCCTGGTGAGGGGAAGACCACGGGTCACAATGGCCAGATCCTAGGGCATAGAGACCCGCCTGAGTCTCGGTGCACTGCTGTGGAACGTGGGTGTTCTGTTTCCAAAGCACCTGCTGAAACCCGCGGTCCAGGTGATTCTGGGGGCTAGGTAAGGAGGACTTCTAGTGACTGCCAGCCTTTCACTGGTGGTATGGACTTTATTATTCCAATTTTTATTTAGAGTTGAGCCTTGAATTACTTTGGAAGCAAACCAGTCCCTCCCCTGACTTGAAACTCATTGGTATTTTAAGAACAATAGTGCTCAATCGCCCGGTCAGGTTGTCTGCGGCAAACTAAGTTGAGGAGCGGTCAGGGCGGTCTGCAGACAGGCCACAAGCACCAAGAGACATGCGTCTGGGCCTGTTGGAAAAGGACCCAAGCATTTGAGCACCGATGCAGGCCCTGGCCTGGAAACGGGCCGGTGGTACAGACTCTGCCCTGCAGGTCTCGTGGCCACCTGGGAGCCCGTGTCAGGAATGTGGCTCAGTGTCCCTGTTCCTCAGCTCCAAGAGGTCCAGTCTGGCAGTCAGGTCCCACACTGCCAATGAAACCCTAAGGATGCTTTGCGATCCCTCGGGTTATTCTGTGTACTGAGTGAAGCATCTCAGACTAATTTATCAAAAAGCACTCTTGCACACACACCCAAAGGGAATCTTAGGATAGCAGGTTAAGGAGCCCCTGAAGTCCCCCAGAGCACCAGATCTGTGACAGGGTCTGACGGCCGCAGCGGCCACTTCCTGCAGCTGCCTCTCAGTCTAGATGGGCTTCCAGGCAGGGTTGAGGCCATCCCACCCTTCAGAAGCAGTGACAGTGTCCTCTGGACTCCCTGCCCTCTGGCTCTTCTGTATGAAGTTTTATGGGAACACACCAAGCCCCAGCCACCCCGCCCACCACCCTCCTCCTGCTCAGACGGGGCCTGCGAGCACTCGCCACCTGGCCTCCAGTAGAAGGGCGCCCCGACTGGATCATCCCACCTGGCTGTTGGGCTGGCTCTGAAATCTGACCCTGCTCTGTGGCGACACCGGGGTGTTTTAATTCATTTTTATGCACTTTCTCTTCCTAAGCCTATTTAAGAGTTCACTATTATCCCACCCCAAATAGCTTGCCATTGAGTGGCAATGCTTCCTTTGTGGCAGGAGGCCGTTAAACTGGTGGCCGTGTGTGCCTTAAGGAGTCCTCCCTTCCATCCACGGTGCCCCCCGCCCTGGTGCCGCTCCCGTCCCAGAGCCTTTCTGCTCCAACCCAGCCACTTCCACGCCGGCCTCGGTCCTCCAGAGCCTGGGACATTACCTGTGGGGGAAACAATGACATCCATTTGTTCAAGGGGAGACTTTGTCCTAGATGGTGGCAGCCCCAGGGAAGGGCTGCAGCTGGGTGGCAGTGTGTGGCTCTGAAGGTGGCTTCCCCACCAGGACTCGGGCGGGAGTGTCACAGAGTGAAGGGGACTGCCCCTTCCCGGCCGCCCGGCCACTCATGGGGTTTCCAGTAAAGTTCCCTCTTTTTCTAGTTTCCATTTCCAGAGTGACAGGGACTTTGTCAGAGAGGACTTCTGCAGAGTGGGGCACAAGGGCAGTGCCCTGGCCCCCGCTGCTGTGGGGCAGTGGTCTGCTGCAGCCCTGGGGTAACGACGTTTCTGTTTGCCTCGGCTGATTGTGTCCACAGCTCATGTCCTCCGGCGTGGCGGTGAGGTGGCCCATCCCTGGAAGTCGTCCTCGTCAGAGCCAGGCAGGGGCCGGGGGTGGGGGGGGGGTCGGCTTGCCTCAGGGCCATCTGCTTGCTTCTCGCTGGGCCCTGAGGAGGGAACTGGGTGGCTCTGCGTTGTGGCGGGGGTGGGGGGCACACTTGCAGCCCTGCCTGCAGGTGACGCGACGCTAGCTACTGGAACACTGTCCCCAGCGATGGCATGATTAATAACACTACCTCATTTTTAAAAAGACTCTGGTTTTCAAAGCAGGACTCCATACAGTTTCATCAAGCCCTGACCGTCCTGTGGATTCCTAGTAGACGGCTTCTGACCGCCACCCGTCCCGGGCAGGGCTCGCCAGGGCAGCACAGCGGGATGGGGGCCTGGGGAATCTCCCCCTCAGGCCCCCGGCAGCCACCTGGGACTTGTCAGGACAGGAGACTGCTCGGCTGTGTGCCCCAGGACCCTTCCCTAGGCTGACCCCTCTGTTTCTTGATTTCTCCTGACAGCTGACAACAAGGACCAGCTGGAGAAGGCTTCTGGACTGAGGATCCTTCACAGTGGAGTCGGGCCGGTGAGTCCAGTGAGGCGCATCCTCACTTCTGATGGGCAGCGTGGGTCGCGTCTGGCGGCGTCTGGGGAGCAAGTGCGAGCGGTGCTTGGACTCACTATGCCGGGGAGAAAGGGTGGCCGGCGATGCCGATGGGAGGTGGTGGCAAAGTTGGCATTGTCGCAGGTCGCCGTCGGCGTCGTAATGGTGTGTTCCCAGGAAAGATCAGTCACAGATAAGCCAGGCAGAGAAGGTACCAGAAGACGAGCCTTTCTTCCCAGTGGGTCATAACTGCTGAAGTGGTGAGGACGAGCGGTCCCTGAAATCGTGGCTCCCGGGGGTCGGGGGACATACTTGAGTCTCATTATTTAAAGAGATATTTGGGGAAAGACATGAGCACGGTGCTTCATGGTGTGATGTAAGTCCCCCGACACCTGTGTCCAGCCCGGCCAGGCTGGCTCCTGGGCAGGCTGTCAGTGAGGGAGGGAGGGAGGCTGGTCTCACTGCTCCCTGCTCCTCATGGCCACCCTCCCGGCCTCGGGGCAGCTGACGAACTGCTCCAGAGCAGCAGACTGGTTCCCCTCAGGAGAGGTATGTGGCCACTCCTAAGTCAGCAGGGACTGAAACCAATCTATGCCCTTGCGTCTGAGATTTCAGATTTCACAGCACTTGCCATTAAAGATAATTAACTGTGAAGTAGCGCTGACTTATGAGTGTCCCTGCCGCGTGGTGGAAACGTCCTTGTGGAGCCACTTAAAGAGTGGCTGCTTCTGTGGGGACATCTCCTCTTCACCAGCCCTGGGCCTTGGGCTCCTGAAAGCAGAGCCGCCTAATTGGCCGCCGCGCTCCTCAGCAGAGGCCCTGTGCCCCCGAGAAGCGCACGCGGGCGGGCTGGAGTGCCCGGCAGCAGAGGGGCAGAGTGCGGGCACGCCGGCGCTGGTGGGGTGCTCCGAGATCACCGGGGCCTGGCAGACACAGTGTCATGGTGCCGTCGGTGCCGACGCTCCAGCTGCGGGCATCCTGGCCTCCAGTGGCCAGCTCGCTGTCTTCAGCAGCCAATGAGGGCGAGAGAGAAAGTCAGTCCTGGGCTCCCAGGAGCTGTCCGTGTCCCCGGACAGAGAGGACAGGTGCTGGGAGGGCCAGCCCGTGGTGGGAGGGCAGACATGGCTGCCTGTCCCTGCCCCTGCTCAAGCAGGTAGGAGTGTTTCAGGTTCCGGTCCTTCCGGGAGGAGCAGTGGTGTCCAGTGTCTGGGAGTGGACCAGGCTGATGAGGGCCAAGGGCGCTGGTGCACCCATCGGGGAAAAGTCGGAACGGCCAGTCTTCCTGCGAGAGGCCGCAGCTGGGCCACGCGGAACCCGGCCATGGCTGGAAAGTGTGTTCTGTTGGCACAAAGTGGGTGCTGTCCAGAGGAGGGCTGGGCAGGCCGACAGCGTGGCAGGCAAGGTCCCAGGGCTCACGGCAGGGTGGCCAGTGCCGGGCACTTGGACACCCCTTCCTGCTCTTCTGTGGAAAGACAGCCCACTGACACCTGCCCCCCAGGCACGGCCCCCACGGGTACTCGCTGAACTCCTTACTGTCGCCAACACAAACCTGAGCCAGGGGACGGAGCCCCCGAACCTGTGGGGGATGGAGCCTGGAGGAGCTGGAGGCGGACAGGTGACTTGCTGTCCATGGTCAGTCCCACTCTGCTCTTGCCTGGGCTCCTCTGCCACGTTCCAGTCCCTCGGGCCTGACCTTGGGCCCAGTTTCCTCTGCCATCCAGTGGAGTAATCTCAGTGTCCACTTTGGGGGCTCTCAGAAGGTCCACTGAGGTAGCAGACACCAGACACCTGGGCACAGTGAGCACTCCGGTGCAGTTCCTGACCAGACAGGTGTTGGACCCTCTCCCTCCATCTCTGGCTCTCCCTCCCCGCACCTCTTCATCTCTAGGGCTACCCTGTGGGTCATTCCCTCCATTATCTCCCAAACCCCCTTTGCTCTGTGTCTAATCTGTTATAAAATTCAAGTGTTAGATGCCCTTCTTGATCATTATGTTTTTAATTTCTAGAAAAAAGTGTCATGTTTAATTTTTTTTCAGATCTATCTGTTCTTGTTTCCTATTGTCTTCTGCTTTTATTATGGGTTTGATGCCTTCTTTTATCTTCTGAATCAACTTTAACCTATCTATTTTGTAGTTTCGATCTTTTCTTGTCTCCTGATCCTGGGTCTCTACAGCGCGTGCCCATGGCATCGTAGTCCCCCAGGGAGTTCATTTCCTGTGTGGTTATGAGGACTTGGCTTTGTCACTGTGACTCTGTCTTCAGCAGGGAGTGTAGGTCTCCTGTGGGGCTTCTGTGTACAAGTTCTGCGCCTGCTCTGATGTCCCGGGGGACCCCTGCTCAGTCAGCTTCCCAGCTTGAAGTCCCTGTCCCCCAACAGGTGGCTGGGTCTGGGGGTCGGCTTCCCCTCCGCTCCCCAGCAGGCGAGCGGCTCTTAAGGCCCTAGGCTTAATGTGGGTCTCGGTTCCGGCTTTCCCTCCTCCCTACCTGCAAACATGTTCTAGGAGGTGCTGGGCCTGAAGAGTCCAGAATCGGTGTAGGTGATGGGGAGTCGTTCTGAGAGGAAACCGGGACCTCACCCTGCGCCCCTCCAGCTCCCCTGGAGTGAACCCCACGAGGGCAGGGCTCTCTCTGGTTCTTACTGTGGTGGGTCTGGTGCCCAGTGTCCAGGAGTGAACCCAGGCTGAGTGAACCCTGTGGCCAGGGTCCTCTGACAGGGGCAGGCAAGGCCCGGGCAGACCCGCCATCATAGCAGCAGTTTCTCCCTTCTGTCCTGGCTGGAGTTAACCGCTGTCTGGTCCCCAGGTGACCAGAAGACTGACCTGTCCACCTTGAGGGACAGAGACTGACCCAACCCTAGAGCACGTGTCACCCCTGGTGAGAGTCTGTCCGTGAGAGTCCATGGTCCACCTCTCTCTGGTTGGCGGTCTCCGGGCATGTCTCTGGCCCACAGGCAGGTGGAGACCAGCCCTCTTCCCTCCTGTCCTTTTCCATGTGGACGTCCCACTGTGAACGACAGCGTCTCTCCACCTTGAAACTGACTGGCGTCCTCCTGTGGGCTCTGAAGCTGGACCTCTGCATGTCCACTTAACTTTCCACCTGGCGAATCCCAGTGCAGACCAGTCTTGATGGAGGGAGGGACGTGGACAGGTTTGGAGCAGACCTGGAATGAAGAAAAGGGCACGAGTTGAGAGATTTTAAAAACCTAATGGTAGTTTCTCCTGATTCCCCTTCCCTAGCTCAGTAGGCCTGATTTGACGGTTCTGGTTTCTAGATGTACTAGACTTCTTCTAATTCCTAAATCTGGGTGTAAAGCAGTGTGATTACTGGAAATCTAGCAGCACTTACAGTTCTCTCCTTGGCACTTGTGATTCACACTTATGGTGACAAATAGTAGAATTCAAACCTTTTAAGCCAAATAGAAATATCCAAACAAGATTTAAGGGAATGAGCAGATTGCAGCATGCCGTCAAGTAGATGGGTGGCATTTTGATGTATTTCACAATCTGATTTCTGAAATATTGAAATTTTCCGTTTTATTCAAATTAATAAATCCACGTGTCCTCCGAAGGAAAATCATAATAACCCCAATGAAAAGCTGAAACTCTGGGGAGAAAACCTACCTGGGTGATTTTTCCAGGTGGTGGTGATGGGCACGGCCCCCACACGGGTAGCTGGAGCCAGGATTTGCTCTGGGCCCTGACGTGGCCGTGAACACAGAGCTGCAGGGTTTGCTGGCCTCACGTCTGCTGGTGAGTGAAGGTGGCTGGCCCCGAGCCTTGGCATTGCCCCAGCAGGTTCGAGACCTCCGCAGGGAGAGCCCAGAGCAGCGGGTTCCGAATCCTTGGAAGAGCGGCTCAGACCCACGTGGCCAGCCACAGAGCGGCCACAGGTAGTGAGCTCCCCACTAGGCAGGACCTCCTGCCTACCTGGGGCGCATGGGGCCAGCACAGCTTTCAGACACTGAAGAGCCCCCATTGGAGCCTCTCCTGCGGGCCTGCTCCTCCAGCTCTGCGCTCCTCCTGCCCCCCGAGCCCGAGCTCTGTTCAGAGAAAGGGCTGCGTGGCCAAGAGCGTGCCACGCCCACCGGCCCCCAGGTCTGGGAGCCCGTCCTGCTCTGTCCCCACTGGCCATGTGAATGTGCCTGTGTGTGGCTGGCGGGGGTTGGGACGCTCGACAGTCCCACTGGAAATGACCTGAGAAGGCCGCTCTGCTCCCCCACAGACGCCATGTCCCTTCCTGTCTTCCCAGAGCGCTTCTGCTGCTTTCCATAGCTTCAAAGTCCAAATCCAGCTGCTCAGGGATGGCTGAGAGGACGTGGACGCTCAATGTAGACTTCAGACAATGAATGGGCAGGAGCACGTGCGTGGCCCAGCAGGCCACGCACCTGCATGCTGCTGTCATGCAGCTTGGGGAAGTGCACGTCCTGCCCGACTGCCCAGGTACCAGTCTGGTGAGTCTGGGTTTGCCCAGGGGATGACTGACATAGAGGGACCTTACCCACAGGTGAGGGAACCTCTAGAGCAACATTCCCCAGAGGAGAAGAGAGGAAGGCTGCATCTGCCTGCAGGGTGCCAGGGGCTCTGGCGCTCCCACGAAGCCGTTGAGCTGTGTCTCTGGTGCAGTGGGGACGGCCAGTCAAGCTGGCTGAGTACAGGCTGGCGGTCGGGGCAGGGCCAACAGTTGGGAGTGCTGACCGGCAGGTGGGACCCAAAGAGGTTCCCAGCCCAGAGAACACACAGACCACAGCCCCTCCTGTCTGGGGGCTGTTGTGGCACCACACGGCTCCCCTTCAGGTCGGGGTCGCCGCCGATGGGTAACAGGCAGTCTTGTTCCTTAGGTAAGGACGGTGTGCTGCGTCTCTGTGCGTGTACTGTGGGGCAGGCCGGCAGCTTGAGAAAGCAGCAGGGCAGGAGCATCTGTAGCTAAAAGAATAGGACTCCACCTGACCCTCTGCCTCCCTGGCCGCAGTCCTGGGACTCGGGTGGAGAGGGCCATTCACCACGTGAGGACAGAGGGAAACAGTCAGGGCACAGCTGACCTGAAGCCCCCGCCGTGGGCAGAAACCAGTCAGACACACGGAACTCTGCAATGACCTCACCAGCCCCAGAGCTCTGCACTTGAGCAGCTGGCAGTGTCCTTGCTCACCGGAGGGCAGCGTCGCAGGGACCGGGCAGGACAGGCTGGCATCTGGGAGCTCTCTCTGAATTGACTTCTTCCTTGGACATCAGCGTAGATTCTCAGGATGTTGTGACTGCAACTGAGAGGTCCCACACACCTCCACCTGCCTGTTCCTCGGCGGTCATGTCTACGGAGTCAGGCGGTGATGTGCACCCGTGTGGGAGCAGCACTGTGTCACTTACCTGTGGTGTGAGCACCAGGGCACTGTGGGTCACTGGGCGCGGTCACTTAGAGAGGCAGAACACCTGACCTGCCAGGGCTCCTCCTGGGACGCTCAGAAGGAGCACTGGTGTGTGCAGAGGCAGGACAGGCCTTGGGTGGATGAGCAAGGTGGCCGCGTGTGCAGGTCAGAGGAGCTGGAGAGGGGCGATTCGGGTGTAGACTTGGATAGAAAACAGGGTCTGCACACTCCTGGCCGCCTGGCGTTGGGTCTGAGACAGACCCCCACCTCCTGGATCCCCGAGTCTGGATCTGGTTCACTTAACATCAGCTGCCTCCGGCCACCAGTGGCCTGTCAGTCACTGACCACTTGCAGCAGGCCGTGGTCCTGCTGGGGCTCCCCCCAGGTGTGTGCCTCAGTGACCCTGCTGCTCCTGTCAGTCAACACAACTGTGACCGCCTGCTTGTGGTACCTCACTTGTTCTTTATTGGTTCAATGTTTTATTGGAGCATGGCAAATATACAAAACAGCGGGTGTATTTCATGTGGCATGTTTGTACTGGCGTGTAACAGGATTCTCCCAGGCCACCATGTCTGCAAGTCAACCATGTTCCCCGGGGAAGCACCCCCGTGGCCCCACAAAGAAGCCCTCCCAGCCACACTGAGCATGCCTCCACGTGCCTTTGGGCTGACGGGAAGTGAGGAACCATGTGCTCAAGAGCGTCTGATGGGAGGACAGACACCCCCTCCCAGGAGAAGTGTGGGGATTTGGAAGGATGCAGAGGTCAGGGTTGCCACCGGGGTGTGGCAGTGAGGCAGGGACTGAGCGTGAGATGGTGCTGATGCCCTGGTTGCAGGTGCTCAGGGGCACCTGAGAGAGCTGAGGCTGGGGGCCTTGGACAGGTGGGCAGTGGACTCCATCTCGACCAGGCTTGGTCCAGGTTGGTCCAAGAACCAGTGTGCAGGCCAGACCCCCTGAGCCAGGGAAAACCAGGCCGCACACACTGGTCCCCAGCCGGAAGGAGAAGGTTTCAGGTGACGGGTGCTTGCCTCCCCAAAGCTGGTCCAGCGACCTCCTTGGCATGGTCCAGGAGCAGTGGCCAAGCCTCTGCAGGTCTTGGGACATGAAGGAGGCCCAGGGGCCCAGGCCAGGGTAAGGCCACTCCCTGTCCCTCCCTGCTGCGCTCACCCTCCTTCCATCTGCATTCCTCAGGAGGAGAAACCATTTTTCTCTTAAACACAAAAGCACATGAGTCCTAAAAACCACCTGTTCCTTGTAAGTACTCCTGATTTGCCCTGGAAAGGGAGACCTGCATGGAATCACATAACCTCCCGGGCCATCCATCCCAGGCTGCTCCGGGTCAGCCCTTCCAAGACCCGGGAGAGCAGGGTGGACGGAAGTCCAGGCCCCTGAGCAGTCCTGCACCCAGTCAGCTCCCCGTGAAGACAGTGGACTTGATGGACAGCTCCGAGTGGGATGGTGCCCAGCAGTGGCACTCGCAGCACGTCCCTTCCTCCGCCCCTGAGCTGTCCTCGACCTGGCTTCTCAAGCAGAGATCACATGTGAATACGTGTGACATGGTAACGTGTGTGGACAAACAGGAGTTTCTTACAAAGGATCCCTTTCCCCTGAGGTCTATTCAAGGCGCGGGGCTCCCCGCGTCACATGGGCTCATTAATGCCTTTTCCATACTTTTCTGGGACTTAAAGTCAGGAGAGGGGCTGTGTGATGTGGCAGTTGCCATAGCAACAAATTCAATTTTTATTCTGTATCAGAGTGAATAGTCACGGAAAATGAAACCACCGGGTTCGCTGGTGGCTGTGGCAACCCCACCTCACCTCCCGCCACCGCTTCCTTGCCCTTCTCTAACATTTTCAATTGATTTGTGTGAAAATGAGCATGGTGTGCCCTTGGATCAAAGGGACATGGTGCGCCATCCTGGGTGGCCTGGGACAGTGCCTCGTTGAGGCTGGGGGGCTCGATAGATGTGCCATGGGACTCCCGCTCAGCCGTGGCTTGCTCCTGGTCCAGGGGAGTCTGCCCCAGGCTCCGCCTCTGGCCCCTGTTCTCAGAGTGTGGAGGTGCCAGCAGGTGGCCTTCCGGCTGCAGCTTCCCCGAGCTTGGGCCGGCTCTCAGAGCAGCCGAGGGTGAAGAGAGCCGTCGCCCAGGCCTCCCAGCCCGCTGCAGCGACCGAGCCTCCTCCTGCAGCCTCTCTGCAGACGTCACGTCTTCTGTCCCTTGGAGGCGACATGTGGCACAGGTGGGGAACCGAGGCACAGGCAATGACATGGGGAAGCAGCAGCGGGGGCTGGTCCGGCACAGCCAGCCCCCAGCCCGCGTCTGGTTTCCCACGCGCTCCTCTGCAGCTCAGACGTCCAGAAGGTCTCCCATCCTGGCCTTTGGCTGAGAAGCCCTTTTGCTCTAGGTTGGAACTGGGCTCTGGGCGGGCACGTGGGCCCGACAGACAGGTAATCACCTGGACACTCACAGCAGCTGCTGGCCCTGGCCTTCCCTGCTCTTGCCGGGTCCTGCAAGCCCCAGCCACCAGAGACTTCACATCAGAGCCTCCTCTGCCCCAAGGAGCCCAGGACAGGTTGGTGGAGAGACTGAACGGTGGCCTCTACGTGGGAGCCCCTCCAGGATGTGGCAAACCTTCGCGCCTCACACCTTCCGTGGTACAGCTGAGATGGTCAGCTGCAGCTCAGCCGGGCTGGGAAGGTCCCCGAGTGTGTGAGACGCAGGGTGCGAGCAGCCCAGCTCCTGCTCTGTGCAGAAGCCGTCCCCTCCTCCCTGGGTGCTTCACCGCAGCGTGTGCTGGGCTCTGCCGCCTTTTCAGCTATGCGCTCAGGAGTGAGGCCACATGTGTCCTGGTCATCATGTTGTCTCCAGCACCCAGCATCCTGCCCGATGTGCACAGGGACACCCTGAGCTGCCCGGGAGTGGGCAGGGTCATGAGCTACGTGCAGCCGCAGGCCGCCTGGCCCCGGCGCTCTCACACCGACCTTCCTACCGCATTCAGACCGCCTTTCCCCAGCCCAGAGCCACAGTGGAACAGAGCCTTGGCCCTGGGCCGCGGAGCCCCCTGTCCCTGGCAGAGCAGAGGACCCTCTCCAACACCAGCCTGGTGCACTGCTGCTGCTACCTGTTCCTGGAGCCATGCTGTCCCCTCTGCTCCTTCAGACCAGCCATCTCCAAGCTCCGATGGAAACCCGTGGGCCTGAGAAAGCAAGGTTTTCTCGTCCTGACGAAGGAACTGGGCAGCACAGCATAAAATGTAATCAAACGTCAGCTCAAAATACTCCCACATCAAAATAGACATGAGGGAGCTCGGCCCCGAACGCAGCAGGCTGCGAGTTGGGCTTGCGTTGCTTGCCAAGATGTGTGGTGGCCTCTCCCCAGCGGGAGGGCCTCCCCGATAGGAGCCCCTTGAAGCTGTGCACAGGGCTGTGGGCCTGTCATCAGAAGTCCACAGACACGTGCTCACCTCAGCTGAGGCCACATACACCAGGGGTGCAGGATGACAGAGCTTTGTCCCCTCCACACCAGAATGCCACGGGCACACTTCCTGGGCCCTTCAGTCCCTGTCCTCACCCAGAAGACAGGAACTTCATGGATAAACCATGGCATTCCCTGTGACCCCAGCACAGTGTGGCTCCCTCACCCTGTTCTGCAGGCCTGGGGACTTGAGTTGGTTCCCAGGACTCAACTGTGACTGTCCCTGCTTATTCCCAAGGTCCTCACAAGTTCTTGGTGTCTCTGAGCCCAGGAACTGCTGCTGGGCTCCTGCTGCCCAAAAACATGGCATAGGTGTCCTGGGTTCTTCTCACCTGATGGAAGGGAGAGGTCCAGCATCAAGGGCCTCGCTCCCTCCAGCATTCCTAGGGGAACTTCCTGGGTCCTCCAGCCTTTGGCGGCCACAGAGCCTGGCCAGCCCTTGGCCTGTACAGGCACCACTCCAAACTCTGCCTGTGTCACAGGGACATCTTCCCTCTGAGAGTGTGCCTCTTCTCAGAAGGACGCAGTCATAGCAGATGCAGGCCTATCGTAGCCTCACGACTCCTGCGAAGACCCCCTTCCCAAGTAAGTCCACATTTGAGAGAGCTGGGGGTTAGGAGTTGAATGCATCTTTTGGGAAACCAGACCAACTGGCAGTGCCCTGAGGTCACGATTGCACCGTCCTGTCTGGAACCAGCTGGCCTGAAACCCCTCCTTTGGGCATGCCATACCTTGCTCTTCCCTTGCAGGGACAGTTGGCCTTCCCAGCCAAGTCAGCCTCTCCAGAAATAATGAAGTCTATTACGTGGATCTAAAGCCAGCTTCTGCCCCGACACACACCCTCCGCAGACCCGGCAGGCACCACAGGGACTGAACATTGTAGGCTGATGAGAAGAACAATTCATTAAGTACATGCCTTGTGCACCCAGAGCAGTACCTGGAGAGGTGAGCACGCATCCAGGAGGTTGGACAGAGGTCGGACTTCATCATAGCATCATGGCAAAACCCAGGAAGAAGGGCGCTTGGGGCTGTGGAGATTTTGGAGAGCAGGGCCAGCCAGCGGGGCTCCGAGAGAGCACCCCTCCTCTGCCTGCCTCAGGACGCCCTCCTGGCGGAGTTTACTATAGGAAGACGAGTTTCTCTCAAGGGACAGCTGTTCTCAGGGCCTCTGTGTCTGCAGTTTCTCAAACCCTATGCCAGAGGGTCGAAGGGGAGGACACTGGAATGTGTGTCTGAGCACGTCAACGTGAACCCCCAATCGCCTGTAACTGCAATGCACTGAAAACCAAAGAATAGGGATAACACAGTCCTGAGCCAGGGGCTGAAGAGGAGAAGGTTATTACCTGCAGTCACAGATGTTAGAGTGAACCCCACCATGTGGATGACCAGAGTGGCCTGAAACTAGGAAGGTGTGCTCCGGGGTGCCGTGGCCTGGTCTATTGGTGTATTATGGGAACCACATTCTGGTCTCTTATGTCTAAAAGTGCGAGGGGTGCTAGATGCTGGGGTGACTCATATGTCAGCGTGCACACACACACGCCTCCCTTTCTTGTCGGTGACAATGGGCCAGTGGCACGGTCACACAGACTCTCTGGCTCCATTGAGTGCAAACCTTTTCACTGAGTGGCGGCTTCACGTATCTCACTGAGAGCATAAAGGAAACGGAGGCTCCTAAGGAGGAGCGTTGCCAAGCCCTGGACAGTGCTAAGGTTTCCCAAGGCCTAATGTGGAGGCCAGCGTCTGACACGCCTCAGGGTGGGGCCGTGCCCTCCACTCTCGGGCCACAACAGGGTCCCAGACCGGGGGTCAGACAGGGGTGCTCAGCCTCCCAGTGCTGGAGACTGGAGCTCAAGGCCACTTCTCCCTGTGCCCTCCCAAGATCGTCCTTCCGTGTGGCAGTGTCCTGACCTTCTCCTCTTTCTTTCAGCACCTGAAATTGAGCCCAGGGTTGCTGACCACTGAGTCTCCTCCCGCCCTCTTGTGTCTTCTGTTTTCATACAGGTCTCACTAAGTGGCTGAGGCTGGTCTTGAACCTGTGGGGGTCAGGCCCAACCATGGCCCTGTGGTGCCTTGTAACCTCGGCAAAGATCTTCTTCCCAGACACAGCCCCCTCCTGATGACCCAGAGATTCAGAGACACAGTCAGCCACACTGCTGGCTGTAGTCAAGTCTGGGGGTTCTCCTTGAACTTGGGTTCTTGTTATTCATTAGCTCCACAAGACGGTGTCTGGGCCCTCTTCCTATGTCCCATCAAGCAGTCAGTCAGATGTGACAGAGGCCAGGGCAGTGGGGAGGCGAGCCTGGGGCAGATGGGGCGGGTGTGTCTAGGCGCTCTCTGGGGTCAGACCACACTCCCAGGGGGTCTCCAGCCATAGCAAGGGAGGCCAGTCTCCACAGGCCAGCCTGCTAAAGTGACCACTAGTGGTCTCAGTGTGGGTGGTCAGATACCCCTTCCTCAGGCGTCCTGCCCAGCACCCGGCGCTCCCTTGGATGCTCCCTGGGGCCGGCCGGGCCCGAGCACGTCCTTCCGTGGAGTCCCTGCGGCACGCTCTGCGGCTCGGAGGAGCCTCCCGCGTTTCCTACGGCCGCCTCACAGTGACACAGAGGCACTAATTGTTCAACTGCTAATTTGCAGACCTTCTCTAAGCAAATGCAAACCAATTCTGGTCCTCAAAGCCCAGCCAACACACAATGTTCGATTTTTAATTTCCAGTCCATCTTAGATTATGGGAATGAGAAACAATATTTAATCCCTCGTTAACACATGAATGAGCGGAAGCTGTCATTTCCAACCAGACCATAACGGGATTATCTCAAGAACTGTCAGTTTACGTGAAAACATTACGTTGCCCAAATTTTCATAAAAATTAGCAATAGATAATATTCAAGATCAGAGCAATGGAAAGAGAAAGATCTGCATTCATGGTAATAAATATTCATGTTTGTCTGCTCAGGAGATGAAAATCTAATCAAGGGGCTATTGATGCACACTGGCTTTTTTTCCCTAACCAAGACGTTTCATCTAAATCGGGTTTGATATGGAAATGAGTCTCCCTCGTAGTCCTCCGGGCAGCGCTCACCGGGATCCCGCGGGGGTGCCCACTGCCCAGGTCTGCTCCTGGCACACGCGGCTTCAGGGCGGCTGTCACGTGAGGCTCTCCGCGGCCTCTCCGTCCAGTGCCCTCCGAGGTCAACAGGAGGGCGTGCTTTGGACTCCCCTCCCTTTTTTTCAGAAAAAACTACGGCATAATTTTATGCCCATTAACGCCTAGAAACTGCGGGGTTAGAATCCTCTGTGTTTTTGCTTTTATGGACAATTATCATAAATCAGAAGACACTGCGTGAGGCTGAATAAAATACGTGTGACTTTAAAAAGAAAAGGTAGTACCTGCAGGACAGTGTGGGTGTGCTCATGTCACGTGCTTGTGAAGTAGGGTGTGTGTTGTCACTCCTGTGTCTATGTGTGTGCTGTGTGTTCATCTGTGTTTATCTGTTGATGTGTGTGTCTGTGTTAATGTGTTGGTGTGTGTGTGCTTGTGTATTGATGTGTGTTTATGTATTTGTGTGTTGTGTGTGCTTGTGTGTGGTGTGTGTGTGAGTTGTGTGTGCATGTGTGCTGTGTATACTTGTGTGTTAATGCATGTGCTTGCATGTTGAGGTTGTTTGTTGTGTGTGCTTGTGTGTTGATGTGTGTGCTTGCGTGTTGGGGTGTGTCCTGTGTGTTGATGTGTGTCTGCATATTGATGCATATGCTTGCCTGTTGAGTTGGTTTGTGGGCTGTGTGCTTGCACGTTGATGTATGTGGTTTCTGTGTTATGTGTGCTTGTGTCAATGTCTGTTTAGGCATCTGTGTGTTGTGCATGCTTGTGGGTTGAGTGTGTTTGTGTGTTGTGTGTGCTTGTGTGTCTTTGCATGTTAATGCATGTGCTTGAATTTGAGATAGTTTTGTGTTGTGTGTGCTTGTGTGTTGGTGTGTTAGGCATTTGCATGTTGTGTGTGCTTGTGTATTGAGTGTATGTTGTGTTGTGTGTGCTTGTGTATTGAGTGTTTGTGTGTTGTGTGTGCTTGTGTATTAAGTGTATGTTGTGTGTGCTTGTGTATTGAGTGTATGTTGCGTGTGCCTGTGTGTTAATGCATGTGCTGGGATTCGAGGTTGTTGTGAGTCGTGTGCGTGTGTGTTGCTGTGTGTGCTTGTGTTGGAGTCCAGGGTTTCCTGCCATTTGCTGGGATCTTCCTCCCCTTCAGCAGGCATTTGAAGTGGGGGGAGGAAACCGGTGCATGTCGGTCACACTGGTCACAGAGGCCCAGGCAGGAGGCCTCTCAGCAGTGCAGGGGTCACTGGGGGACTCCCAGCACTCAGGGTTCTGTTGACCGCAGGCCACCCAGGGCCTCTGGGGAATGAACCTTTCTAGCTGCACTTGGGGACCCCAGGAGGATAGGCTGCCTCAGCCATGGCACAGGTCCACTGGAGTGGGCCCTGGGCAGCCTGCAAGGTGCCTTCCCTGAGTCCTGGTGACTCCAGTTTTTGTGACATGCCTCCTTCAGGTCACTACTGGTTGTCAGAGTGGAATGCTATATTCCTGTGCACTTGAATTGTGTCCCCTCCCCTTTACCCCGGTGGCCGGCAGAGCTGGCCCTGGGACGTTGGTATTCTGGAAGGGCACACGGGAAGTGTGGTTTCTGGACCTCCCTGTCTCCCCCAGCCCTTCTGTGGTGGGCAGGAGTGCCGGGGCTGACACAGACATCAGACACGCAGGCGGGGCACACCAAGATGGGAAGGACATGTCCCAGGGACAGCGCCGCGTCTTCCACGGCTGCCTGTGTGGGTCAGGATCCCTGCGGGGCCCACCGGGCAGTGACTGGCTGTTCAGAGCACCGTCCTCCGAGAAGCCAGTCTGTGAGCCCCGAGCACCTTCAGGCTGGCCACTGCCCTCCTGGGCTCCTGGGGTGGCTCTAGCACACGCCTGTGCTGACAGATCCCTCTCCGGGGCTTGCTGACCTGTGCCTGGGCAGTTGGCCCTTTGCTCCAGGGAGCACCAGTCCCTGGAGTGTGGGGAGAAGTCTCTGTCACCCTGCAGCCTCTCTCTGGCAACCCTCCCCAAGGGACAGGGTCCCCTCTGCAGCCCTGCCTGTGTGATGCCCCTCCAGGGGAGGCCCAGGGTGCTGCTGCTGTTGCCACCCTTCCTACACCATTTGGCCCTTGCTGTCCTTTTGGAAAGGGTCTCTGCAGGTCCTTGGCCCCTAGGAATTATTTGTGATACCTCAGCCTCAGCTGCCCTTGTTCAAGAAAGGGACAGTTTGTCCCAGCAGAGGGAACGCAGCATTCAGACCTCACACCCCTCTTGGTGACGAACTATGTCCTGGGTCACTGTGTGAATTTGTCTTCTTGACACGGGACCCAATTTCCAGAAGCATGGCCCGGAGGAGGGACCATGTGCCCACGCCCCCCGGCCAGACCCATCCGCCACCCCAGAGATGGGCGGAAGACGCAGAAGGGCAGGTGCTTTTTCGCAGTGGTGGGGGCCAAAACCAGACACTCAGGGGACTCACCTGTCACCCACCCTCCCGTCTTCGTGGAGCCTAGCTGAGGAAGAAGGAGGCCCTGAGAGGACAGGAGGAGTGCGGATGGAAGTGAGCGGCGCCTCCCAGAGGAAGACGCAGCCAGGAGCACGTGCCCCACACTGCGCACCTGGCCCCGCTGGGCGCCCCCTGGGCAGCTCTTTCTTCCTCCTGGGGACCCGCAGCCTCTCCTCCTCCCTGGACCTGCACCTCGCTGCCTGCTGCTGGCCTGTGCAGCCACTAGAGGGCACTCTCACACGGCCTTCCAGAGTCCCTGCTCCTGCCGATGGGGTGGCCAGGAATTTACCAGGATCTAGAGGATGGGTGCCGGCAGGGACGGTGTGAAGGAGAGACAGGAAAGTGGACAAATTGGAAGGCTCTGGAAGTATCTGTCTGTAGTCTCCCTGCTTCCAGAATTAAGACGTAGGCACCGTACACCACGGACCCTGGTAAGGGGCTAGCACCAGCTTGGCTGCTCACAGCTGAACTCAGTTCTCTGTTGCCACTGTGTCAGAAGGACAGGTGTGCCCTGGGCAAGGCCGGCCGACACCGCTGCCCACACTCCCTGTCCCCTGCTGGCTCCTGGAAGCCTGCAGCAGCTCCTCTGTCCATCTGAAGCCGCGGGCTCACTCCCCTCCTCTTGTTAGAAGCACTAGTCCCCCCAGACGCCCCAAGAGCACTGTCCAGATCACACCCAGGCCCGTTTCAGGGAGACCACATGGCAGACGGCAGCCTGAACCCCACCATGTCCAGGTGGTCAGTCACACTGCCCGACTCCTCCCTCAGTCTCCCAGCTGGGGAAGGGTTTCTCCCAAGGTGCCTGGTCCCCAGAGACATGCTGTGAGGAGCCGCCACCGTGGTACAGGAAGGGAACAGGGCCTCCACACTCCACCCAGCAAGGCAGCATGGCTTCCGCCTTCAAGAAGTCCCCAGCTCGAGGACCTGCATGGTGTCTTAGAGCCAGGTGGCACTAGCTTCCCGACTCCTGGCACCCAGTCAGGTGCAGCCTGTAGGGGCTCAGGAGAGCTCACCTGGGACGTTCCGATGAACCCAGCGCCGTGGCCCGGGGCTGAGCGCGTGGGAGGCGCCGGCTCTGCGGGACAGCCCAGCAGGAGACGCCCAGCAGCTGGCCTGGAGACCTGAGCAGCGCCTCTCCGTCTCTCCAGGTACTTTTCTGAGTTTGTCCAACATGAGGGGCGTCCTGAGGCTCACGACAGATTTGTGTATGAAGGAGAAGCACAGGGTTTCCTCAACCTTGGCACCAAATGTCCAGCTGAAGCTCTCATGGAATGCAGTAGTCCACTCCCAGAGCTCTCAGGGGGGCCTCGGCAGCAGGGCCCCACCCTCCAGCTGAGGCTCATGGGCCTTCCCAGACGCCCCGGGCATCATGGCCTGTGCCAGGAGGCCCAGCAGGCACTGGGGCACACTTGGGACACCAGCAGTGTAGAGGCAACCGAAAACACCGTAGAAAAACTTGATAATGCAAATAAAACCCATCTTGGCCTAAAAAAAATGGAAGCTCCGACTTCCTCTAGCTTAGACACACAGTTCTTACAGATTGTGAACTACAGTCCTTCCCACTTCACCCACGGATGGATGGATGGGTGTATGAACAGAATGGCGGATGGGTGGACGGATGAACACATAAGTGGGTGGACAGAGGGATGGGTGGGTGGATGTGTAGACTGGTGGATGAATGGGTGCATAAGTGGTTGGGTAGATGAATGGACATGTTCACCCTTCATCTCCAGGACTTGGGGCTCTTTGGCTAGGCAGTTCTTGCCTGGAAATGAAGTCTTTCTTCAGACTTTCTCTGTGTGCCATAGTTTCTTCCCTTGAAAAACGAGCCAGCTATTTAAGTGACTAAGTGAAACCAGGGAGAACACAGAATGTGGCAGCACTTCTCTGGAAATTCGCAGGCTGGCTTCCTCGAGGCAGGACCCCTTCCTGCCTCCGTCCTGCAGACATGGCCTGCAAAGATCCAGCACCACGGGCTGGGGCGGGGGCTGGGGAGGGGCACTTGCCTAGCATGTGTGAGGAACTGGGTTCACTCTTCAGCAACACATATAATAAACAAAATAAAGGTACTGTGTGCATCTACAACTAAAAGTATTTTTTCTTCAAAAAGATCCAGCCTCACAGCTGAAGTTCCCTCAAGATGTCCCATCCGGGAACAGGCTAAGACAGGAAAACCCACCCCGGGCCTGGGACTGCCTGCAGGTCCTAGCTCGGCTGAGTGGCTGGGCCTGGATCCACCGCAGGGTGCATCTGGTTGGCGAGGCAAGTTGTGCACTGAACCCATTTAGCAGGGTTTTCCAGGGTGCAGCTGAAGCCCTTCCTTGGGCGCCCATCTGCCTTTCCCACGTCATGGCCCTTGCTGACCAGCTAGGGCTCGGGGGCATGGTGCTCTGTCCTGGTCTTGCCTCCACAGACACGAGCACCCCGGGCCCTGGGCACCTCTCAGCCCTCTGCTCATGGGCTTCTCCTCCATCTTTGCCCACGTGGGCACAGATGTGTGGCTTTCCTGTCTGCCGAGGCGTTGGCTTGTAGTCATGTGATTTACGTGAACACGGTTCACTGTTGTACCCCTGACCTCTGGTGCTGTGTCTCAGCTTGGATCCCAGTCACCATTTACTTCTCCAGTGTCCCCACACACAGCGGAGGCTGGGTGGCTCTGGGTGCAGAGAAGGTGCTGGGCTGTGCGCAGGCCAGTGGCCCAGGTGCAGACCTCGACCTTGCCTGGCTGGCAGCGCCTGGGAAAGGTGCACCCTCCCCTGTCAGATGTGCATCACTGAAGCCTCATTACTGCCGTTGTGGGATTAAAAGGGCAGTGGGTTGTCGCACCCTGTGTGTCCACATGTGCACGTGTGTGTACACGCATACTGTGTCAACACATGGGTGTGTGAGCATGTGCACCTGTATGCGTACGCGTATGCGTGTGCTTGTGTGATACGCGTACGCATGTGTATGCGTATACATATGGGTATGCCTGTGGATAACTTTGTGTTCGCATGTGTTTGTACACCTGTGTGCATGTGTGTGCTGATAAACTCATGTGCTTGCACGTGGAGACAATATCATTTCCTAGTCGTGAACCTCAGTACATGAAAACGCAGGCGCAGCAGGCGGGGTGGGGTCCGGCACTCGTCAGGCCCCAGCTTGACAGACACTTTCCCTCTGTCATAACCTGACGTCACGCCCGAGCTCAAATGAAAGGAAAGGAAACCAAAAACAGGAGCACTTGACTCTCCCTGGCAGCGTCTGCTGTGCGGCACTCGCGCAGACAGGACGGGCCTTGTTCTGAGGCTGAGAGCCCGGCTGTCGGAGGCCGGAGGCCGCACAGCCAGGGGCCGGGCGTCTGTCGGTCTCAGCACCAGGGGGCAGTGGGTGGGCGGCTGTGGAGAGGAGGTGCAGGCTGTGCTCTGGGGCCTTTGTTAGGTTAGTCGTCCCCTCACCTCCTCTGCTCCTCACCAAAGACTCCCGGAGGACCCAGAGGCCTCAGTGGCCAGGCGGCCGTGGTGACAGCAGGACAGGGGTCGCAGCCCCAGCTGGCTAGTTCACTGGCTCCAACTCAGACAATACCACTGAGCCGCGTCCAGCCTTGCAAACAGAGGCCACTGGCAGATGTGGATCAGGCCGCACACACGCACCTGAGCTGCCTCAGAGGCACCAGGGCCAGGCCCTCTGACGCTGGCCGCTGTCCACCGAGCACTTCCTGCAGCAGACCCTGTGCCCAGCACCTGCGGCACTGCTTGAGCATCTTAGTGCCCTGGGACCAGCTCTCCCCGTGGGCTGGACCTCAGGTAGTGTCCCCCTTGTCAGTGCGAGGCCTCGTCGGCCTAGTCTGCACCCCGAAGGCGCGTCTTCCTGAGGCAGGGGGGTGCCTCCAGGACACCTGACTAACTCAGGTAACAGGTCAGCTAAGACCCAGATGGCTGCCTAGGAGGTCAGCTCCTTGTCCACCCACAGGGCAGCAGTGGGAGTCGGCTGGACAGGACTGGAGGCACCACCTTCTAGCCATTGGCTAGGGGGGCTTGGGGCTCAGGGCTCCGGCTCACCTCCACCTGGCTGGTCCCACAGTGTGCCACCCATGCCCCCAAGGCATGGGGGAAAAGTGCCAGTGGGCCTAGGACGGAGGAGCTTGGGCCAGGCTCAGCCTCAGCCTGGACTGGACCTCAGAGACCAGCGTCCCAACGTGACACCCACGCAGGCCTGGGAGCCGAGGTCGGGCATGTCCTGGAAGGTCAGAGGCCTGAAGCAGCGGCTCCTGGGAAGTGTGGACCCAGAGCCAGGGCAGGTTTGCTGGCTCTGCCCTGTCCGGAGCCAGCCAGTGGCCCGGCTGAGCTCTGCTCCTGGCTCGGGACGGCACTCGGCACTGGTGCCAACAGGAGCAAGTGTTAGGAGAAATGCACCTTTGATCTCGACGTCCTGCAGGGGATGTCCACCCTAAGCCAGGGCTCTCTTCTCAGAGCTCTCATGGGCTTGTCACACACAGACACTGTGTGACCAGCTTCTGGGGCCAGGCCAATGCAGGCACCAAGAGGGCAGGCGGACACCACCCAGGGAGCAGCCCCCGGCTCTGCACCTCCTCCACCCCCACCCCCAGGCCCGGCAGCATCCTAGGGACCTGCGCACGGCACCAGGGCACTTGTGTGGCTGGCGACCAGGTGTCGATTCCCTCTGTCCCAGTAGGAAGTGACCCTGTGTGCCTTTGGTCTGGCTGCATCCCGGACGGGAGGGACCTGACAGTCCCTGCTGGGCTGGCCGTTCTGAAGAACTGCCATGTTCTTCTCCCTGGGTCTGTGGAAAGGTCCCCCAGAGCTTTCAGGCCACAGCGGTCATGCGTGATGTGGCCATGGTGACCAGAATAGTCCAGGTGGGGACTGTGCAGCTTGGCAGGAACCAGGTCCCACCCAGGGGTGGCTCAAACCCCAGGAGTGTGTCCTCTGTACTGGAGGAGGCCAGACGGGGTCCCGAAGTGCCACAGTCTGGCTGGGCACAATCAGGAGCCACTTGTCAAAAGAAACTAACTTTATTTTTAGAACCACACACGCCAAACAAAACAGCCTCTCAGGAAAAACCCTCAGAGCCTCAACTGCCACCACCGGCTTTCCACAAGCCTCTCTCTCCCACACAAGCTTCTCTCCACCTCCCACAATCCTCCTGCTCTTGAGGCCGATTGGCTGGGTCACGTGGGCGGAGCCAAAAAAGTCCCCCAATGAGCAGCTCCGTGGTCTGAAAGGGCAGGGAAACAGTCCAATGAGCATCACCGCAGAGGAGCCAATCAGCTAGATGTTGCTGGGGCCGAGGAGCCAATCAGCTAGATGTTGCTGGGGCCGCTGTGAGCCAATCATCAGCCGGCAGCTGGAAGTTTGCTGGCAGCTGGAAGTTTGCTGGGGCCCCTTCGGCTGTGGCTCTCAACATCTCCCCCTCTCTGTTTAAACAACAAGCATGTGGCTTAGGGACCGTGCCTGCCTTAGGTTGTCCAATAGTACATATGGTCCTTAGGTTGGTACCATTGCAATTGGATCTTACCCGTCACTGACTACCGGTCCAGTATACAGCCACACCTGTGGAGAGGTCTTTGTACCAGCGGGGGGGTGAGGTTCTTTGCCTCACCTCTGTTGGCCCCCAAATTTTAGCTGGACGATCATGACAAGCAGAAGGGAGGAAGATACACCAAGCCAATTGACGGCTCCTTTTGGAAAAATTGTACCACCGATGACATCATCAGCAAAAATACCCCAACACTACCACAAGTCGCTGCACCAACAGATAGTTCACAATGCATACAGGTGAGCTCACAATGTGTCCAGGCAAGTTCTGCAAGCAGTTCAGTGATGGCTATTGTAGAAGCTGTAGATTGGTTTTATCTTTGACTTCACCAGCACTGGGATGAAGATAGGAATTCTGGCAATAATGGCTAAAGAAAAAATTATGTAACATTACAGAAGGCACTAAAAGAAAACAATTTTCTTAACAATTTACATTATCTTTAAGAGAATTATTAAATATAATGAAAAGGAAAGGTGAAAGTAAACAAACAGATCTGTTAACCTTCTTTTGTGTTCACATATTAAAACAATCTTTAACAGCTGTTTACCCAATTAAATTAAACCATTTAAATCACGTGAATTAAAAAAAAATATTTGGATCCATTTTATCATGAGCGCTCATCATATATGATATATGGACATACATACATTCAAACATATAACACAAAACACAAGTGTGCACACATAATATAATACATACAACACATAACATTATAGTAAAGGCCTTATAACTTTTTACAGGTGAAATCTCCATTGCAATGTTTAAAAACTCTATAGTCAAAAAATAGAACTGATCAGCAAAACATTAACCTAGGTCTGTATGAGCTCAAAAAACAAAATAGAACTTCATGATATGGCAAAGGGCAATAATAAAATAGATATTGAAAAAAGCATCCTGGTTCTGTTGCAGATGTAAGAATAGCCAAACTGGAGTTTTGGATATCAGTTGTTATGGATTTGAGCCAAATCATCTTCTTTTTGGTCTGTAGAAATCGCTTTAGTTAATCTTTCTGGAATCCAAATCGGCTGCTGTTCTCCCTGTGGAAACACATAAACAGACCCCCGACTCCAGACAATCACTGGGTCAGGACCTTGGTTAATCTCTCTGGAATCCAAATCGGCTGCTGTTCTCCCTGTGGAAACACACAAACAGACCCCCGACTCCAGACAATTACTGGGTCAGGACCTTTCCATTGTCCTGTTAGAATATCCTTCCAAAGTACCTTGGGCTTATGTACATTTTTTGGACACATATGCCTTTCCGCAGCACTAAGTCCTGATGAATCCAAATTTAAAAAGTTTAGAGTAAAAAGGGTTATTTTAAGTTTATCTTTGGGGAATATATACCCCTTCCCAATTCCTTCTTTTTGCTTTAATAAGTACATTTTAATAGTTTGATGAGCTCTTTCAACTATGCCTTGTCCCTGTGGATTGTATGGGATTCCTGTTATATGAGTAATGCCAAATGTTGAGCAAAATTGTTTAAAAGAGGTAGAAGTATAACCAGGGGCATTATCTGTTTTTAACTGTTTTGGAACACCCACAGTGGCAAAATTTTGTAAGCAATGAGCTATAACATCTTTAGTTTTTTCTCCGGCATGAAGGGAGCCCATCAAAAATCCAGAAGAAGTATCAACTGTAACATGCAAATATTTTAATTTTCCAAATTCTGGCAAGTGTGTGACGTCCATCTGCCAAATATGGTTAGGTATCAATCCTCTAGGATTGACTCCAAGATTAACTTGTGGTAAAAAGGTCACACAATTTTGACATTGTTTTATTATTTGTCTAGCTTGTTCCTTAGTTATTTTAAAACGCTTTTGTAAAGTATTAGCATTGACATGGAACTTTTTATGAAAATTTATAGCTTCTTCTAGTGTAGAGAAAATATGTATGTCATGTGTAGTTTTATCTGCTAAATCATTGCCCAAACTAAGGGCTCCAGGCAATCCTGTATGTGCCCTGATATGTCCTATAAAGAATGGATCTTTTCTGTCCCAGATTAGACTTTGTATAGTGGAAAGCAAAGAGAAAACAGTAGAAGAAGGGGAAATCCTACCAGCATCTTCAAGAGATACTATAGCATTAACTACATACTGACTATCAGAAAATAAATTAAATACAGAATCTTTAAACATCACAAAAGCTTGTAAAACTGCATTAAGCTCTACCTTTTGAGCTGATTGTTTGGGTACTAAAAATGTAAAAGTTTGATCAGGGGTAACTACTGCTGCTGTACCATTATTTGACCCATCAGTGAATATATTTGGAGCATTCATGATAGGTGTTTTTCTTGTCATTTTTGGAAAAATTACAGGATGCAATGACCAAAAAGACAATAAAGGATTAGATGGTAAGTGGTTATCAAATGAAACATTAGATTTGCACATGATTATTGCCCAAGTATTTAACTCATTAGCTAACTCATCAATTTGATTCATAGTATATGGAGTAATAATTTTATTGGGAGAAATTCCAAACACTCCCTTTGCTGCTTTTATTCCTTTGAGTATTAATTGTCCTACAGCCTCAGGATACCTAGTAAGAATAGTGTTAGGAGAATAAGATAAATGTATCCATAATAATGGACCTTCTTGCCAAAATACTCCTGTAGGAATATTTTTTGTTGGTAGTACAATAAATAATAAAGGCAAACTTATATCAATTCTATCCAAATGCATATTTTCCATATATGTTTCAATGATTTTTAATGCCTTTCTTGCTTCAGGCGTTAACATTCGGGGTGAATTTGGATCTGATGGACCTTTTAGGATATCAAATAAAGGTCCCAACTCTCCTGTTGGTATACCTAAATAAGGCCTTATCCAATTTATGTCTCCTAATAACTTTTGAAAGTCATTAAGTGATTTGAGTTGATCTACTCGTATTTGAATTTTTGGTGGACGGACCATGGTTGAGGATAATAGAACTCCTAAATAATTAATTGGAAAATTTAATTGTACTTTATCTATTGCTATCTCTAGATTATAATTTTTTAATAAGTTTGTAAGTGTGGCATAACATTCTAGCAATGTGTTTTTATCTTTGTGTGCTAATAATACATCATCCATATAGTGAAATATTTGTAGTTCAGGATTTTGATTTCTAAGTGGCTGGATTACTTTGTTAACATAAATTTGACACATAGTTGGGCTGTTAGCCATCCCTTGAGGGAGTACTTTCCATTCATATCTCTGATCAGGACCTTCATGATTCAGTGCAGGGATAGTAAATGCAAAACGTGGACTATCCTCAGGATGAATTGGAATTGAAAAAAAACAATCTTTAATATCTATAACTAAAACATACCAGGTTTTTGGCAAAGCAGACAATTGAGGAATCCCTGATTGAGCAGGTCCCATAATAACCATCTCATTATTAATGGCTCTTAAATCTTGCAATAATCTCCATTTACCAGATTTCTTTTTGATGACAAAAATGGGAGTATTATGGGGAGATACAGAAGGTTGTATATGTCCTTCTGCTAATTGTTGTTTGACCAGGTCATGGGCTGCTTGTATCTTTTCTTTAGTCAGGGGCCACTGAGGAACCCATACTGGTCTTTCTGATTTCCAAGTAATTTTTATTGTCTCAGTGGCCCTTTCTGAAAATCCAACCCATGTCTGTCTGTTCCTTGATCTATTTGTATTGGTGCTGCTATACCTTGTTCTTGTTTTTCTAATCTTTTTCCTTTCCTAAAACCTTGTCTAGTCATAATAGTGGGTGCATTTTGGTTGATGTTATTTGTTAATGTCAAACCTAATTGATCTAGGACATCTCGTCCCCATAAATTTACGGGAAGATGATCCAATACATATGGCTGTATAGTTCCTTCACATCCTTCAGGATCCTTCCAATCTAATACCATTGCACTTCTATGGGGATTAGTCGCCACTCCTAGGCCTCGAAGCGTTTGAGTGGCTTGTTGTAATGGCCAATGTTTTGGCCATTCTTGACGAGAGATGATGCTAAGGTCTGCACCTGTATCCAGTAGCCCATTAAATTCATGTCCTTGAATATTTAGTTTTAGCATGGGGCGAGAATCTAAATTTAAAGAAAGCATAGCCCAATCTACACCTGTGGAGCCTAATCCCTTGGAACCTCTTTCTACAGTACGACTGGAAAATTTATCATGTAGGCTGGGTATTATTAGTAACTGTGCTATTCTATCTCCTGGTGAAATTACTGATATACCCTTTGGAGAACTGGCTATAATTTTTATTTCACCTTCATAATCGGGATCAATTACCCCAGGACTTATCATAAGTCCTTTTAGAGTAGAAGAGCTGCGTCCCAATAATAAGCCTACTGTTCCTTTGGGAAGAGGTCCTTTCACCCCTGTGGGAATGATTTGAACTCCCATCTCTGGAGTTAGTACTGCTCTGGCGGAGGCGCAGATGTCCAACCCTGCGCTCCCTCTGGTTTGTCTGATGAGGGATCTGATGGACAATGTGTCCTGGGCACTACCCTGATGGGGTTGCTGGGTTCCTCCAGTGCTCCGTATATTTGTGGTTTTGGGCCCCGGAGCATTGGGCCCCCCTGTCCATTTTTTGGCAATGGAGCCCGATGCCTTTCTCCACGATATCGTGGATAAACACCTGGTCCTTGTTCGTTTTTTGATAATGGAGTACCCTCTATGGTGGTTTGAGAACGGCATTCATTAGCCCAATGTCTCCCTCTACGGCATCGTGGGCAAATACCTGGTATTCTACTCCTTTGATACCTAGTTTTGTTAAACCCTCCTCCAATGGGGCAATTCCTTTTAAAATGTCCTGTTTGTTCACAATTGTAGCATGTTCTTGGCCTGGCATCTAAAGCCTGTTTTACTGCAGCTGCCACAATTTGCCCTTGTTCATTAATGTCTCTGGCATCTAAAGCCTGTTTTACTGCAGCTGCCACGACTTGCTCTTGTTCATTAATGTCTCTACATAATTTAATATATGTGTTTAAATCTTCATGTTTCCATGGTCTAATGATATCTCTGCACCAACGATTCGCTTGCTCATAAGCCAGGTGTTTTAGTAATGGCATTGCTTGTTCTGTATTCCCAAAAACTCTGGTAGCTGTTTGAATAAGCCTATCTACAAATTCAGCATAAGGTTCATTAGCTCCTTGTATTACCTTAGATAATTGAACTTGTAAACCTCCATGTCCTTGTAAAGTCTTCCATGCCTTAATTGCATCTGCAGCAATTTGTGCGTATACACCAGGATCATATGCAATTTGTTGCTGCTGATCCTCATAAGGTCCCTTTCCTAACAACATATCTAGATTTCTCTGAGGATAACCAGCTGCTGCATTTCGCCTAGCCGTCTCCTTGCAAAATTCCTCATTGGCAACCTTCCATAACAGGTATTGTCCTCCATTTAGCACAGCTTTACACATATTAGCCCAATCTGCTGGCGTCATGTTCAAGTTGTTAATGGATTCGACCATGCTTACAGTGAAGGGTGCTTGAGGACCATAGGTTGTTACAGCCTCTTTTAGCTGCTTCACTGTTTTGAAATTTAAAACTTGGTAAAATCGCTGCCCTCCTGCCTCAAATACAGGGCATGTTAATATTTGAGATCTTGTCTCAGGATCCCAACTATCAACTGCGGGGGTTGGGGACCTCCCAGCATATGGAGGTGGCCTTGTTAGTTGGACACTTACGTCCTCTGGTGATAGAAAGGTGTTAGTAGCAGTCTCCTGTTGTAACTTTCCCCCTGATGGCTTTTTCTGTTTTACACTTTCTTTCTCTGTCTGACTAGCTTGAGAGGCCTTCTCTTTTACTTGAATCTTTTCCTCTGTCTGACTAACTTGAGAGACCTTCTCTTTTACTTGAATCATTATGTCTTCTTCTTCCTCTACCATTGTCTGAACTGAAGGCTTTGGACTAAGCAAACAAGATATGAACGTCCACAATGGCAATGTGCCAACTGGCAGAGTCCCTGGGCTTTTCTTTTCTATTCTTTTTAAATCTTCACCATGATGGTTCCATTGTGATATATTTAACAACTCCTCCTTAAAAAGCCATGGGCTACATTTTTGTATTGTATCAACGTATGCCCTGATTGTTCTTGATTTTACTGAGATGCCTCCTTCCTCTAACAATTTACTTAACACTCTTTCAGTTTGTTTTTTACTAATTTCTGATCCCGTATTTCTACTATAATACAACCCAACAAGATAACGCCTAACAAAACTGAAACAGAGTGAAACAAAATTGGAACAACACAAAATCATTATAATAGCCTCCTGAAATGTCCATCCGTCCTTTCTCCCTATCTGTTCCTCAGATGTGAGCGGTTTTTCTTCCATCTTACACATCTCCAGGGACAGGCAACTTAAAACAAAAGTGAAACAAAATAACAAAAGAAGAATCTTAAAATGGCTACCCATCCTCTTGCCCTGCCCTCAGGGGCGAGCAGTTCACTTACCCTCAGTCGCTCCCCGTGCGAGCCACCAAATGCCGCAGTCTGGCTGGGCACAATCAGGAGCCACTTGTCAAAAGAAACTAACTTTATTTTTAGAACCACACACGCCAAACAAAACAGCCTCTCAGGAAAAATCCTCAGAGCCTCAACTGCCACCACCGGCTTTCCACAAGCCTCTCTCTCCCCCACCAGCTTCTCTCCACCTCCCACAATCCTCCTGCTCTTGAGGCCGATTGGCTGGGTCACGTGGGCAGAGCCAAAAAAGTCCCCCAATGAGCAGCTCCGTGGTCTGAAAGGGCAGGGAAGCAGCCCAATGAGCATCACCGCACAGGAGCCAATCAGCTAGATGTTGCTGGGGCCGCTGTGAGCCAATCATCAGCCGGCAGCTGGAAGTTTGCTGGGGCCCCTTCGGCTGTGGCTCTCAACACCGAAGGGCAGGGCTGACGGCCACGCTGCATGTGCATGTGTCTCTTGTCCAATGTCCCTTTTCTCGAGGACAGTTCAGATGGTGTCAGGGCCAGCCCAAGCAACCTCATGGTACCTTTGTTGCTGATTGAGGACCATCTCCAAATACAGCCACGTCCTGCGGTCCTGGTTCACCGTGATCCTCGGGAGCAGTCAGCCCCAACAGGGACAGTGCATAATGCCAGAGTCGGCCCCACCACTGGCTTCTAAAGAATCGTGTCTAACCACTCAGGAGTTCTGGTGTCCGATACTCGTAGGAGGACGTCCAGGGGAGCCGGGGAGGACGCACAGCTCCACGCCCCCTTTCCCTGCACTTGCCATCTCCCTCCCCTTTCAACGGCATGGGCCCAGGTGGGGCCCAGGTGGGGCCACGTCGACAAGTGCACTTCCTGCATCTCTGGCTTGATTCTGCACTTCAATGGCTTGAGGTTCCGTATTCCTCTTCCCATCCTGATCCCTGTCTCAACCTGGGCGGGCAGTGACTCAGCATGACGGTCCTGTCACATCTGCCTGGCTGCCCTGCAGGTAGCTGGGCTCAGCCCCCAGCTCCCACCTCCTCTCTTCTGCACACAGTGAGGAAATCCGCAGAGGTCGCCTCCATCAGGTGTTCCGGGTCGCCACGGGGCTCCCTGCTCCAGCATCTCATCTTACCTGAGCAGTCGCGCCTGCACCGGTCCTGCCTCCAAGCACGGCCACATTCCAAAGGGAGCCCCAGTCACCGGGACCCAGCAGAGCAGAAGGCATGGGCCACTCCAGATGGAGGCTCTTCACATCAAGAGGATCTGCAAACCACCGTCATCCTTTGGGGCCACTTAGGAGGGGCCCCAGTGGCCCTGAGTTCCCTTGGGCCCCAGGCCCCAGGCCCACAAAGTCGCACCTTTAAATCCACTATTGTAGCTCAGGAGACTTCCAGAGGTCTGCGTCCAGAGGAGTCTTCGATGGTGGTTGTTTGAATATTTGTCGTTCATCAACAGAGTCACTGTTAGGTGACCCTGGGAAGCAAGTGCAGGCATTTGAGTCCAGCCCAGGGACCAGAATGGACAGGTGGCATAGCAGAGGCACTTGGTGGCTTTGCCGGGCCCACACAGGCTTCCCTTGGCTCTCAGATGGGCCCCAGCCTCATGCAGGCGTCAAACCTGGCTGTTCCTGAGCAGACACCCCAGGGCTCTTGCATGGTTGGACGACCACTCCCCAGATAGGTGGCATTCCCCTGTGGACAAGGGGGAGTCAGCCTGTGAGAGTCCTGTGAGACATAGCCAGCCGCCCAGAGCCAGGCCCCAGTGTGCGGCTCCTTCCTCTGCCCTCTACACTAGTCCCAACAGGAGGGGGCCACTACCTAGGAACAGCAGTGTCCTTGTGGCCGCGTCAGAGCCACTGTCCTCTGTGGCAGCCCAGGTGGGCACTGTTGAGCAACAGCCAGAGCCTGTTTCCCTCCCAACCTGGCACAGGAGACTTCCTGCTGCACTGTCTCCAGGGCCAGGCTGGGCGGCCATCTGTGAATCATAGCCACCTCCAGCTCAGAGAAGCAGGTGCTGAGGCTTGCTCACCAGACTTGCCTCCCTCCTTCATACCTGCCAGCTGGCCATCACTGCGTCCACCCCACGGCTCTCTAGTGGATATGACCCCTGTGGGCTGGCCACCAATGCATTCACCCCATGGATCTCTAGATGGATCTGACCCCTTTGGGCTGGCCACCACTGCGTCTACCCCACGGCTCTCTAGGTGGATATGACCACTGCCAGCTGGCCACCACCACGTCCACCCCACGGTGGTCTAGGTAGATCTGACCCCTACGGGCTGGCCACTACTGCATCCACCCCATGGCTGTCTAGGTAGATCTGACCCCTGCCAGCTGGCCACCACCACGTCCACCCCACGGCTCTCTAGGTGGATCTGACCCCTGCCGGCTGGCCACCACTACGTCCACCCCACGGCTCTCTAGGTGGATCTGACCCCTGCCGGCTGGCCACCACCGTGTCCACCCCACGGCTCTCTAGGTGGATCTGACCCCTGCGGGCTGGCCACCACCGCGTCCACCCCACGGCTCTCTAGGTGGATCTGACCCCTGCGGGCTGGCCACCACCGCGTCTACCCCACGGCTCTCTAGGTGGATATGACCCCTGCCAGCTGGCCACCACTGCGTCCACCCCACGGCTCTCTAGGGCAGTTTAGAGGCAAGCCCTTGGATTCTGGGCAGAGAGCCGTGGCCGTGGATCCCGCCCCAGGTCCCCCAGCCCCTGTCCTGTAGTCCTGCTCTTTGGACCCTGACACACCCTGGATGTGGGGTGCAGATTGTGCTGGAGATGTGGTGCAGAGAGGCAGGGTGGAGGCTGGCCCCAGCTGAGCCAGTGGACAGGTGGCCAGGCCACGCCTGCCTCCTGAACCCAGGCCCACATGCTGCCCGCTGCTCATGTCCTCCTTGCTGATAGATCTCTAGGCTCCCCCACCTGCAGCACCCAGTCCAGCCTATCCAGGTCAGGGAAGCCATGGTCAGTGTGGGTGGGAGAGGGACGCAGTGTCAGCACGCTGGAGCTGAGGGCACGGCACTCTGGACCTGGTCGCGTGGAGAGCAGAGCCCTGCCTTCTTGTGCTGCAGTCCAGGATGGAGGCGGCTGTGTCCCTGTGTCCAGATGCCCCTGGGAGAGGACGCCAGCAGGACTGCTGAGCCCACGCCAACAGTCTCGTTTTAGCTGAGCAGTTGCCCTGTGTTCTGTCCAGCTCTGTGTTCGGCCAGGTCACGCGCACCGCACACCAGGTCCACTTCAGGACCACATGTTCAGGATTCAGCATGTGGGTCTTGAGGGACTCATACTCACAGCAGTGCAGGGAAGCGTCTCCAGACGGGGGTCTCCCTGCACGCAGGGGGTTCGGCGCCACGTGGCCACTGGGTTTTGTGGTGAAACCTGTTTTGTTGTGCAAGGATTTCCCACCCAGTTCCTTCTGGCGCTTCCTCTGGCTTCACCTGGTCTTCCTGGCCTTTCCGATAAAGACCAGGGGAGACTGGACACCTAGACAAAGGGCGGCTGCCCACCTGGCTGGGAGGGGGCCAAGGTGTCGGTGGCAAGGATCTCCCACTCCGGCGTTTCAGCAAAGGGCAGACACAAAGCACAGTGTGGGTCGGGTCATCTGGAATGGAGCTTCACCAAAAGTTTGGTCCTGGCTCCTGATGCCAATACGATAAGGACACGGTTTTGAGAAAAAGGAAAAAGAGGTTTATTGCTTTGCTAGCAAAGGAGAGGCACAGAGGACTGCTGTCCCAGGCTGTGGTTCTGCCCATCAAGGGAGCAGGGCTCCTAAGGAGGCGGTTCAGAGCCACATTCCACACGTTCTGTCGGAGTTGATTCACTTGCTAGCTCGGGAGGCAGTCATTTCTGAGATCCTCTGGTGCCATCCCCAAGTCTGAATTGCTTGGTTCCTGTGGTGGTGTGCACTCGAGGACAGATAAGTCGGCCTAGGTGGTCAGGCTTGCCTTCTCTGGGCCTTGAGGATTGGAAACCAGAAGACCCTGCAGGCACCTGGCTGGGAGCCCCTCAGAGGTGGCTGGCCCCTGTCCCAGTGTGCAGAGACCTGGGTCACCCATGGGAGTCTGCACGTCCTCCCTCAGGACACAGCTTCCTGTGGCCCCCGCCAGATGATCCCCCTGCCCTTAGTGACACAGGGACCCTTGGCGGTAGCAAGTCCTGTGATTGGGAACCTCATGAGAGCAAAGGGCAGGCGCTCAGCAGGAGTCCAGGGTGGGTGTCCATAGATGGGCTTCAGGGGTTCTGTCAATATGTATTTGTATCAAAACCCAAAAGCACATTTTTATTCATGAGCCGTTTCTGTGTGAATTTTGAATGTATGCCATGATTACTTGAGAAGTTCGGGGGTCATTCAGACGCCAGCTGATGCTCTTGCTATGATCTGGAGTGTGTTGCTTACTGAGTGTTAACTACCAGCGTGGGAGGCCGGCAGACAGCTGGGCAGGGAGGGGCCCTTCCCTGGTGGGAGAGGGCTGGCCAGGGCCAGGACAGGCAGCTGCCCGGCTGCTCCCGCTGCTCCTCGTGGCCTGGGCTGCTTTCTCTGCGCTCCCCTCGCTCTGCGGGCCCCACCCTGCCTACGGCCCACGAGGGTCCTGGTCTGAGATGCCGGCCCTGGGGAGGTCTCCTCTGGTTGCCCCGCCGCCGCTTCCCCACACTTAGGTGTGGGTGGAGGACCCCCAGGTAAGCTTAAGCTAACTGCACTCACAACACTCTGCAGCGGGCCAGGGGGTCCCAGGGGACCCACCTCGTCCCTCCAGGACGGGGGCTCCCGATCCCCGGCCCCGCGTGCGCTTGTCCAGGAGCTTGCTAGAGTGCGTCTGTGTGGGGCTGGGCACGGAGGAAACTGTGCAGGGGACACTGAGCAGCCCTGTCTGTGAGTGCCCCGAGACCCGCCCCTCTGCACACCAGACCCTTAGGTGGGCCGAGGCACCCAGGTCAGAATGGCAAGCGTGGCTGCCTCGCGTTTCCCCGGTCCCGACCTCGTGGGAGTGAGGCTGGAACGGCTGCTCCCGGTGGAGAGAGCAGCGTCAGCTCTATCGACTAAGAAGGCTCCTCTCCCACGAAACATTCTCTGATGGTTGATTCAGACCAAAATGTCTGAATAGAAAGTGGTATTAACTGAAACAAGGAAAATCTAACAGGTTTGACTCCTGGGGGACCGTCCCTGAAGTGTGGCTGCATCCTCGGAACCTGCTCAGAAGGGGCGTGGCTTTGGGGAGGCTGAACGTGACTCGTCCTGGCTGGCGTGCACCTGTCCCTCTGAGCTGATGGCAGAGGCAGGCACATCCCTGGGACCAGACCTGCCGTGAAGCCCTGCGCAGTACTGGGGGGTCTGTCTGTGGGGAGCTTCTCGGCCACTCTGGGGCGGTCACGGCTCACGGCCGCAGTCACTGACTGACGCAGGGCCCTCCCCTGTGGCCTAGCCACCAAGCTCACGGCTCTGAGGCGCTCTCAGCGCCTCCCTCAGGGAGAGGACTGTCCTGTGTTGGCCTTGGAAGGGCCTGGGTTTCAGGGTCAGCTTTCCACCTTTTTATGGTGGGATGCAGAGGTGGGCAGCACCTGGAGGACTCTGAGAGCCTCTGTCCTCTGGGGCTGGGAGCCTCCCTGCCCTGCCCTCACCTCTCACACTGCAGGCAGGCTCCCAGAGGGCACTGCCCACCTGCCCGCTACCCAGGGGGTCCTTGTGAGGCAGGGAAGCAGGCCTCTGGTCACCAGACCCCGCCGTCTGCCCTCTGAAGTCCGTGTTTTCTGAGGGAAGGGTTGGAAGGGATCCTTTTCTACCCGGAGTTCAGGGAGAGATTGAGGTATTTCCTTTGAAACTTTTGTGATTTTTTCAGGCTTTAATCTGCAGGCGTCGTGGGAAGCTGGGGTCCACTTTTCTTTCCTCCCATGCATGGCCCTGGATTGGACTGTCCCTCCTCTCCCGCCAACCCGTGTGCCACTCTTGCTGTCTCTGGCCTCTGCTCCCGGCTCTGGCCTCCTGGCTGGGCCTCCAGCAGGCTGTGGTCCCTGGGTGGTCTGCAGCTCCTGGGCCCTCCTGGACTGTGCAGCGGATTTCAAGCATGTGAGACTGAGGAAGGCGAGAGGAGAGTCACTGAGGACACCCAAGAGCAGATGGCCACACGGCCTCCCGTCGCCCTGTCTTCCCTCAGCATGGGCTGGGAGTCTCTGCCCTCACCTAAACTGCCACCAAATCGTCCATGTGACAAAGAGCTCTCCTCGCCTTTCTTGAAACACAGAGAAGGCCAGGAGCCGTGTGCCTGTGCCTCCCTGTGAGGAGGGCAGGCGTCACCAGCTGCCCAGCAGTGCCTCCCTCCAGGGGCTGGGCTCGACGGCCTGTGGCCAGGGCCCCAGCAGGACTGCAGCTGTCCCACAGAGAGGACCCACAAAACATCGGTAGTGACCATGAGACCAGGTGGACAGGAACGCGCCTTGCCATAGGGGAGCAGAGGCCACAGAGGGCACTGGCTCCTGCCATCTCTGGTGACTCCCAGCCGTCACTCCCCTTGGCCATCAGTGCTCCTGCAGTGGCTGATGTGCATGTTGTCCCAGGCCACCTTAGAGTGTGAGTGAGGCTCTCATGACAGATGCAGAGTCAGGACCATGTTCTGTCATTCCAGAAAGCACGGCCCCTCCTCCACCAGCTCATGGTGGGGAGAGTCCCCCAAGGCCAGTAGGTGGTGCCCAGCCCTACCTGCTGGGCTGGCATGGCACACAGAGCCTGCCGAGCCTTTTCCAGCTTGGCCCACACTGCTCCTCTGCCCAGAGCCTCTCTTCTCCCTGAAGGTCAGCTCAGGTGCCACTCCCCTCCTGGCCTGTCCCTCCAAGGGTCAGGGCTTCTGCAGGTGCTGGGCCAGGCAGCTACCCCTAGACAGCAGGCAGAAAGGCAAGCCCTTGTCCCAGAGGAGTGTGGCCCCCAGGCCTCAGGCCACAGCTGCCCCTCCTGATCTCCATCCTGCAGAGATAGGACCTCTGCTGTCCAGCTGTCCTCTGCAGCTCCTGCCCATGCAGACTGCTGCTGCCTGAATGCTTCACCCCAGTGGGACCCCTGACCTGGAGGCGGTCGCCCTGCAGTGGACTGCGAGGAGGCAGCAACTGCCCCCATGAGCAACAGTGAGCATTTTTAATTTCTCACTTAGCAGGGGATCTCACACATTGCAAGGCTACATTATCCACTCAATAAACAGGGAGAGTTTAATTTTCTGTGTAAAGTATTGGTGTGGACTTGGAAGGTGATGTTTCAGATTTTATGCTATCAAGAGTGACATTTAATTTTACAGGGGAAAATCTTGTTTTTCACTGTCATAACCATGTTCACAGAGCATGATTTGAGAGATGTGCAGAGACCCAATCCAGCCCTTGGCGTCTCTGGCCTGGATGAAGCTGTCCCATCTTCCCTCTCTGAGAAAGATGCCACCCTCACTCTCTGTTCCCGTCTGTGGATCATTTAATCTACATAGGCCCTGCCTCTTTCCAGGAGGACCTGAGCACACTTGGTGCCGTTCAGGTCCCGTGCAGGGTCCCCTTGGGGACTGTGGTGGCTGGGAGGCTTGGTGGCCGGTGCAGGTGCTATAGGGTTGGGTACCTGTGCTTCTGTGAGGTTGGAAGGGCAGGTGAAGAGCTGGCTCCTGCAGCTGCTCAGAAAGTGACGTGACACCCTCATTAGAGCACTTGGGACCCAACTCCCCAGCCAGGAGAAATAAGAGCCCGCCAGGTGGACAGGGCGCCTGGTGGACGGCACTGAAATGACTCCATGGCCAGAGTGTTCAGGGGCTCTACCAAGTGGCTTAGCAGCCCTAATGCCCAGCCTGGCACACAGAGGGGCGAGCAGATGACACTGTCCAGCTTGTGCTCAGAGATCTGCAGGTGGACTTAAAATGCACATGCGGTTCCAGCGCTCTGCCAGCCAGGCCGCCCCAGGAAGGCCTGGGAGGTCCTCGGCACTGTCAATGGGGTGTGGCCATAGGAAGGACAGTCCCATGTGTGGTGCTGACCCTTAAAGTCTCAGCTCCACAAAGCTCTGCTCTGCGGGCAGAGGGCAGCAGACGGAGGCTGAGGCAGCCAGAATCACAGGCAAACTGGAGTGACCCGTGAACCCAGGGCGGGGGCTCCCCAGCACCGCGGCACAGCGGCTCTCATAAACTGTGGACACAGCCGGGTCCCTGTGTGGCCTTGTCTACTCCCGGCTTTGCTGCTCTTTAACTGTTTCCCACGTTGTCCCCTGCTCCTGAATAATGCATGCGTCTCAGTCCTGTGAGCTCAAAGGCCAACCGGGCCTCTGGCCCCTCAGCCCAGTGACCGCTGCTCCTAGTGGGCAGCTCCTGCACCTGTGCACTGGTGTGAATTTCTAAGGCCCACTTAGGTTCCTGAGGGGAGCGTTTCAGAGTCGTGGTGGAGGGACAGGCCGAGGGAGGGGCCCTTCACCCTGCTTCCTGAAGCACTGCCGTGGTGGCCTCCCCACAGGCCCGAGTCCAGGTCCTCTCCTTCGTCCTCTGCGGGGCAGCTCTCTGGTCGCTGCCTTCACAACAGGAAGGTGTGGGGGCCACAGGGCTGGCAGGGTCCTGATAACAGCCCCAGAGTGCCTGTCCCTGCCCACAGCCATCCTGGAGTTGGGAACACTGTCCCGCCAACTGGCTCTGCACGAGGGCCTTCACAGGACTTCAGAGTAGAAGGCTCAGGCCCCAGCACCCTGCCCTGCACCCAGACAGCACTGGACACATCAGCAGAACGGACAGGAGCAGCAGTGGGCTCCCAGGGGAGTGGCAGCACACCCCCCACTGGCCGAACGCCACCCCAAAGTCAGTAGGTTGAGGGAAGAGGTGGGGCAGGGTGGACAGCAGCTGCACATGATCCAGGGCACCTTGGTCAGGGCTTCTGCTGCCCAGAGGCGGCCACCCTGTTCCACGCTCCCCTCACCTCACCAAGAGGCCCTCAGGACAGGGTCTGCTGCTGGTGGCCACTTCTGCCCTCTGCATGGGCCACCTACCATCTAGAACCTCCCTCACACCCAGGCACTGCCCTGTGGCTGACAGAGTGGACCCTGAGTGACCACTGAGGGGTCAAGGTTGTTCATGATGCCCATGTCACAAGCCCTCTTCCCTCCTGTCACCCTGCCTGGACATCAGGAAGTACAAGCAGACACCTGCTGCCACATGCAAGTAGTGAGCCCTGGGACAAGAGGTCACCAGGTCTGCACCCAGGTGGATCCTAGAGCACCCAGATCCAGGCTCATGCACACTCGCAATCTCACACAGACACACAAGACTTACACCAACTACACAGCCACACACACAGCCACACACACAGCCATACAGGTGCACTCACATCTAGCCATGTACAGCCACATTCACAGCCACACACGTTGCCCAGTGACACACCTCCACATGCACTCACATAGCTACACCCGGCACACACATGATCAGTGATACACACGCACACAGTCATGCACTCATACCCAAGGAGGAGCCATGGAGTCCTGATCCGTAAGTTACTGGCTTCTAGAGAAGGTGTAATCAGAAGGGGTCACGCAATCAGAGGTGACTTCACAAAGAAAGAAAGACATTAGCACCTTCTGAAGCAGCCTCTGAGCAGACAGGGTGGAGGGGCAGGCATACGCAGTCTCCTTACTCGTTGTCCCCCAAGGGCACACATTAGACACCTGCTGGGCTTCTCACATAAGCCCCCTGGGCAGGGGTGTCAGGCACGTGGACCCAGGTGCTCAGGCAGAGGCCCCAGGAAAGGCTGCCCACGGCAGCAAGGACAGGGCTGTGGGCACAAAGTGGACGGCCTGTGCCATCCCCAGGAGGCTGGCTGTGCCCGTCCTGGAGGGCAGAAGTAGTGTGAAAGACATGTGCAAACAACAAGGAAATGCGAAGCCCAAGGACGCGTGGCTGTTGGGCGGATCCTGTGTGCAGCAGAGTCAGCAGGCTCCTGGGCTGCGGTGCCTGGGTCTGTCTTCACACTACCTCCTGTGACTTCATCACAGTGGCCTCGGCACTCCATCTTCTCCAGAGACTCTCCATCCCTAAGGACACACAGTGTCCTGTGCATCCTCAGACCCCAGGGACACAGCAAATGAAAGTTCAGCTGGTTGGTTGGTTGGCTAGGTGGATGGTGGTTGGATGGGTGGATGGTGGGTGGTGGATGGATGGACAGACAGGTGAATGAGTGGGTAGATTGATGGGTGAAGGGCTGAATGATGGATAGATGAATGGGTGAATGGCTGGATGGATTGATGGGTGGATAGATGGGTGGATGGGTAGACAGATGGGTGGATGGGTGGATGGATGGATGGGTAGATGGGTGGATGGGTGGATAGATGGGTGGATGGATAGATAGACAAGTAGTTGGATGGGCAGGTGGTAGGTGGAGAGCTGGATGAAAAATGGACAGATGGGCTGGGGTGGGTGGATAGGTGGACAGACAGATGGGTGGGTGGATAGACGAGGTGATTGACAGGATATGTGAGTGGATGTGTGGATGAGGTTGATTGGTGGATGCGTGAGTGGATAGATGGGGTGGATACGTGGGTAGTGAGTGGACACAGAGTGGGTAGAGGAAGGAATGAGCACACAGCTGGTGTCGACTTGATGATACCATCTGAGAGTCTTTGGGGAGATAGCACTGGCGAGGGCCAATATGCCTCCATGATGCAGGCCACGCCTTCTCTGCATTCGGCATTTGTGTATTTCTGTATTTCTGAATATACTCTGTGTCGCACACTTGGCCTTGTCAAGTAGTTCTGAAGCCTTCTGAGAAGCCCCTGGCTCTGTGTGTGGCCACACCGTGAGGCCTGTCACCATGTGGCTGTCACAGGTCTTGCTGCAGTTGATGTCCTGAGGCACAGAATGGCCAGTGTGGCTTCTCGTTTCTGCAGGAGACATCCCTAAGAGTCTGAGTGAGGTCAAGACGGCCCCTGCCACCAACTATCTCAGGTCTTGCAGTCCTCTTGAGCCACTGTTGGCACTGAACTGCGGGGGGCAGCCGCCACATCTGAGGGGAGCCATGAGGCCGGGTCCCGGCAGTCCTCCGGGCAGACACTGGCCTCTCCCTCTGCCATCTGCGTTTCTGATCTCTGGTGAAGTCCGTTTGCCTGGCCACCTCCCGCCCACTCCTGGGGACCAGGGCTTGTGGGCTTCCTGTGGGAGGTGGTTGACTGGGGGAGCTGGAGGTGCTCTGGGTCTTGCTGCCCCGACCGTGGGGGCTGCCCCAGGGTGGCCCGCACTACGGCTGCTGGCCGTGCTGGGCTCCAGGTGCTGCTGGTACCCGTCCTTCCCTGGGACTCCTTCCTGCTTCCTGGGAGCCCTCGCTCACCCTGGAACGTAGATAGGGAGTTTCCTTTCATCTTGATGGCTCCCGTCTCTCTGGACATCTGGGTCCCTGTGGTGGTCTTGTGAAGTGCTGCCTTTCCCGTCTGCTGAGTGACCCTTGTTCTCCCAGTGACCCGCGAGGTCCCCTCACGGCCTTCCGGCGAGTTGCTCTGCTTTCTCCCAAACCCCTGTCACTCTTAGCATGGTGCCCCCTGACCGGGAGCCTCTGACCGTCCTGCACGCTTCTGTTCATCCCCCGGAAGAGCGTGCGGCCCAGCCAGGGTGGCCGTGGGTTCGCTGTGGCCACAGTGGGAACGTCGACTCTGCTGCTGTCTCCAGCTGTCCCTGGCCCCTCCCTGGTCTGTGGAACTCGGCAACCTTGGCTTTCATGGCCCACGTCCTCGTCATTGCCCGTCCTTGTCACTGCGGGGTGCGATGTTCTGCTGCAGTCTGGGCCTGCCAGCACACCTTCCGCCTGGGTGACCAGTTAGCCTGTCACCTCTGCAGACATGTTGGGGAGCCCGCCGCCCGCTCGGAAGCAGCACCTTCCTCTGTCAGGGGCTCGCACACCGCGACCCAGGCGCCGGCTTTGCCTTCCTCCTCACGCACCGTCAAGCACCGAGGAGTCGACCAGGAGCCTTTCTGACCAGAGAGGCCTGTGGACACCTCTGCTGCTCCCTGTCACTTGTTTGCTGTGGCAGTCCTTCCAGATCTGCCTCTGAGAGAGGGAGGCAGGGGAGGTCGCTGTCCCGGAAACCCGCCTGAGCGTCCTGCCTGCGTGTTGGGGTACGGCTGGTCTGTGGCCAACTCACCAGCTGAGTCTGGCTTGGTGACCACCAAAGACTGATCACATTTCTGTCACCTCCTTTCCAGGGCTGTGCCTCTCCCTCTGCCCTGGGGACCAGCGCCCTCCCCAGTCCTGCTCCTTCCCCTGAAGGGAAGCGCGCTGGGGTGGTGGTGCCCGTGCCCTGCCTCCCTGTGGCACCTGGCCAGGACGTGCTGCCCCTGTACCCTGGAGTCCCGGGGTCTGGCATGCCGGGCACACAGGCTCCACCCACTCTGCTCTGCCTGGTGCTGGGCAGTCAGAACGTGAATGACAAGGGCCCTGCGTCCTCCTGCTGCCCCTCTCGGGAGGCTGCCCTTCCCAGGCGAGGCTCGAGTGTGGCCCTGTCTGCCACAGGTGTGTCCACCCATTCTGGGCCCAGGTAGAGGGCATGGCCTGCACCCAGCCACCAGCTGGGGAGTGGGCTCTGGCTGTGGGCATGGGCTCCGGAATCTGAGCCCTGGAGCGAGGGGGAGGACGGGGCCCAAAGTGCACACAGTGCTCTGGGGTCAGCGCCTTCCACCTGAGGGCGGGGCTCTGGTGCTCTCCCTGGATGGGGACGGGAGACCCCGGTGCTTGGAGGGCAGGTGTGCAGAGCAGTTGCCACGCACAGGTCTGCTGCCCAGCACTTCTGCCAGGAGGAGCAGTCAGATCCAGGCAGGGCCCTCGTCTGCCCCGGGCCCCGGGCTGCGGTCCTCGTGGGCACAGAGCTCCCCACCCTCCACGCCCGGCAGGTCTTCTGGGTGCCCACGCCTTCCCTCCTGAGACGCGTCACTCTGGAGGCTCCGTCTCTAGCACTTAGTGTCACCCCAGTGCCCGCTCACCCCAGCTTCCCTGGGAGCAGCCAGCCAGGCTCCTCTAGCGCCTGGTTGGTGCCAGGCACGTTGGCCACTGGCACGCTGACTGGGTGACGGAGGGGACTTTCCGTGGACGGGTGGGTGCCATGCTGTGGACACTGGGCAGACGTGCAGTGAGGCCGCCGGCCCTCCTTGGAACCAGGTGTGGGGGGACCTGGGCGTGGCCCCTCCAGGGCACAGGCGCCCCTTGGTCCACCCCTGCCCAGCCTGACGGGGAGCACAGTGCTGAGGCACAGAGCTGCAGACGGCACTCAGAAGTCTCCTCGTGTGAGGAGAAGACGCAGAACAGCGGTCCACCCGTAAGAGACTCAGCGCACTTGGTATTTAGTGCACCACCGCTGGTCGTCTTCCACACGGTCCCTGTCACCAGGCTGGAGTGCTCCCTCGCCCTGCCCACTGCGAGCCTCAAGGCACAGAGGTGTCCACCCTTCCTTCCCGGAGAACTGGAGGACGCCTGCCTCTCCCCCGTGGCGTGCTGCTCTGGCCACCCCCACAGACCATTGGCCTCACCCAGACGTGCCCTCCCTCCGCGGCCCTCACTGCTAGGAGGAGAGCTGCCCCGGGAGGTGGCCAGGCCTCCTCCTTCCCTCCCCACACAGCCTGCTCCCGCTGCTTTCCAGCCTCTATCCTTGTTTGATGGTGACACTTACACAGTGGCAGGGCGTCTCTGGGTTGGGAGGACTTGGGAACATCTCTCACCAGGCATTGTGGGGTCGAGCCGGAGCCCCTGGGTGTCTGGACCCACGTCCTGACGGCCTCCCGCTCCGTGGGACATTCCTTCCCACCCTGGTTACCTCCACCCAGCCCTGCGTAGCGGCCCCAGTGGGTCAGGGCCCCGTGTCCACGGGCCCATCTAGCCATCGGGAACACGTCGCGGCACAGGGTAACTAACTTGCAGAACCCGTTGCCTCTGCCCATCTGGAATGACCCTGCTGCTCATCCACAGGACAGAGGGTGGGCGCGCCACCACCACTCACCTGGTAGCGGGACGGCGTCCCTCCTCGGCGGCCTCGCGCCTCTCCTGCCGCAGCGCTCTTGGGGTGCTGACAGAAGGGCTGATGGCTCAGCTGCACGAGGAGTTTCCATCCTGAGGAATCAGCAGAGGCGCAGACCTCCCTGTGGACACCAGCCCCTTAATGATCCTGCACAGCTGTGGACGCTTCCCAACCAAATGCCAGCGGCAGCTGCAGCAGACTTTCTCCGCCCATCTGTCAAAAATGTGCGCTCCCTGGAGCTCATGGCCGTCCTCACCAGCTTCGGTGCTTCTGAGAATCCGGCCTTCAGACAGGTGCGGTCCAGAGCCTGGTTCAGCCCCAGCTCTGCCCACACTCACCCCCAGGTGCCAGCCTCTGCTCCGTGGAGCACCACGGGTTGCCGGAGGCCGACCCCCGCCCGAACTGCTCTGCGGCTGCAAGGCTGGGACATCTGCATCCCCAGGGACGGCAGCAGGTGCCCTGGAGACCTCTGACCCCAGCAGAGCAGCACCCTGCAGAACCCCGACAGGTGTCACCAGGCTTCTGCACCTTCCTGCCTGAGTGGCAGGGTGAAGACTGCTAGAGCCCCTGAGGAGCAGGCGGGGCAGGGCTGGAAGGCAGTGTCTGCTGCCCCCCCTGGGTGGGCCTCGGAAGACCCTGACCCACAGTGTCACTGGCTCCTGTGCTGCGGGTTCAGAGCTGGCTGCATCCACAGTGGCTGCTCACGCTGTCCCCCAGGGCTCAGGTGGTGCCGCAGCCCCAAACAGCTCCTCCTGTCCACACTGTCTCCCAGAAGAGGGTCTGGCTTCATTGTCTCTCCCACCCCCCGAATCTTACTTTGTAAATTTCAGACTTTCAAGCAAGTTTAAGGAGGAGCCCAGTAAACACCAGCCCTGTCCCTCTGCTCCCCACTGCTGGCCTCCTGCCACGTGGCCAGGGTGTCTGGAGCGCAGCACCTGCACCGAGGGCATCCGGAGCACCAGGGGTCACGCCCCTGTGCTCGGACACGTTTCCGAGAACCAGTGCTTCCCCGCACCGTCCGTTAACAGACGCTGGGTGTCTTGGAGCCCTGTGGCCCCGGGAGGAGCCCTTGCTCCTGCTACGTGTGCTCGCGGTGCCTGCGCCAGGCCCAGGCCCGCCGGCGGTCTTCCCCTCCCAGCACCTCCCCACTGCGCCCCTGGTGGTCTCCTCCAACCTGCAGCCTTCAGAGGACACAGGCGGGTTGTCCTGTGGCGAGTCCTGGGTTGAGTTTACTTTGATGTCCCCCCTTGACCAGACCAGGCCAGGCCGGGGGCGTCGCGAACAGCCATGTCGGTGGGCTGTCGCTCCTTTTTGGCTGGGCAGGAAGCAGAAGGCGCCGGATGCCAGTCCTCCCCTCAGGTCGCCTGGCAAGTGGCCTCACTCTGCCTCCAGGAGAGGTCACCTGCCTGGCGGCTGCTGACAACCTACAGTCGGGGCTACAGGACGGAGGACACCAGGCACTGCCACGCCTGCTCTCCCCAGGCGCTCAGCGGGAAGAGGGAGGGTGGCCGTGGCTCTGTGGGCTCTCAGGGGGCCACAGCCCTCCCCTGGTGCCTGCAGGGCTGAGCACCGCAGAAGACAGCACCTCTTCCAAGCTCAGCACCCACTGTGGAAATGAAAGGCAGAGGTCAGGAGCACCCCCCAAGCCTCGCGGGGCTGGGCAGAAGGATCCCAAACCAAGACCAGCCTGGGACCCGGCAAGACACTGGCTCAGGACCCAGAAAGTGGAGGCAGTGCAGCTCAGTGGTGGAGCACCCTGGGTGCAGGACCCGCTCCAGAAAATAACCATGTGACGAAGAGGAAGAAGGCAGGAGACGAGACCGGGGAGTGGGCCGGGACGGGGGACGGTGCTGGCAGGGGGCGAGGGCTCTGGAGGTGCTTCTCGGGAGCGCCTGACGGGCTGTGGGCTAAGGACGGCTGATGATGTCCAACTCAAGCACACCACTGCTGAGGTCCTGGCCGAGTGTCAAGGGGATGACCACGGGCCCCAGGGCAGCACGGAGTGGACAGGCAGGCCAGCAGGCTTGAGGAGGTCAGTGCTTTTCCCAGGGGCTTGGGACACTCATCCTCCAGCCCCTTCCTGTAGAGGTGCAGGACGTGGCTCTTCCGGCTTCTGAGTGGTCCCCCAGGTCCCTCATGGTCTCCGTGGTCCTGAGGACCTCTAGAAGCAGCTCCCTCCCACCTAACATCCCCAGCTCTGGTGACAGGTGGCGTCCCAGCTCACTGGGCAGATGTGTAGGCAGCTACACCTGTGTCCTGCGCACAGCCTGCTCCCGAGGAGGGGCCGCCAGGCACTTCTAAAGACTCTGCCTGCTGACCCCGGTCTAACCCCCGTCCACAGTGGTGGGGCCGACAGTGGCTTGGGGTAGTAGGTAGCGCCTACCTAAGCGATTGCCTTGAGGGTGCGTCCTGGATGTGCTGTTTTCAACTCTGAATAGCCTCTCCCTGTAGAAGACAGCTTATCACTGTCTCCTAAATACACCTCTAAGGAAGCAAGTCCCGCGGTCCTTACTGAAAACGTATCGCGGCTCACCGACGTCGGGCCTTGGTGGCATCTCGTGCTGACGTCAGCAGAAGGGACAGGAGAGGAGACCGAACGCGTTGGAAACGGAAACAGTGTTGGGTTTCAAGACAGGATGTGGTCAGCAGCGTGGCTTGGGGGCAGTGACGCCACCTCTCCCTGGGTGTGGCCTTGGGTGGCTCAGCCTGGGCTGTGGCTTTGCCCACTGCCCAGCACCTGAGGCGTCCTTCCACCTCCCACCCTGGCCCTCCCCACCAAGACGGGCATCCCCGGCGTCGGTGCCCAGACAGCTCTCAGGGTCCCCTGTCCCAGCACTCAGAGGCTCTCAGGTCACCCTGACTGTCAGCCCCCTGTGGACCCTTCTTGGTGCGGTGCTGGCTGCACCGCAAGCCTGGTGGGTGGGGTGGGGACTGCAGCCACTGACCTGCAGCTCTGGCTTCCAGGCCACACGGGATCCTGCGGGGATCCGACCCCTGGCTCCGCGGCTGCTTGAGGGGGCACCGCCAGCGGCAGCCAGACGGAGGCCCTGCCCAGGCGTGTCCTTGTGCGGACCCCCACGGGCTGGGAGCCCTGTAGGGTTTTCAGGGGGGAACTTGTGTTGGGTGGGCGGAGCGACTTCCAGGGCCACTCAGGAAGGAGGCACGCTGTGACCTCGGCTTGGGGACTCTGATTTGAGAAGCAGACAGGATGGCTCTGTGGCTGGGTCCCGCCCACGGGCACCGTGCGCGCAGTCCTGAGAGCTGAGGGCGGGGCCCGGGAGCGAGGGGAGCTCAGGGAGGCAGGCGTCTGCACGCGTGGGGATGTGTGCGGATCCGACGCCCGGTGCCCTGTCCCCTGGAGTGGGCTGGTGGGGCGCCGGTCGAACGTCATCGTGTGAGGGGATCAGGACTTGCCCGCCACAGTTCCCGGAGGCTCCTGAGTGGCCTCGATTCCGTCTTCCGGTGCTCCCTTCTGTGCTCCTTTATGAAGGACACGTGGACGGGCCTGGTGTGATCTCCAGGGCCACAAGACGAGCTGGGTGGCAGGTCTGTGGCGGGAGGCAGCGGAGCGGGAGTCCTGGAGGGCCTTCTCTGCCCACTGCCACTCCCAGGGCAGCTGGGTGCCCGCTCCTCCTAGGCTGGCGGGCTCACGGCCACCAGGGCCTGGCCGTGGTCAGACCTGGCCACGTGCCTGGCCTTGCTCGGCCGCGCCCCGTGCTGGGGGCCTGTTGGGTTTCCCTTCTGAGGCTTGTTCCCCTCTCGCAGGCCCCAGTCACCCCACTGGACCCTGCAGAGAAGGCCGTGTGCAGTGATCAGGCCTTGGTGGGCCTTGTGGTTCTGTTTAAGGAAACTCACTTTCAGTAAAACTTCGTGAAGAATTGATTATTAATTTCTAAAAATCTTTTCTCTAGGTCAAGAGTCTCAGGCGATCTTAGGTTGTGTGTGAGACGGGGAGGGCTTGGGAGGGAGGGCTGAGCTGCCACTGGAGGCTGACCCCAGAGCGGCCCAGCAGGAGACGGCAGGACTGGGGCCCTGGGTGGTGCAGGCCCCGCGTGACAGGGTCAAGGTGCCACGATCCTGAGGAGGACCCTCCATGCCCACCAGGCTCCCGCTGGCCAGCTCCAGCACAGAGCAGGGCGGAGTAGGCGGAGCCTGGGAGCCAGGAGGGGCCTATGAGGACCTGACCACAGGCCCCTGACCCTCACCCACAGCCCCACCTCAGGGACAGCAGCAGGACCCTCACACAGCCAGGGTGCTGCAGCTCAGAGACTGGCTGACCCCAAGGGTCAGACTGCTGGCCCTGCCCTTCCCAAGGGCACGGTGGCACCTGATCAGGGTGCCAGAGGCGAGTGGGACCTGTGCTGCTCACATGGGAGCGGCTCCGGCTGCCACGGGCCCAGCCACGTGAGGCCGCCGCCCTCCCCTCGTGGCACCGCAGCCTGTGCCGAGGTTCTCTGGGAAGACAGTCCAAATGGCAGATTAGGGCCGTCACAGAGTCACCAAGGCTGGTCCACAAGACACAAGGCCCCCAGGCCTGCAGCGGGCAGGACCAGGCCAGGCCCAGGCGCGCTCTGGTGTCCAGCTCTGCAGGCAGCCCGCTGAGTCCTTGCTGCCTGGCGTGCAAGCCGGGTCCCCGAAGCTGGCGTACTCCTGAAGTGCAGCTGCTCTCTGCTCCCTGTGGCAGGCAGCTCCTGGGGAGGACGCAGGCCCTGGGGAGCTCACCCCTGCGCGCCACAAGGCCCAGGCCTCTGTCCCTGCTGGCCTCCCGCATACCGTCCAGCAGTGCCCCTGCATACCTCACCCACAGGTGGGCGCCTCCCCTCAGGACATGGAAGACAGCAGGTGCTCACGGAGGGTGGCTGGGGCCGTCCAGCCAGGGAGGAGGGGGCCGGGTAGGTGTCAGGACTGGGCCTGGTCAGCAGGAAGGTGGCTGGGGCTGTCCAGCCAGGGAGGAGGGGGCCGGGTCGGTGTCAGGACTAGGCCTGGTCAGCAGGAGGGTGGCTGGGGCCGTCCAGCCAGGGAGGAGGGGGCCGGGTAGGTGTCAGGACTGGGCCTGGGCGGCACCTCGAGGCAGGGTGTAACTGGAGGATGGCTACAGCGCTGTGCCAAGACCTGGCCAGAGCCCTCCTGTGGCCATGCACCTGTTGGGAGCCCACCAACATCTCCTGACAACTGGGTCCCCCCACACACAGCAGTAAACACTGCCATCCTCAGGGCCACGGGCATGGCCAGCTCTGGGGCTCAGGAATCAGCCCTGGCAGCAGTGGCCCTTCCCGGCTCCACTGTCCCGTGACCCCGGGGCTCTCTGAGGCCTGGTGCCACCTCCCACATCAGGACACCCCTCCCTGTAGGCTCCGCCCACAGGCCTCCTCTGTAGGTAGAGGGAGGCTGCACACTCAGGCTCCACCCGGGCCTCATGCACAGCTCGGCTGAGGGCGCTAGGGACACTGTGCGCCGTCGTGGCTGCCGACCAGCACCCTGCCCTGGAAGGAGCCACTCCTCCTGGGCACACGCAGGGCACATGGTCAGGTGCAAGCAAAGGGTTCGGACCCTCCAAACGAAGCATGGACTCCAGGCACCGGAGCTCTCGTAGACTCCGTCACACCCACGCCACAGGCAGGTCCAGGTGGTCCTCGGGGAAGCTGTCCTGCATACAGAGCCCCAGGACCCCTGAGGTGGAGCCTGGGGGCCACAGAGAAATGGCAGGAAGGAAGGGAAGGGCCATCACCTACTGCCTCCCCCCAGGGGCCTGCCAGAGCAGGTGTGGCCAGCAGCCCGCTGGGGGTCTCTGGGTGGCCCAGGGACAGTCCCCAGGTTTACCCCAGGTGGTAAGTGTGGAGGCTGTTCTCAGTGCACAGGTAACTCAGTTCTCTCGACATGTAAGCCATCACTGCTCACAGGTGTGACTCAGAAGCTGACCTGGCATTTCGGCACGTTCGAGAGGATGATCCTTCCCTGGCAAACATGTGTAGTGATCAGGGTTAGTGTGACTGAGTGTGGCGGAAAACCCAAAATCACAGTGGCTTACACAAGCTGGAAATGTATTTTCGTATCTCGTGGAGGAAAAGGCAGTCTGAGGCAGTCACTCTGAGGACACGTGGCACTCGCCACCCCAGAAGCCTAGAGCCATCCTCTCTTATCTTTCCAACTCTGAGCAGGTGGCTTCCTCCTTATAGCCCAAAGCAGCTGCTGGCACTCTCACCATCAGGTTTGCATTCCAACCAGCAATCAGGGGACAGAATTGAAGACGAGCATGTAACTCCCCCGAGAAACACCTCCCAGGAACAATGTACAGCTCTCTCACTACGGGTCCTGCTAAAAGAGAGGTGGCAATTGAACTCTGCTCTAAGTGTTCTTGTCTCTGGAAAAGCCCAGAAGTTCCGAGGAGGAGAAGCACACAGGCCTGAGTGATGGATGATCACCTCCTTCCCAGAGCAGCTTCCGGGGGCCTTGGGCGCTGCCTTGCCCAGCATCTCTGGAGTGTGGCTTGCCCTTGACCTTCGCCCACCAGGGGGCCTCAAGCACATTGGTCCACACCGTCCTTGCTCTGGCCAAGGTGAAAAGGTCCTGCCCCTGCGAGGCCACAGAGCACCTGCCATCTGTTTCCTCGTGCTCTGCCCAAGTGCTGGGGTGCGGAGGTCCCTGGGCAGGCACGAGGCTTCCAGCGCCACCCTCAACACTGGCCTGCCCACCATGGACACGGGGCCAGGCACCTGCTGGTCCCTCATCCCTTCCGGGGGGAAGCAGCCTCCATTGACCGCTGGGCAAGAGGCCCAGTCACGGCGGGTCCAGATCTCCTGCCCAGCAGTGCTCCCAGGGCCAGCGTGGCACATAGTAATCCACTAGGAGTCCCCGGCCCCGGGCACAGGCCGTACCCCTGCACCACAGGCAGGATGTAAGTGAGCTGTTCTTAATGTCCCGAACCGACCTGCCAATCAAGTCCCAATGATGAAGGCAAAGCTGCTCTGCTCGAGGGGCCACTGGCCGTGAGCTGGCACACCTAGGTGGCTGCTGGCCAGGGAGCTTCCACCTCAGGGTGTCCCAGGAGGTGACACTCAGGCCCCACCAAGGACAGCTGATGCTTCCTTTCCATGGGGCTGAGGCACAGGCTCCTCCCCGCGCCCCGATCCAGGACACCCCTGCAGGGGGAGGAGGAGGAAGCCCCTCATGCTAGCCTCTGCCCTGGGACCCCGGACTGGTGAGGAAGCCCAGGCTCAGAGCGGCTGTGTTGCCCGGTCCCTGACCCTGCAAGGCCCAGGGCTGCTTAGGGTGAGTGAATTACTTCAGCCTCTTCATCTGGGAAAAGCTCCGTGGGCTCAAAACGTACATCTCAGGACATCCAGGCCCCAGATGGCTATGTGGACTGGACACCAAGGCTTTTCAAATCCCAAAGAGTGCAATCCTCAGTCATCCCCACCTGGCCTCTGCACCCGGTGCTCCAACCAGCAGCTCAGAGACCCCAGAGGATGAAGGCACCAGGATTCCAAGAGTCTAGTTCTAAGCAAGGTCCCATGTCCAGAATGAGCAACGGGCAGCGCTGGAGCCCACAGGTGGTAGCAGAGTGCAGGTTAGCAATCTCGCCACCTAGGGCAGCTTCTCAGCTCCCAGCTCAGGCACCTGACGGCTCTCTGTCAAGTCCCAGGCTGGTTCTCGGCCGGAACCCTGGTCTGAGGTCAGGGTATCTTGATGCTGAACACTACATCGTCTTGTAAACATCAGTTAGGAGTTCTCACACTTACTCTGCTAGTAATTTACTTTGCCAGGCTTCAATATTTTAGGTATTTTTGAGTTTTTAAGTTTTTTAAGTTTTTTCTTATGTATTTTAGGTAAATATCAGCTCTATTTGCAAACCATGTGGATTATCGATAGAAGTTTGAATCAAGGGCTGATGGGGAATAGATGGATAAGTCAGTAGAAGCGTGCTAGATGGATGTACCCATGGATGGACAGATAGATGATTGTGGATGGATAGATGGATGGATGGATGGATGATGAATGATGAATGATGGAGGATATATTAGTAAATGAATGGACACCTGGAAGAATGGTAGATGAATAGATGAATGAGTGGGTGGATGGATAAATGGATGGATGCAGAACGTGAATGATGGATAGTAAGTGAATGGACATATGGATAGAAGGACAGACATATAGACAGGAGGATGATGGATGGTTGGAAGAGTGGATGGATAGATAAGTGGGAGGATGGTTTATGAATGTTGAACAGGTGGGTGTATGGGTAAGTGGATAGTTGAATGGGTGGATGGGTGGGTTGATGGATGGATGGGTATAGCAAGTAATGGATAATGGATGGAGAGATGATGGATAGTGGGTGGAGAGGTGATGGATGGATGGATGGATGGATGACAGATAATGGATGGAGAGATGATGGATAGTGGGTGGAGAGGTGATGGATGGATGGATGGATGGATGGATGATAGATAATGGATGGAGAGATGATTGATGGATGGATGAATGGATAGATGGATGCTAGATAATGGATGGATGGATGGATGGATGATGGATAATGGATAGAGAGGTGATGGATGGATGGATAGATGGATGATAGATAATGAATGGATAGATGGATGGATGGATGGATGGATGGATGGATGGATGGATGGATGGGTAATGGATGGAGAGATGATGATGGATGATGGATGGGTAGATGGATGATGGATAATGTATTGAGAGATGATGGATGGATGGATAGATGGATGGATGGATGGATGATGCATAATGGATAGATAGATGATGAATGGATGAAGGGTGGAGGGATGGATGATGGATAATGGATGGAGAGATGATGGATGGTTGGATGGATGGGTGGATGATGGATGGAAGGATGATAGATGATAGATGGAGAGATGATGGATGGATGATGGATAATAGAAGGAGAGATGATGGATGGATGATGGATAATGAATGGAGAGCTGATGGATGGATGGATGATGGATGAATGATGGATGGGTGGTTTTCTAACTCAGATCCCTCCCCCTCAATTAAGTCTGTCACAGTTGTCTTCACTTAACCTCTGTCCTTGTTCTCTGTGACTTTAACAACCATCTTGTTCCCTGGCCTCTGGATTCCTTGTTCCCTTCCTGGCCTCCTCTCAGTTCTCTGGCCTCCAAACCTGGACAGACTCGTAGCTTCCGCCCACCTCAGGACCGCTCCTCCTGCCAGCATGCCCACCACAACCACCGACTTCTATGGATGAGGCAGCGCCTTCTTGCTCCTGCTGGCTAACCAGGACTCCCCAGCCACACCTGAGAGCTGTCGCCACTTCTTCTCAGGGTCAACCCTGCTGGGCACAGCTCACCTCCTACTTCTCTGGCTGCCGTTTCTCAGTCAGCAGCAGCAGCTATCCCAGGATCTCTGAATGTGGGCACTCCACTTCTCAGACTGTCCCTGATGGCCCCGTGCATGCCTGTCACTCCAAGGCCACCTGGGTTGGGGGCCCCGTAAGTGGGAGCACCACCTAGAGAGTGTGCTTCCTCCTGGACGGCACTTCAGCCCCACTCAGGGGTTCAGCCTCATGGCAAACCAAGCTCTGCTTTTGGTTTTTCTTATTTATTTATTGGTACCAGGATTAAACCCAGGAGCACTCACCCACTGAACCACATCCCCAGCCCCTTTTATTTACTTATTTATTTTTAAATTTTGAGGCAGTTGCACTAATTTGCTTAGGGACTTGCTAAGTTGCTGAGGCCAGCTTTGAATTTCCCATCTTCCTGCCTCAGTGGAGCCACTGGGACTACAGGCGTGGCCACTCTGCCCGTGGACCGAGGGCTTCACTCTTGTGCGGACTCGCTGCGGTGCCAGCTGTCACAGAGCAGCGCTCTGTTCAAGCCACCCTCACCCTCTGCTCAGGTGGGGAGCATCATCCCTCTGCCCGCCAGCACCTGGCCCTGTCCTGCCAGCCTCTTGGCCTGTGCGAGCTGTCCGTCTCTCTGGCCTGGCCTGCTGCAGTGCTGCGAGACTCCCTGGACCACGTGGCCACACCCGGGCGCGCCCACTTAGCAAGTGTTCTCTCTCCTCCATTCTCAGCCCACAGGCAGAGTGAGCCCAGGTCCCGTGTCCCCATGTGGGACCTCAGCCTTCCTCTGTACCTGGCCTCTCACAACATCTCAGGTTGGACGACCCCACCCCATGGTCCTCCTCGTGGCCGTGGGGACCTCAGAAGCTCAGAAGCTCAACCTCCACTCAGCCCCCATGTCCTGGCCCTGAGTCGGGTGTGAGAGTGGGTTGCTGCGTGTTCCGTGTACATGTGTGTGCCGGGTACATCTGTGTGCTGTGTACATGTGTGTGCCTAGTGGTGGGTGGGCAGGTGATGGGTGCTGCAGAGGGGAGCCCATCTGTGTGGGAGACAGTGGGGACACCCACCTCTGTCGCCCTCTGCCTGTCCAGGACATGCCTGGAGACATGGGCACTGCCAGGAGGGAGCCGGAAGGGCATGTCCAAGCCTGTAGGGGACTCCTTGCCTCCTCTCTCTGCACACAGACCCGGCTGAAGTTCAGAGCTGTCCTCAGGGGCCATGGCCAGGGGTCCCAGTGGAGGCAGGACACATGCCCCGGCTCTGCCTAGGAGGAAGGGGTGCAGGAGCCTACGGCGCCCACAGCCACTGCGACCATGCCCAGCCCAGGCCAGCCCACTGCAGCACGGTGGATGCCGTGCCTGGGAGGGTGGGATGGTGTGGCTCCAGTGGGCGCTGGGGCAGGGCCCCTCATCTCGGGGTGCAGGCACACGAGCTCACCTGGCACAGGGCACACAACCTGCTGAGGGCCACGTGGCCTTGTGTGGCGCCAGGGAGCCCTGCTCTCTGTGAGTGAGAGTGGGTGAGAAGGTGGTTTCACCAGTCACTGATCCCCACCCAGCAGGTCCCCGAGGCCTCACCTGGTAAATGCCAGGTTGAACTCTGCACCTGTTTCAGTCAGTGATTTCAGTCCTGTGACTAGGGACCCGACCAGAACCACCATGAAGGAGGAAAGATTTGTTTGAAGGCTCGCGGTTTCAGAGGTCTTCGTCCATCGACGGCCGGCTCCATTCCTGGGGTCAAGGTGAGGGCAGGACATCGTGGCAGAGGAGTGTGGCGGAGGGAAGCAGCTCACAGGGTGATCAGGGGAGACTCCACTCTCCAGATTCAAAATACAGGATGGACAGATGATGAGTGTCAGACTCGTAGCTTCAGCCACCTCAGGAGGGCTCCTCCTGCCAGCATGCCCACCCGAAGCCAAGCCCGACGCCACCTCCCCCGCCCCCGCCCAGCCTCCTGCTGCCACCCGTTAACCCCATCAGGGGACCACTCACAGACGGGGTCAGGCTCCACAGCCCGACGGCTCCTCCTCTGAGCCTCTTGCACCGTCTCACAGGAGCTTTGGGGGACCCCTCCCATCCAAACCATAACAGCACCCCTAAACCCTCACCAGGCCTGTGGGCTCCAGTGGCCTCGCAGTGGCCACGTTCGACCCCGCCAGGGACGTGAGCAGGGGCCGCTCCTGCCTCCTCCGCACAAGTTCCTCCCGCGCCGCCCAGGCTGGCGCCGTCTTTCTCTTCCTGAAGTCACCTCCCTGAGAGGCCCCCAGAGCTGGCCCTCGCCCCGGCTCCCCCCGGTCTGTAGCCCTCCCGTCCCCACAGTTGCAGAGCCTCGTCTCTGTGGCCTGAACATAGTCTGTTAGGCCTGGGGAAGGGCTTGTGCACACACCACCCATGTCCGTACCACACGCAGGTACACCACTCCTGTGCACAAGCACCGCACATGAACGAGCCACAGGCCACACGTGTCTCGCACGTGGCACACGTGTGCACATGACGCCCCACGGGGCCTCCCTCATTCACGGCCTTCTCGGGCTGCCTCCTCTCACTCACATATGTGTGAGAGGGTGTGCTCCCAATGCACACACCTGTGTGTGAGAGGGTGTGCTCCCAGGTGCACACACCTGTGATAGGGTGTGCTCCCAGTGCACACACCTGTGTGTGAGAGGGTGTGCTCCCAGGTGCACACACTTGGGGGGCAAGAGGGCGTGCTCCCAGTGCACAAGTGGAGGTCTGGTGAGAAAGCAAGGCCTCAGCCTCTGCCACAAGACTCCCTGGTGGGAAGCCCCAGCAGGACTGTCTACACTAGTGACAGGTGCAGCCATGTGACATGCATGAGAACCTGCTCAGGACCCGTCGTGCTTTGGGACACATGTGCCGACCCTGCTCTGGCAATGTCCTCCTAAGCACACTGGTCAACTCGCAGCCACCAGGGTCGGGTGGAGCTGCTGAAGGTCACGGCATCCCCTACAGACAGAGCCCAGCCCACACCTGCTTCCCTCGAGCTGCCCCGGTCAGGGAGAGGGAGATCAGCAGCACCAGTGTGAGAAGGCCACCACTGAAGCCACCGAGAACTCAGCAGTCACCACCACCGAGCCCTCAGGTCCCGTGGAGCACAGCCCCGCACGCTGGGAGAGCTTGCTGTCCCTCGGGGCAGGTGCTGACTCCCGCCCGACACTGCCCAGGGAAAGGGCAGGCTGACGTGGGCCAGACGTGCAGCCAGTTCAGAAGGGCAGGAGGATAATGGAAGCCACCTGTGCTGTGGTGCTGGACCTGTCACCGCGGGCTCATTCGGCTTCCGAGTTCTCGGTGACGCCCTCCTCTGGGGGACGTGACTCCTCAGGGCAGGGGGAGCAGCCCCCCGCCTCTGTCCTCACTGGCCCTGCCCACTTCCCTTCACGGCACCCCTTCCCGGGTCCTCCCTAGTTGGCCCTCCCTGTGGCTCCGCCTGCCACTGTCCTTGGGCCCTGGCTCACTGAGGGGTGGCCAGGTCACCTTCACAGGAACACATCCACTCTACGGCCATAAAGCCCTGGGGAACTGGGGGGGCAGGGCAGGGCAGGGCAGGAAGGGTCAGAAGGCAGCTTCCTCCCACCTGGGCTTGGCTGAGCCAGGCCTCTTGGTCCTGTCGTCCCGGGGAGGGCTGGCCTGCAGGACCCAGGACTGGGGGGTCTCGTGCGCTCTGTAGCTGTGTCCAGGACAAGCAGCCCCACTGGACGGTGAGGAGCAGACTATCGAGGCCGAGTGTGGCAGTGACTCTCAAAGCAGGCTCCTTGGCCAGTAGCCTGAGCCACCTGGCCCTGCCCCGGCCAGTGACTCAGGTGCCTGGGGCAGCAGCCCTTGTCAGAGACTAGAGAAGGTGGAGGTGGCCCTGGAGACAAAGGGGTTCCAAGCTGGCCACTGACCAAGAGCAGCATTGTTCCCGGGCCTCGAACGGCTCTGGGGGCTGCCTGCCCTGCTTTGTCACACCAGCATCAGGAGCAGCCCAGGTGTCCTGGGGCACTGCAGAGGGTGGCGTGTTTGGGTGCAGGCCTGGGCCTCGCCCACTCCCTGCCGCCGCGGCCACCCCAGGCTGCTCCACTGCAACACATCACGGACCCGTGCAGCCGGGTGCCCAGGACCCTGGCCAGGAGCACGTGTGGAGACCAGCTTTCAGTCGACAGTGAGTGACTGAGGCAGATCACGCAGAGTGTCCCCACGTGCTTCAGTGGCCTCGCGGCCACATCCGGACCAGACATGTGTGGTTACCACACATCAGGACTCAGACCAGTCCCTGCTCCGTAGACCCAGTCTCCTCTGGCCGCTCACCTGTAAGGCAGTCAGAGCAGACGCAGAACTGCCTGGGACTGAGAACGGCAAGAGGAAGGCCCTGGGGTGGCAGCCTCCACGTGGTGACTCCTGGCTCCGTGTCCCCTCAGAGCCCAGCAGCAGCCTGACTTCTACCTGGAGTGTCCGTCCCCTGTGCCTGAGTAACACCCTTGCCACCTCTGCCCCCACAGAGCCCTTTCCCACCTCGGTCTTCTGATGCCAACAGGTGACTCAGAATGACCGTCACCGTCCCTGGTCACTGAGCTCAGCGGTGAGCCAGTCTGGTCTCTGGTGAGAGTCTGTAAGCTGGGGGTCTCCTGAGGAGCGGGCTCGGGTCTTCCCACGTGGGGAGATGTGAGAGGCAGCCGAGGTCGGGGGCGGCCCGGACCCCAGAGGAGGAGCACACCCCTGAGGGCACAGCCTGAGCGTTCCCTTCGCACACCAGGTCACGGGCTGGTGTGAGGGCAGGCGGTCCCAGAGCACCGGGGACGCTCCTGAGTGCCCGTCCAGGCGGGGACGCCGAGAGCCAGGCCTCTGAAAGCCCACAGAGCAGTCGGAGGGGAGGACCCTGGAGGGACCCTCCGGTCGCCTGGCCCCGCCCCACGATGGCAGTGTCACCGTCTCAGGCCCTCCCTTTTCCAGCGTGTGGGGTCTGCGGGTGTGAGCTCTGGGCTTTAGAATGCAGTGACGTGGTTCCCTGCGCCGGGGCGTTTCTCCTGGAAGACTGCATGCGCCGTTGCCTGGGCCTGAGCCACCCACGTGGCCACGTGGCCACCGCTGGCCTCTGATTCTGCTTCTCCACTCCGGGCCTTTCCCCCTTCAGCCTTTGCTGTCTCTCAGCCACAACCGGCTCCGGGACGCAGGCCACAGGAGCCAGGCATGCCTGGGCCAGGCACTGCCCTCTCTGGACAGCAAGATGGCCACTTGGCTTTTGGTTGGGTGGTGTCCTTATGTGAAGTTTCAGGCCAGTGCCCGACACATGGCAGACGCCCTGCAGGGGTGAGTGGGATGGCCAGTGGGCGGGTGGTGCTGCCTGTGGGTGCAGCTCTCCTGCAGTGCCCGCCTGCAGCAGTGCCCACCTGCAGCAGTGCCCACCTGCAGCAGCCCCTCTGCTTGCTGCCGTCATGGGCTGATCCCGGCACCCTCAGTCAGATCACCCCCTCTTAACGTCACGGAGGTTTGTTCAGAGGCCTGTGGTCTAGTGAGATCATGAGGGGCGGGACGGGGCAGGAGTCTGCTGCCTCTGAGGCAGACGCGGGCATCCTGGGTGGGGGCTGGGACTGCACACCCAGTGCCAGTTCTTAGCACAAGGAGCGGGCAGCAGGGCCTGGTCCCCTCCACGAGCTCGTCTCCCTTCCCGGCCCCACCTCCCGTCTGCACTGGCCACTCTGGTGAAATCGCAGGCCTCGTCTCTGAAGCTCAATGTGAATGTGAGCTGGCCGTGCCCGCTGGCCATGGGTGGCGTGGCAGGGCAAGGGCCCGCCCAGGAGGCCATGGCCCTCACGGGTGTTCTCTAAGAACCACTGTGGGCTTAGCCAGCAGGCCTGGGGCCCTTGGCAGGGACCACGGCACTTCTGCACGATCCCTTGTGCGACTGGCACCCAAGGCCAGCTCTGTGCAGAACCAAGGCCAGGGCCCAGGGCGCCCCATGGATCAGGTAGGTCGGCTTCCCCGCTGCCCAGGTGGGCCAGGGCTCTGGCTCTTTTCTTGGCCAGGACGTGCTCTGACCCCAGGGTTTGTTGATCCCCTGACCCGAGCGCCCTCTCCCCCAGCCTCCCTCTCCTGTTCCGGAAGAGTGGGCTCTTCCGATGAGCACCCGTGAACTAGAGCCCGGGTGATTTCCTGACACAAAGAGGACTCACGCAGGGGCTTCACACAGCAGATGTCCCTGGTCTGACCGTGCTGGGCCTGGCCCTTCCTTGGCTTGAAGACATACTACTTCAGTTTCTGCCTCCATGGCCGCGTGACTCCCCTGTGTGTCTGTGTCTCTCATGAGGACACAGGACACCTTGGTTAGGGCCGACTGTACTGCCCTCATCTCTACCAACTACACCAGCAGATCTGCTTACTTCCAAGTAAGGCCATACTCCCAGGCACCAGGCGCTGGGACCTGGACACCATCCACCACCCAGAGCCATGGAGGTCCCACTCCAGCCAGGCAGGCACTTGCTAGTTCCGGGGCGTTGGCTCAGCCAGGGCTCCTGCTGCACCTGCCCACAGCCCCTCGAGGCAGAGTCCCAACTGCCAGGATTCTCTAGGCCCCTGGCTTCCTGCCACATGCTCCTCTTCAAATGGACTCACTTTTGAAACCATTTTTCTCATCTTAAGTAGCAAAACCCTGAAACCATGTTTCTGGTGTGTTATTGTGTTTTAACTGATGCACATTGAAAATAAGCCTGTATTTATTTTTAAGTCATCCACCTTCCATCTAAAGCCAAGGTACAGACTCCACTTTGGAAAACGCTGTTGATGTTGAACATTCAACTTGTATTCTCCAAGGCAACAGTTGAACTTTATCAGAAGCATCCAAAAGAATGCTTCCAAGGGCAGCCATTCCAGGCCCCATGGTGGTCTCGTAGGAGGAGGGGGCCCGGGGCCCTGGAAGCTGGGAGCTTCTCTCTGACACATGAGCTCTGAGACTGACGAGGCAGGCTCAGCCCTGCCTATGCCCCAGCTGAAGGGTCTGCTCACAGCCTCCAAGGCTCCGCTGGCTTGTGTACGGTGGTGGAAATGCCAGTAGCCCTTCCTAGGGATAGGTGCGGTATCTAGGGCGGCACCTCAACTGACACCCTGCTGGCTCTCTGCGCTGCCCGGGAGGCCGCTGCCCCACAGCCATGTGCAGCTGACCCAGGGCAGCCCAGCACAAGGGCAGCAGAGAGCAAGTGGCTGGCGACTGCAGCGGGCGCCCTCTGCAGCTGGCCATGCAGAGAGGCTCCGTGGGCCTGAGCTCCTCCCCTGCTGAGTGGGCTGGAGGCAGGCTCAGCCTCAGGGACAGTCACTGGGTGCTGGGCAGGCGCCTACACCTTCTGCACCTGGGCCTCTCTGGGCCCAGGGGCCACTCTGCTGCCCCAGGACCCAGGGCTGGATCCTCTGGATCAACGGAGACACTGAAGCACTGCAGCCCTCCAAACCCAGTGCGGTTTGGCCCCCGAGTCTGCAGAGCCTCACCACTCTCCTTTCTCCCCTTCCAGTGGGCCTGCTCTCCCTGCAGGCACCCGAATGCTTGCCAGCCAGGAAGCACTCAATCTTCCACCTGTCCCTGTCCCTCCCAGAGGGTGAGGCCAAGTGCATCTCCACCATCAGATGCACAGGGAGGGTGCTCCCCTGTCCTCAGCCCAGCACCGCAGCAGCCCCTCCTCCGTGGTGAAGCTTGTGGCCTGGCCACCCTGGGGATGCTGCTTCCTCTGGCGCAGTTCTCAGGGGCTATAAGCTGTCTGTCTACTGCATTGCCTGGAGACATCGGATGGCACATCTCTGCCTCCCCCATAGAAGTACATGTCAAATGCAGAGCCCACCAAAGTCAGCAGATAGCTGAGGGTCAGGCCAGGACAGTTCAGAGTGTTTTGGGTGTTGTACACATGCACATATACCCATCTACATAGACACATGCATGCATATACACACCTATGTATATGCATATGCGTATAGAGATACACCTGCATGTACACATGAATCTATACACACTTATATACACATAAACATATATACATATAGAGACTGAAGACACCCAAATACTTATACACACATGTAAGTACATAAATATGTATGCACTGATATTTACACATGCATAACATACATACAAACATATATACATATACATACACACATCTGTGCATACACCCACATATATACACACATCTATCCGTCCATACACATTCATAGGTACATATACTCAGGCACACACTCATGTATGCACCCACGTATGCACCTGCATATGCACACATATACACTTACATACACATATGTCACATATGCACTCTATGTGTACACACATGTACCCCCAGACAGAGGTACACATTTACATGCATGCACTTCAGGTCATGCACATACATATGTGCACATACAACATATACACCTCTGTACAATACCTCATGTGATGTATACATACACACACACAGCCACACCAAGCTCCATGCATGTACCCTTGTGTGCACACGTGCGGGTGTGTGCACGTGCACATACGTGCATGCCTGGCTGTTGCTACCACACATGCCCATGTGGCTGCAGCTCTGCTCCTCTCACGTGAGGGCTCAGGGGCCTTTCACCTGCAGCTGGCAGCCTTAGTAATGGCCGCAACACGCGGGCCCTGCTGGTGCACTGCCACCCTAGCCCCAAGGCCCCGCTCGGGACCCCAGAGTATCCTTGTGGAGGTAGAATGGGCCCAGACTCAGTGAAGCAGAGCCACCGTCCTGCCAGCAAGCCAGGCCGACACGTGGACCCCGTGGCCCTGCTGGCCTCCAGCCTCAGTTCCCACCCTGTGCTGAGGTTGCTGTTGACAGCTTCAGTGTGAAGGACACCCCCCCCCCATAGCAAAGGAGGCCAGGAGCCTCGGCTGAGCCCCCCGGCCGGCGTGGAGGCCCCGGGCTGACATGGGACTCATCTCCCTGCACCTGACAGGCCTTCCTGTTGCTCATTTAAATTCTTCACATGCTTTAAAGCCTCATTTCTTCCTTTCTTGTCTCCCTGAATTTTACTCCTGCCTAATTTATAAGAAAAATGTGCTTTGAACTTTCACAAAGCAGCTAGAGAACAGGCCACTTCCGCTGCTGGTGAGTGACATCCTTCCTCCACTTCAGTCTCCATCGGCTGACGAGTTTGTTCTTTGCTTCTCAAAGAAACAGCGAGAGCTACAAGGGTCTTCTGAAAGCAGAGTGGGCAGGACGTGGGGGAGGGGACGGCGCTGTGCAGAGGGAGAGAACCCTGTGCTCCCCAGGAGCCGGCCTTCTGGTTCAGGGAAGGCGTCTGGGCATGGGGGCAGGATTCCGTGGCTACGTGGTCATTTCTAGGAAAGAGGGACGGGGCTGGTCAGTCATGCCGCACACCGCCACACTGGGCAGCTCAGCCTGCCGCGAGCAGGCCTGCGGAGGCCAGGGGGCGCCAGGGGCACCACTCCAGGGGCAGCTGGGCACACGCCCACTGGGCAGCAGTGCACTGGAGCCCTGAGGCCTGGGGTCGGGGAGGTGGACTGTGCGGGGGTGGGGGGGGAGGTGGACTGTGCGGCGGGGGAGGAGGGCGTCAGACGTGGCAGGAGTCCTCACTGCGAGGACCCTGGTGGCCTCCACCAGCCTGGGAGTCCCTGCGTGTGCATGTGGGGGGGTGTGAGTGTGCAGACCGGCAGCCCTACCAGCCATGGACCCACACTGCTCTCTGGAGCCAGAGGGGCCACAGTGGCACCAGGCTGCACCTTTGACGTCCTGCTGAGCCACCTCGGTGGCCTCCCTGAAGGACTTCTGGAAATGTGTCTTGTCTCACTAAAGAAAATGTTGGTCTACAAAGAACAACTCACACTGGAAGTAAAACAGACAGGTTTCGCTGTCATGAAAAGCTTCCCAGAACACCAATTAAAAAATTACGGAATATTTTTTTTATTTCAAAGTGTTACAATACTACAGTTATTAAAACAGCTCAGGGCCGGCGGCAGTGTGCACACCTGTGATTCCTGCATCTTAGGAGGCTGACGCAAGAGGATTGCAAGTTCGAGTCTAGCCTCAGCAACTTAGTGAGACCCTGTATCAAAATCTTTCAAAGGGGAGGATGGGGATGGGGCTCATCGGTTTAGAGCTTCTGGTATCAAAAATAGATACACAGACAAATGGAAGAGAATAAAAAGCCCAGAAATAAACCTACACACGTCCAGTTGAGTGACTTTAAATAAAGGCCAAGAACACACAGGAGACGAAGTGTCTTCAAAGCTGGTGCAGGAACCAGGGAGCCCCAGGCAGAAGAGTAATTCAGTGCCCTTCCTTACACAAAAGTCTACCCAGATAAATCAGGACCTACAGGAGACACGAAGCCGCACAGTCACAAGGAGACAAGGTGACCTGATGACATGGGTCCAGAGGACGCAAAAGACGTCAGGCAAGACAAGCAACAGAGCCAAAGCAACCACAAGGTGCCTCATGGCGAGGAACAGGGTCTGGGAGGCTTCCAAGTGGGACTGAGGGGAGGTCAGAGAGTGTGGCCTCACCTCCCAGGTGTCAGCCCAGTGTGTCACAACCAAGGTCCTCAGTGAGGGGGGTCAGAGAGTGTGTCCTCACTTCCCAGGTGTCAGATAAGTGTGTCAGGACCAAGGTACCCAGTGAGGGTAGGTCAGAGAGTGTGTCCTCAAGTCCTAGGTGACAGATAAGTGTGTCAGAAACAAGGTCCTCAGGGAGGGGAGGTCAGAGAGTTTGCCTCACCTCCAGGTGTAAGCCAGTGTGTCAGGACCAAGGTCCTCAGTGAGGGGAGATCAGAGTGTGTGTCCTCACCTCCCAAGTGACAGCACAGTGTGTCAGGACCAAGGTCCTCAGTGAGGGGAGGTCAGAGAGTGTGCCCTCACCTCCCAGGTGTCAGCCCAGTGTGTCAGGACCAAGGTCCTCAGTGAGGGGAGGTCAGAGAGTGTGCCCTCACCTCCCAGGTGTCAGCCCAGTGTGTCAGGACCAAGGTCCTCAGTGAGGGGAGGTCAGAGAGTGTGCCCTCACCTCCCAGGTGTCAGCCCAGTGTGTCAGGACCAAGGTCCTCAGTGAGGGGAGGTCAGAGAGTGTGCCCTCACCTCCCAGGTGTCAGCCCAGTGTGTCAGGACCAAGGTCCTCAGTGAGGGGAGGTCAGAGAGTGTGCCCTCACCTCCCAGGTGTCAGCCCAGTGTGTCAGGACCAAGGTCCTCAGTGAGGGGAGGTCAGAGAGTGTGCCCTCACCTCCCAGGTGTCAGCCCAGTGTGTCAGGACCAAGGTCCTCAGTGAGGGGAGGTCAGAGAGTGTGCCCTCACCTCCCAGGTGTCAGCCCAGTGTGTCAGGACCAAGGTCCTCAGTGAGGGGAGGTCAGAGAGTGTGCCCTCACCTCCCAGGTGTCAGCCCAGTGTGTCAGGACCAAGGTCCTCAGTGAGGGGAGGTCAGAGAGTGTGCCCTCACCTCCCAGGTGTCAGCCCAGTGTGTCAGGACCAAGGTCCTCAGTGAGGGGAGGTCAGAGAGTGTGCCCTCACCTCCCAGGTGTCAGCCCAGTGTGTCAGGACCAAGGTCCTCAGTGAGGGGAGGTCAGAGAGTGTGCCCTCACCTCCCAGGTGTCAGCCCAGTGTGTCAGGACCAAGGTCCTCAGTGAGGGGAGGTCAGAGAGTGTGCCCTCACCTCCCAGGTGTCAGCCCAGTGTGTCAGGACCAAGGTCCTCAGTGAGGGGAGGTCAGAGAGTGTGCCCTCACCTCCCAGGTGTCAGCCCAGTGTGTCAGGACCAAGGTCCTCAGTGAGGGGAGGTCAGAGAGTGTGCCCTCACCTCCCAGGTGTCAGCCCAGTGTGTCAGGACCAAGGTCCTCAGTGAGGGGAGGTCAGAGAGTGTGCCCTCACCTCCCAGGTGTCAGCCCAGTGTGTCAGGACCAAGGTCCTCAGTGAGGGGAGGTCAGAGAGTGTGCCCTCACCTCCCAGGTGTCAGCCCAGTGTGTCAGGACCAAGGTCCTCAGTGAGGGGAGGTCAGAGAGTGTGCCCTCACCTCCCAGGTGTCAGCCCAGTGTGTCAGGACCAAGGTCCTCAGTGAGGGGAGGTCAGAGAGTGTGCCCTCACCTCCCAGGTGTCAGCCCAGTGTGTCAGGACCAAGGTCCTCAGTGAGGGGAGGTCAGAGAGTGTGCCCTCACCTCCCAGGTGTCAGCCCAGTGTGTCAGGACCAAGGTCCTCAGTGAGGGGAGGTCAGAGAGTGTGCCCTCACCTCCCAGGTGTCAGCCCAGTGTGTCAGGACCAAGGTCCTCAGTGAGGGGAGGTCAGAGAGTGTGCCCTCACCTCCCAGGTGTCAGCCCAGTGTGTCAGGACCAAGGTCCTCAGTGAGGGGAGGTCAGAGAGTGTGCCCTCACCTCCCAGGTGTCAGCCCAGTGTGTCAGGACCAAGGTCCTCAGTGAGGGGAGGTCAGAGAGTGTGCCCTCACCTCCCAGGTGTCAGCCCAGTGTGTCAGGACCAAGGTCCTCAGTGAGGGGAGGTCAGAGAGTGTGCCCTCACCTCCCAGGTGTCAGCCCAGTGTGTCAGGACCAAGGTCCTCAGTGAGGGGAGGTCAGAGAGTGTGCCCTCACCTCCCAGGTGTCAGCCCAGTGTGTCAGGACCAAGGTCCTCAGTGAGGGGAGGTCAGAGAGTGTGCCCTCACCTCCCAGGTGTCAGCCCAGTGTGTCAGGACCAAGGTCCTCAGTGAGGGGAGGTCAGAGAGTGTGCCCTCACCTCCCAGGTGTCAGCCCAGTGTGTCAGGACCAAGGTCCTCAGTGAGGGGAGGTCAGAGAGTGTGCCCTCACCTCCCAGGTGTCAGCCCAGTGTGTCAGGACCAAGGTCCTCAGTGAGGGGAGGTCAGAGAGTGTGCCCTCACCTCCCAGGTGTCAGCCCAGTGTGTCAGGACCAAGGTCCTCAGTGAGGGGAGGTCAGAGAGTGTGCCCTCACCTCCCAGGTGTCAGCCCAGTGTGTCAGGACCAAGGTCCTCAGTGAGGGGAGGTCAGAGAGTGTGCCCTCACCTCCCAGGTGTCAGCCCAGTGTGTCAGGACCAAGGTCCTCAGTGAGGGGAGGTCAGAGAGTGTGCCCTCACCTCCCAGGTGTCAGCCCAGTGTGTCAGGACCAAGGTCCTCAGTGAGGGGAGGTCAGAGAGTGTGCCCTCACCTCCCAGGTGTCAGCCCAGTGTGTCAGGACCAAGGTCCTCAGTGAGGGGAGGTCAGAGAGTGTGCCCTCACCTCCCAGGTGTCAGCCCAGTGTGTCAGGACCAAGGTCCTCAGTGAGGGGAGGTCAGAGAGTGTGCCCTCACCTCCCAGGTGTCAGCCCAGTGTGTCAGGACCAAGGTCCTCAGTGAGGGGAGGTCAGAGAGTGTGCCCTCACCTCCCAGGTGTCAGCCCAGTGTGTCAGGACCAAGGTCCTCAGTGAGGGGAGGTCAGAGAGTGTGCCCTCACCTCCCAGGTGTCAGCCCAGTGTGTCAGGACCAAGGTCCTCAGTGAGGGGAGGTCAGAGAGTGTGCCCTCACCTCCCAGGTGTCAGCCCAGTGTGTCAGGACCAAGGTCCTCAGTGAGGGGAGGTCAGAGAGTGTGCCCTCACCTCCCAGGTGTCAGCCCAGTGTGTCAGGACCAAGGTCCTCAGTGAGGGGAGGTCAGAGAGTGTGCCCTCACCTCCCAGGTGTCAGCCCAGTGTGTCAGGACCAAGGTCCTCAGTGAGGGGAGGTCAGAGAGTGTGCCCTCACCTCCCAGGTGTCAGCCCAGTGTGTCAGGACCAAGGTCCTCAGTGAGGGGAGGTCAGAGAGTGTGCCCTCACCTCCCAGGTGTCAGCCCAGTGTGTCAGGACCAAGGTCCTCAGTGAGGGGAGGTCAGAGAGTGTGCCCTCACCTCCCAGGTGTCAGCCCAGTGTGTCAGGACCAAGGTCCTCAGTGAGGGGAGGTCAGAGAGTGTGCCCTCACCTCCCAGGTGTCAGCCCAGTGTGTCAGGACCAAGGTCCTCAGTGAGGGGAGGTCAGAGAGTGTGCCCTCACCTCCCAGGTGTCAGCCCAGTGTGTCAGGACCAAGGTCCTCAGTGAGGGGAGGTCAGAGAGTGTGCCCTCACCTCCCAGGTGTCAGCCCAGTGTGTCAGGACCAAGGTCCTCAGTGAGGGGAGGTCAGAGAGTGTGCCCTCACCTCCCAGGTGTCAGCCCAGTGTGTCAGGACCAAGGTCCTCAGTGAGGGGAGGTCAGAGAGTGTGCCCTCACCTCCCAGGTGTCAGCCCAGTGTGTCAGGACCAAGGTCCTCAGTGAGGGGAGGTCAGAGAGTGTGCCCTCACCTCCCAGGTGTCAGCCCAGTGTGTCAGGACCAAGGTCCTCAGTGAGGGGAGGTCAGAGAGTGTGCCCTCACCTCCCAGGTGTCAGCCCAGTGTGTCAGGACCAAGGTCCTCAGTGAGGGGAGGTCAGAGAGTGTGCCCTCACCTCCCAGGTGTCAGCCCAGTGTGTCAGGACCAAGGTCCTCAGTGAGGGGAGGTCAGAGAGTGTGCCCTCACCTCCCAGGTGTCAGCCCAGTGTGTCAGGACCAAGGTCCTCAGTGTGGGGAGGTCAGAGAGTGTGCCCTCACCTCCCAGGTGACACCTAGTTTGTCAGGACCAAAGTCCTCAGTGAGGGGTGGCCATAGAATGTGCCCTCACCTCCCAGGTGTGAGCCCAGTGTGTCAGGACCAAGGTACTCAGTGAGGGGAGGTCAGAGAGTGAGCCCTCACCGCCCAGGTGTCAGATAAGTGTGTCAGGACCAAGGTCCTCTTTGAGGGGAGATAAGAGAGGGTGCCCTCACCTCCCAGGTGTGAGCCCATTGTGTCAGGACCAAGGTCCTCAGTGAGGGGAGGTCAGAGAGGGTGCCCTCTCCTCCCAGGTGTGAGCCCATTGTGTCAGGACCAAGGTCCTCAGTGAGTGGAGGTCAAAGAGTGTGTCCTCACCTCCCAGGTGTCAGCCCAGTGTGTCAGGACCAATGTCCTCAGTGAGGGGAGGTCAGAGAGAGTGCCCTCACCTCCCAGGTGTCACCCATTGTGTCAGGACCAAGGTCCTCAGTGAGGGGAGGTCAGAGACTGTGCCCTCACCTCCCAAGGCTGAGCCCAGTGTGTCAGGACGAAGGCCGTCAGTGAGGGGTGGTCAGAGACTATGTACTGACCTCCCAGGTGTCAGCCCAGTGTGTCAGGACCAAGGTCCTCAGTGAGGGGCTGTCAGAGAGTGTGCCCTCACCTACCAGGTTACAGCCCAGTGTGTTAGGACCAAGGTCCTAAGTGAGGGGAGGTCAGAGACTGTGTCCTCACCTCCCAGGTGTCAGCCCAGTGTGTCAGGACCAAGCTCCTCAGTGAGGGGAGGTCAGAGAGTGGTCCCTCACCTACCAGGTGTCAGATAAGTGTGTCAGGACCAAGGTCCTCAGTTAACGGAGGTCAGAGAATGTGTCTTCACTTCCCACGTGACAGCCCAGTGTGTTAGGACAAAGGTCCTCAGTGAGGGGAGGTCAGAGAGTGTGCCCTAACCTCTCAGGTGACAGCCCAGTGTGTCAGGACCAAGATCCTCAGTGAGGGGTGGTCAGAGAGTGTTCCCTCTCCTCCTATGTGTCACATAAGTGTGTCAGGACCAAGGTGCTCAGTGAGAGGGGGTCAAAGACTGTGCCCCCACCACCCAGGTGACAGCCCAGTGTGTCAGGGCAAAGTTCCTCAGTGAGGGGAGGTCAAAGAGTGTACCCTCACCTCCCAGCTGTCACCCAGTGTAAAGGACCAGGGTCCTCAGTGAGGGGAGGTCAGAGTGTGCCCTCACCTCCCAGGTGACAGCCCAGTGTTTCATGACCAAGGTCCTCAGTGTGGGGACGTCAGAGAGTGTGTCCTCACCTCCCAGGTGTCAGATAAGTGTTTCAGGATGAAGGTCCTCAGTGAGTGGAGGTCAAAGAGTGGGTCCTCACCTCCCAGGTTTCAGCCCAGTGTGTCAGGACCAATGTCCTCATTGAGGGGAGGTCAGAGAGTGTGCCCTCACCTCGCAGCTGACAGCCCAGTGTTTCATGACCAAGGTACTCAGTGAGGGGACGTCAGAGAATTTGTCCTCACCTCCCACGTGTCAGATAACTGTGTCAGGACCAAGGTGCTAAGTGATGGGAGGTCAGAGAGTGTGTCCTCGTCTCCCAGGTGTCAAATAAATGTGTCAGGATGAAGGTACTCAGTGAGGGGAGGTCAGAGAGTGTGCCCTCACCTCTCAGGTGTCAGCCCAGTGTGTCAGGACCAAGATCATCAGTGAGGGGATGTCAGAGAGTGTGCTCTCTCCTCCTAGGTGTCAGATAAGTGTGTCAGGACCAAGGTGCATAGTGAGGAGCGGTGAGAGAGTGTGCCCCCAACACCCAGTTGTCACCCAGTGTGTCAGGACCATGGTCCTCAGTGAGGGGAGGTCAGAGAGTGTGCCCTCACCTCCCAGGTGACAGCCCAGTGTGTCAGGACCAAGGTCCTCAGTGAGGGGAGGTCAGAGAGTGTGCCCTCACCTCCCAGGTGTCAGCCCAGTGTGTCAGGACCAAGGTCCTCAGTGAGGGGAGGTCAGAGAGTGTGCCCTCACCTCCCAGGTGACAGCCCAGTGTGTCAGGACCAAGGTCCTCAGTGAGGGGAGGTCAGAGAGTGTGCCCTCACCTCCCAGGTGTCAGCCCAGTGTGTCAGGACCAAGGTCCTCAGTGAGGGGAGGTCAGAGAGTGTGCCCTCACCTCCCAGGTGTCAGCCCAGTGTGTCAGGACCAAGGTCCTCAGTGAGGGGAGGTCAGAGAGTGTGCCCTCACCTCCCAGGTGTCAGCCCAGTGTGTCAGGACCAAGGTCCTCAGTGAGGGGAGGTCAGAGAGTGTGCCCTCACCTCCCAGGTGTCAGCCCAGTGTGTCAGGACCAAGGTCCTCAGTGAGGGGAGGTCAGAGAGTGTGCCCTCACCTCCCAGGTGTCAGCCCAGTGTGTCAGGACCAAGGTCCTCAGTGAGGGGAGGTCAGAGAGTGTGCCCTCACCTCCCAGGTGTCAGCCCAGTGTGTCAGGACCAAGGTCCTCAGTGAGGGGAGGTCAGAGAGTGTGCCCTCACCTCCCAGGTGTCAGCCCAGTGTGTCAGGACCAAGGTCCTCAGTGAGGGGAGGTCAGAGAGTGTGCCCTCACCTCCCAGGTGTCAGCCCAGTGTGTCAGGACCAAGGTCCTCAGTGAGGGGAGGTCAGAGAGTGTGCCCTCACCTCCCAGGTGTCAGCCCAGTGTGTCAGGACCAAGGTCCTCAGTGAGGGGAGGTCAGAGAGTGTGCCCTCACCTCCCAGGTGTCAGCCCAGTGTGTCAGGACCAAGGTCCTCAGTGAGGGGAGGTCAGAGAGTGTGCCCTCACCTCCCAGGTGTCAGCCCAGTGTGTCAGGACCAAGGTCCTCAGTGAGGGGAGGTCAGAGAGTGTGCCCTCACCTCCCAGGTGTCAGCCCAGTGTGTCAGGACCAAGGTCCTCAGTGAGGGGAGGTCAGAGAGTGTGCCCTCACCTCCCAGGTGTCAGCCCAGTGTGTCAGGACCAAGGTCCTCAGTGAGGGGAGGTCAGAGAGTGTGCCCTCACCTCCCAGGTGTCAGCCCAGTGTGTCAGGACCAAGGTCCTCAGTGAGGGGAGGTCAGAGAGTGTGCCCTCACCTCCCAGGTGTCAGCCCAGTGTGTCAGGACCAAGGTCCTCAGTGAGGGGAGGTCAGAGAGTGTGCCCTCACCTCCCAGGTGTCAGCCCAGTGTGTCAGGACCAAGGTCCTCAGTGAGGGGAGGTCAGAGAGTGTGCCCTCACCTCCCAGGTGTCAGCCCAGTGTGTCAGGACCAAGGTCCTCAGTGAGGGGAGGTCAGAGAGTGTGCCCTCACCTCCCAGGTGTCAGCCCAGTGTGTCAGGACCAAGGTCCTCAGTGAGGGGAGGTCAGAGAGTGTGCCCTCACCTCCCAGGTGTCAGCCCAGTGTGTCAGGACCAAGGTCCTCAGTGAGGGGAGGTCAGAGAGTGTGCCCTCACCTCCCAGGTGTCAGCCCAGTGTGTCAGGACCAAGGTCCTCAGTGAGGGGAGGTCAGAGAGTGTGCCCTCACCTCCCAGGTGTCAGCCCAGTGTGTCAGGACCAAGGTCCTCAGTGAGGGGAGGTCAGAGAGTGTGCCCTCACCTCCCAGGTGTCAGCCCAGTGTGTCAGGACCAAGGTCCTCAGTGAGGGGAGGTCAGAGAGTGTGCCCTCACCTCCCAGGTGTCAGCCCAGTGTGTCAGGACCAAGGTCCTCAGTGAGGGGAGGTCAGAGAGTGTGCCCTCACCTCCCAGGTGTCAGCCCAGTGTGTCAGGACCAAGGTCCTCAGTGAGGGGAGGTCAGAGAGTGTGCCCTCACCTCCCAGGTGTCAGCCCAGTGTGTCAGGACCAAGGTCCTCAGTGAGGGGAGGTCAGAGAGTGTGCCCTCACCTCCCAGGTGTCAGCCCAGTGTGTCAGGACCAAGGTCCTCAGTGAGGGGAGGTCAGAGAGTGTGCCCTCACCTCCCAGGTGTCAGCCCAGTGTGTCAGGACCAAGGTCCTCAGTGAGGGGAGGTCAGAGAGTGTGCCCTCACCTCCCAGGTGTCAGCCCAGTGTGTCAGGACCAAGGTCCTCAGTGAGGGGAGGTCAGAGAGTGTGCCCTCACCTCCCAGGTGTCAGCCCAGTGTGTCAGGACCAAGGTCCTCAGTGAGGGGAGGTCAGAGAGTGTGCCCTCACCTCCCAGGTGTCAGCCCAGTGTGTCAGGACCAAGGTCCTCAGTGAGGGGAGGTCAGAGAGTGTGCCCTCACCTCCCAGGTGTCAGCCCAGTGTGTCAGGACCAAGGTCCTCAGTGAGGGGAGGTCAGAGAGTGTGCCCTCACCTCCCAGGTGTCAGCCCAGTGTGTCAGGACCAAGGTCCTCAGTGAGGGGAGGTCAGAGAGTGTGCCCTCACCTCCCAGGTGTCAGCCCAGTGTGTCAGGACCAAGGTCCTCAGTGAGGGGAGGTCAGAGAGTGTGCCCTCACCTCCCAGGTGTCAGCCCAGTGTGTCAGGACCAAGGTCCTCAGTGAGGGGAGGTCAGAGAGTGTGCCCTCACCTCCCAGGTGTCAGCCCAGTGTGTCAGGACCAAGGTCCTCAGTGAGGGGAGGTCAGAGAGTGTGCCCTCACCTCCCAGGTGTCAGCCCAGTGTGTCAGGACCAAGGTCCTCAGTGAGGGGAGGTCAGAGAGTGTGCCCTCACCTCCCAGGTGTCAGCCCAGTGTGTCAGGACCAAGGTCCTCAGTGAGGGGAGGTCAGAGAGTGTGCCCTCACCTCCCAGGTGTCAGCCCAGTGTGTCAGGACCAAGGTCCTCAGTGAGGGGAGGTCAGAGAGTGTGCCCTCACCTCCCAGGTGTCAGCCCAGTGTGTCAGGACCAAGGTCCTCAGTGAGGGGAGGTCAGAGAGTGTGCCCTCACCTCCCAGGTGTCAGCCCAGTGTGTCAGGACCAAGGTCCTCAGTGAGGGGAGGTCAGAGAGTGTGCCCTCACCTCCCAGGTGTCAGCCCAGTGTGTCAGGACCAAGGTCCTCAGTGAGGGGAGGTCAGAGAGTGTGCCCTCACCTCCCAGGTGTCAGCCCAGTGTGTCAGGACCAAGGTCCTCAGTGAGGGGAGGTCAGAGAGTGTGCCCTCACCTCCCAGGTGTCAGCCCAGTGTGTCAGGACCAAGGTCCTCAGTGAGGGGAGGTCAGAGAGTGTGCCCTCACCTCCCAGGTGTCAGCCCAGTGTGTCAGGACCAAGGTCCTCAGTGAGGGGAGGTCAGAGAGTGTGCCCTCACCTCCCAGGTGTCAGCCCAGTGTGTCAGGACCAAGGTCCTCAGTGAGGGGAGGTCAGAGAGTGTGCCCTCACCTCCCAGGTGTCAGCCCAGTGTGTCAGGACCAAGGTCCTCAGTGAGGGGAGGTCAGAGAGTGTGCCCTCACCTCCCAGGTGTCAGCCCAGTGTGTCAGGACCAAGGTCCTCAGTGAGGGGAGGTCAGAGAGTGTGCCCTCACCTCCCAGGTGTCAGCCCAGTGTGTCAGGACCAAGGTCCTCAGTGAGGGGAGGTCAGAGAGTGTGCCCTCACCTCCCAGGTGTCAGCCCAGTGTGTCAGGACCAAGGTCCTCAGTGAGGGGAGGTCAGAGAGTGTGCCCTCACCTCCCAGGTGACAGATAAGTGTGTCAGGACCAAGGTGCTCAGTGATGGGAGGTCAGGGAGTGTGTCCTCTCCTCCCATGTGTCAGATAAGTGTGTCAGGACCAAGGACCTCAGTGAGGGGAGGTCAGAGAGTGTGTCCTCTCGTCCCAGGTGACAGAAAAGTGTGTCAGGACCAAGGTGCTCAGTGATGGGTGGTCAGAGAGTGTGCCCTCTCCTCCCAGGTGTCAGATAAGTGTGTCAGGACCAAGGTCCTCATTGAGGGGAGGTCAGATTGTGTGCCCTCACCTCCCAGGTGACAGCCCAGTGTGTCAGGACCAAAGTCCTCAGTGACGGGAGTTCAGAGAGTGTGCCCTCAACTCCTAGATATCAGATTAGTGTGTCAGGACGAAGGTGCTCAGTGAGGGGAGGTCAGAGAGTGTGCCCTCACCTCCCAGGTGACATCCCAGTGTGTCAGGACCAACGTCCTCAGTGAGGGGAGGTCAGAGAGTCTGTCCTCTCCTCCCAGGTGTCAGATAAGTGTGTCAGGACCATGGTCCTCAGTGTGGGGAGGTTAGAGAGTTGCCCTCACCTCCTAGGTGTAGGATAAGTGTGTCAGGACCAAGGTCCTCAGTCAGGGGAGGTCAGAGAGTGTGCCCTCACCTCCCAGGTGACTACCCAGTGTGTCAGGACCTAGGTCGTCAGTTAGGGGAGGTCACAGAGTGTGCCCTCACCTCCCAAGTGACAGCCAGTGTGTCAGGACCAAGGTCTTCAGTGTGGGGAGGTCAGAGAGTGTGTCCTCACCTTCCAGGTGTCAGCCCAAGTGTCAGGACCAAGGTCCTCGGTCAGGGGAGGTCAGAGAATGTGCCCTCACCTTCCAGGTGTCACCCAGTGTGTCAGGAAGAAGGTCCTCAGTGAGGGCAGGTCAGAGAATGTGCCCTCACTTCCCAGGTGACAGATAAGTGTGTCAAGACCAAGGTGCTCAGTGATGGGAGGTCAGAGAGTGTGTCCTCTCCTCCCAGGTGACAGATAAGTGTGTCAGGACCAAGGTGCTCAGTGAGAGGTGGACAGAGATTGTGTCCTCACCTCCCAGGTGACAGTCCAGTGTGTCAGGACCAAGGTCCTCAGTGAGGGGAGGTCAGAGAGTGTGCCCTCACCTCCCAGGTGTCAGCCCAGTGTGTCAGGACCAAGGTCCTCAGTGAGGGGAGGTCAGAGAGTGTGCCCTCACCTCCCAGGTGTCAGCCCAGTGTGTCAGGACCAAGGTCCTCAGTGAGGGGAGGTCAGAGAGTGTGCCCTCACCTCCCAGGTGTCAGCCCAGTGTGTCAGGACCAAGGTCCTCAGTGAGGGGAGGTCAGAGAGTGTGCCCTCACCTCCCAGGTGTCAGCCCAGTGTGTCAGGACCAAGGTCCTCAGTGAGGGGAGGTCAGAGAGTGTGCCCTCACCTCCCAGGTGTCAGCCCAGTGTGTCAGGACCAAGGTCCTCAGTGAGGGGAGGTCAGAGAGTGTGCCCTCACCTCCCAGGTGTCAGCCCAGTGTGTCAGGACCAAGGTCCTCAGTGAGGGGAGGTCAGAGAGTGTGCCCTCACCTCCCAGGTGTCAGCCCAGTGTGTCAGGACCAAGGTCCTCAGTGAGGGGAGGTCAGAGAGTGTGCCCTCACCTCCCAGGTGTCAGCCCAGTGTGTCAGGACCAAGGTCCTCAGTGAGGGGAGGTCAGAGAGTGTGCCCTCACCTCCCAGGTGTCAGCCCAGTGTGTCAGGACCAAGGTCCTCAGTGAGGGGAGGTCAGAGAGTGTGCCCTCACCTCCCAGGTGTCAGCCCAGTGTGTCAGGACCAAGGTCCTCAGTGAGGGGAGGTCAGAGAGTGTGCCCTCACCTCCCAGGTGTCAGCCCAGTGTGTCAGGACCAAGGTCCTCAGTGAGGGGAGGTCAGAGAGTGTGCCCTCACCTCCCAGGTGTCAGCCCAGTGTGTCAGGACCAAGGTCCTCAGTGAGGGGAGGTCAGAGAGTGTGCCCTCACCTCCCAGGTGTCAGCCCAGTGTGTCAGGACCAAGGTCCTCAGTGAGGGGAGGTCAGAGAGTGTGCCCTCACCTCCCAGGTGTCAGCCCAGTGTGTCAGGACCAAGGTCCTCAGTGAGGGGAGGTCAGAGAGTGTGCCCTCACCTCCCAGGTGTCAGCCCAGTGTGTCAGGACCAAGGTCCTCAGTGAGGGGAGGTCAGAGAGTGTGCCCTCACCTCCCAGGTGTCAGCCCAGTGTGTCAGGACCAAGGTCCTCAGTGAGGGGAGGTCAGAGAGTGTGCCCTCACCTCCCAGGTGTCAGCCCAGTGTGTCAGGACCAAGGTCCTCAGTGAGGGGAGGTCAGAGAGTGTGCCCTCACCTCCCAGGTGTCAGCCCAGTGTGTCAGGACCAAGGTCCTCAGTGAGGGGAGGTCAGAGAGTGTGCCCTCACCTCCCAGGTGTCAGCCCAGTGTGTCAGGACCAAGGTCCTCAGTGAGGGGAGGTCAGAGAGTGTGCCCTCACCTCCCAGGTGTCAGCCCAGTGTGTCAGGACCAAGGTCCTCAGTGAGGGGAGGTCAGAGAGTGTGCCCTCACCTCCCAGGTGTCAGCCCAGTGTGTCAGGACCAAGGTCCTCAGTGAGGGGAGGTCAGAGAGTGTGCCCTCACCTCCCAGGTGTCAGCCCAGTGTGTCAGGACCAAGGTCCTCAGTGAGGGGAGGTCAGAGAGTGTGCCCTCACCTCCCAGGTGTCAGATAAGTGTGTCAGGACCAAGGTCCTCAGGGAGGGCAGGTCAGAGAGTGTGCCCTCACCTCCCAGGTGACAGCCTAGTGTGTCAGTACCAAGGTCCTCAGTGAGGGCAGGTTAGAGGGTGTGCCCTCACCTCCCAGTTGACTTACAAGTGTGTCAGGACCATGGTCCTCAGTGAGGGGAGGTCACAGACTGTGCCCTCACCTCCCAGGTGACAACCCAGTGTTTCAGGACCAAGGTCTTCAGTGAAGGGAGGTCATAGACTGTGCCCTCACCTCCCAGGTGTCACCCAGTGTCTCAGGACCAAGGTCCTCAGTGAGGGCAGGTCAGAGAGTGTGCCATCACCTCCCAGGTGTCACCCAGTGTGTCAGGACCAAGGTCCTCAGTGAAGGGAAGTCAGAGAGTGTGTCCTCACCACCTAGATGACAGCACAGTGTGTCAGGACCAAGGTCCTCAGTGAGGGGATGTCAGAGAGTGTGCCCTCACCTCCCAGGGGTCAGATAAGTGTGTCAGGACCAAGGTCCTCAGTGAGGGAATGTCAGAGAGTGTGCCCTCACCTCCCAAGTGAGAGCCCACTGTGTCAGGACCATGGTCATCAGTGAGGGGAGGTCAGACCGTGTGTCCTCACCTCCCAGGTGACAGCCCAGTGTGTCAGGGACAAGGTCCTCAGTGAGGGGATGTCAGAGATTGTGCCATCACCTCCCAGGTGACAGCCCAGTGGGTCAGGACCAAGGTCCTCAGTGAGGGGAGGTCAGAGAGTGTGTCCTCACCTCCTAGGTGAGAGCCCATTGTGTCAGGACCAAGGTCTTCAGTGAGGGGAGGTCAGATAGTTTACCCTCGCAGGTGACATCCTATTGTGTCAGTACCCAGGTCCTCTGTGAGGGGAGGTCAGAGGGTGTACCCACACCTCCCTGGTGACTTACAAGTGTGTCAGGACCAAGGTCCTCAGTGAGGGGAGGTCACAGACTGTGCCCTCACCTCCCAGGTGACAACCCAGTGTGTCAGGACCAAGGTCCTCAGTGAAGGGAGGTCAGAGAGTGTGCCCTCACCTCCCAGGTGACAGCCCAGTGTTCAGGACCAAGGTCCTCATTGAGGGGAGGTCAGAGAGTGTGCCCTCACCTCCCAGGTGACTACCCAGTGTGTCAGGACCAAGGTCCTCATTGAGGGGAGGTCAGAGAGTGTGCCCTCACCTCCCAGGTTACAACCCAGTGTGTCAGGACCAAGGTCATTAGTGAGTATAGTTCTGAGTGTGTGCTCACACCTCCTAGTTCGCATCCCCAGTGGGTCAGGACCAAGTTCCTCAGTTTGGGAAACTGCAGTGTCATGCAGAGGGCTGGTGCAGGGACAAAGGGACCTTTATTGCCCTACAGAGGCTGGTGCAGGGACATTGGGACCTGGAGTAACCTTCAGAGAGCTCGTGAAAACATATGGACGTAGAGAAGCCTGCTGAGGCTGGTACAGGGTCACCGGGACTTGGAGTGGCATGTAGAGGGCTGGTGCAGGGACACGGGTCCTAGAGTGGCCTGCAGAGGGCTGGTGCAGGGACCCGTGCACCTGGAGTGACCTGTAGAGGGCTGGTGAAGGGACTTGGGGACCCGGAGTGACCTGACACGGGACTTGGAGTGGCCTACAGAGGCTGGTGCAGGGACACGGGGACCTGGAGTGGCCTGCAGAGGCTGGTGCTGGGACACGGGGACCTGGAGTGGCCTGAGGAAGGCAGTGCTGACACGGGCCACAGGCCTGGCTGCAGTCATTGCTGGGCTGGTCTCTGCAAGCCCTTGAGCAGTGTTGCAGTAAACAACATGATGAGAAATAAAAATGCATAAGGTGCCAGTTCTTCCCTTTAGGTCTGTGCTGGGGACACTTAGGTGACAAAGAAGTGGAATCCCAGGTCTGAGCTGAGCGAGGGAGGCCGTGAGGATGGCCGTTTTCAGGAGCAGGGGCTGCTTCCCTCTTGGACAGGGATCTTTTGTTCAACTTACCCAAAGGCAGCCCGACTTCACCGGTCAGAAGTAGAGGCTCCTGCTACCGCCAGCTGCTTCACCTGGGCAGGGCTGGCGCTGAGGAGCTGGGCGGGGCAGAGTGGGGGGCCATGTCTCCGAGGGGCGCAGGGAGCGCTGGAAGGAATGCCTTGGGTTAGGATGGAGTGGACGGGCAGGGGCTCAGATGGGCCCTCGGGGAGCTGCCCTGGAGGCCCAGGCTCCCTGCTGCCCACCTGCCACACACACCGCACTTGAGAGGAGGAATGCAGAGGCCTGCATGGGACACCAGAGATGCCTTGCAGGCAGAACTGTGGCCCCTGGTGACAGCCCCGAGGCCACTGCACACTCAGGAGGCCAGTGCACACAGGACACACACTCAGGAAACCCACAAGGTCAGGAGCGGTGTCCCTGCGAGGCCGTCCCCAGCAGAAGTTCAGGCCCCCACATGAAGGTGCAAGAGCACTGCCTTAGACACAGAGCTGCAGCGGCCTCACTGGGGGGCTGTGGCCACCCAGACCTGGAGCAGGGCCTGCCGTGTGCAAGCCACGTGAAGGGCGAGTTCACACACCTGTGGAAACCTGTGGCCTTGACTCACCCGCGGCGTTTCGTTGGTACAGCTCTGCAAGTGTGACTTGGAAGTGCTGCTGGCCTGAGCCGTCTGCAGTACACCCTGCAGAGACTGCTCCGGACGGGGCACCTTGCAGAGGGCCCATTAGCCTGGAGACACAGAATATTTACCTCATTTATTTCAGTTCATCACTGCTGATTAGTCCCAAACTGAGGTCCCTAGCCTCCACTTTAGGAGAAGAGATGGGATTTATACTCGCATCAGTGGCCGAGATAGGGTGACAGCGAGATCGATCTGACCCAGTCATGCTTTGAAGTTAAAACGGAGTGTTCATTGATTGCTTATTAAATCACCAGCTATGCTTTAAAACATCAAGCCATGAATAAGGAGTGCTGGACCTCAGAGAGCACCTCTGCAAGCCACCAGCTTCCCTCATCCCGGTCGGTGTGAAGGGACGTGGGCGCAGATGCCCAGCACAAGTCCTGCTCTGTAAGAGGCTGGCAGAAAAGCAGATGTGTTCTCCCACTTAGGGACAGTCGAGGAGCACCTGCACTGCCCAAGATCGCACACACTCTGGTGAGGGGCAGAAGGTGGAGTGAAGGACTGGGAGCCATAGCCCCTGAGCCCTGCCAAGGGCAGCTGGTGCTGTGGGCTCCCTGGAGCAGAGGGCAGCTCCGCATCCTGACCCTCCCTGCCTCCCTCTGGGCCCCAGGAGAGGCCTCATGGTCCGCGGCCCTTGTAAATGATTCCTGAGGAAATGGGCAGGGCCAGCTGCCTGCATGTGACAGGACCCTTCCCTCAACATCCTGCAAACCCACTCAGCCCCCTGCCTCTCACGCCCACTGGCTCACGCCCACACCAGCAGGGGGCCTAGGTGTAGCTTGGTGCCGGGCCTGGGAGGCTAGACCGCATCCCCACTGCAGGGGCCTGGGGAAGGCCAGTGAGGACACGAGATCCTCTGCGTGTCCAAAAGCAGCCTCAGCAGCAAGCGTGAACAGGAGGGAGAGCTCTGGAGACCAGGCGTTCCCAGGAGGCACCACCCACTGCCCAGCTCTGATAAGCAGCAGAGGGGCAGGTGGGCGGGGGCCTTCCCCATCTCCCTCTCTAGTGAGACCACTGACATATGGACTCTGCGGCAGCACCCAGGGCAACTGTGCTTGGTTAATGTGAGCCCTGGCCCTGCCAGGCCCAGCAGCCCCCCATCTTGCATAGCCACTGACCTCTGGTTACTCCTCACTGCCCTGATGGGCAGCTGTGTCTTTTGGAGGAGTTCCCATCTTGAAGGATCTAGAGCCCTTGACAGAGTCCTCAATCCCCCACAGTCACAATCTGAAAATCAGAGCAAGTGGCCAGGGCCCCACACAAGCCCAGCCCCACGGCAGCCCTGCCTGCAGTACACACCACAGAGCCAGTGCCCCCCCAGCCAAAGCTCCTCACAGGGCCGGCGTGTGGCCCTGGGTGTTGTCCCTAGGGGTCTTGTACTGTTTGGGCACTGCACATGGTCCACACTACAGGGAACGGCCAGACACACCTGACCCCTGGCAACGTGAGATACTGACGTGCCCTGTGTCGGACTTTTCCACTTGGTCACTGCCCTGCACACAGTGCTGGCTTGGCTGCTCTCAGACAGCTGCACATTTATGCTATAAGTTTTGCAACTTAGATTACAAGAAGTGGAGTTTTCTGCTCATGGAGTTTGTGCATTTTTATTGCAAAATTACCTTCTGAAAGGGCTTCACCAATTTATTGGTGCAACAGCAGAATGTGAGAAAATAAGTCTTCTCAGACTTCTCACTTTCACAGTCCTGAGCACGAGAGCATTCAGTCCTGCAGTGTTACTGGATGATTTGCTCCCTACTCGTTAGCTGGAATGCCACCTTCATGGAATACCCATGTCGGGGCTACTCTGCTCCACCAACTGTGCGTTCTTTGGCCACATCATACACCCCACTCCTGACAGCACCTGCCCCTCCTGCTCTTCCCCAGACAGCTTGACTGTCCCTGGGCATCTGTCCTCCTCGGACTTGAACAGATGATTTTCAGAACCAACTTAACTAGATACACACCCCCATACACACAAACACCACACATCGCTCCATGCACACACCCCACACACTGCTACACACATGTGCACACCACACACACACCACTACTCACATGCACACATCCCACTAAAACATGTACACACCCCCCACCACGCACCACTACATGCATGCACACGTCCCCCACCATGCACCTCTGCACACTGCACATGCACCCAGCCATGCACTGCTACACACATGTGCACACCCCACTACAACATGTGCACACCCCCCACCATGCACCACTACACACATGCATATGCCCCCCACCATGCACTTATACACGCATGTGCATACCCCACTACAACCTGTGTACACACACCCACCATGCACCACTACACGCATGCGCACACCCCATGCCCCACTACATGTATGCACACCACTACACAAATACACACAGCCTACACACCACTGCACATATGCACATGCCACATGCCATGTGATGACGCACTGTGTGCACTATACACATGACTACAATATGCACATATCAGACATGGCTACACATATGCACACACCACACACATCGCTGGGTTATGCACACAGCACACACATCGCTGGGTGTATGCACACACCACACATCTCTGGTTGCACGCATCGTTCATTACCACTACATGTATGCACACATACCCCACGCTGTTCCACATGTGCACACAGCACACACAGCACCACACGTATGAGCTCGGAGCACTAGACATATGCACACACCACCACATGCATGTGCACCCTGCATCTCATCAGGATTCCGTGGCGGTGTGTGACAGTGGCTTCCACAACAGCTGGCTCCGCAGTTGAGCCTGTCCACTCACAAGAGCCACTCACCTCCGTGTGTCAGCTTGTTCTGACTTCTCCGTGGAGCCTCAGCTCTGGGCATCTGCACTGTCCAGCTAAACATATCCCCGTCTTGCCACTATCACCACTGCCACGAGTAAGGTCTGTTTTCCAGTCTCTCTTTCTGTCTGAACGTAACTGGTAAAAAAACAAACTTGAGTTTCGGGTGCCCCCTCTTCCCCCCTGGCCGAATCCTTATGGGTGCAGAGGCTCTTGGGGAGCTGGGGACAATCCCATCACCTACAGATAACTTCACAACCTTAAATGTTCACATGAGGAGCTCGTATCAGCAGACAGGCTGCACCGTGGCTCCCTGTCCTGGGACTCTCAGAGTCAGCTGCGCCGACGCGTCACCCTGGGGCAGGCCCAAAAGTCACACGTGTTGGGTTGGGAAATTCACTTTGAGTTTTGAATTTGTCTATTCCGGGCGAGCGACGTGTGGGAAAGTGCCCTTGTGCTTCCCTCTGGTGGCTGCTCTCTTCCAACAAGAGGATGAGGGACACAGGAAAGCAGGTCCCAGGGCCCTGTGGGCTGGCAGGTGCCCTGCCCCCTCTGCACACCCTTGTCCCAGCGCTGGCCACTGGTGGCAAAGAAGGCCGACTGTTCAGGAGCCCACCCGTCCTGCTGTGCCTTGACAATGACACCAGCCACCGTCCTTGCTCAGGGGTCTCCAAGTGTCACCCCAAGGAGGTCAGGATCTCCTGCCAGGGTTTCCATCCAGCCAGGGCCTGGAGTCGCTGGCCATGCAGATGGTGCTGCCCCTGCCCTGCGAGCTGCCCTCCGAGGGGACGCTCTTCCGTGCAGCAAGCTGGCATGCTGGAGTGAGTTTGCGAACCTTGGCAGAGGAGGCTTCCCGGCAGTCCTCGCGGCGTCCACGTGGACGGGGTCTGGAGGGACTGGCCGCGCACCTGGGATGACCCCACAGCCTGGTGCTGATAGCGCCCTCAGGGGCACACAAACCCCTGGGACAGCCTGTGCTGCCCATCTGTCCTGCAAGCACCATGGAGGGCCAGGTGGGACCAGACAGACAGGAGAGGTTCCGTGCACCCTCCACGTTCCCGAGAGTGGCCCGTCCCCCTGATGTCCCTTCTGCTGTGCGACTCATGCTCTTCCCCACAACGTTCTTCTGGTAAAGCATCTCGCGGGAGCATTGCTTTCTTTGGAGGCCTCCGAGGCAAGGCCTCAGGCAGGCAGCTTGCCTCCTGTCTCCAGAGGATCCGGGGCAAGACCCTGACTCTCAGCCCACTGAGCCACACGTCATACTGATGAGCCACTCAGGCAGAGCCCAGCCTCCAGCAACCCCCAGGTCATCAGCCTGAACGGGCATCAAGTCAGTGCAACAGGTTGGCAAAGTAAGAGCCAAGGAGCAGGAGTGTGGGTGCATCTGTCCACCAGGGCCCATCCGGCTGCAGATGGCACTGCTTCCCGCATGTCCTCATGCCCAGGGCCTGTGAGGCACCCATAGGAAGCACTCGGGCTCCTGCCTCCCTGGGGGCTGCATCCCTGCCCTTCCACCCTCTCCCACCCCAGGCCAGACTAGCCTGGTGAACACAAATAACGCAATTACCATCCCCTGGAAGACAGAGGCGCTGCAGGCACAGCAGGCACCTCAAGCCGACTGTGCCCTCCTGGAGGGAGCACAGCCTTCCTGACTGCTTACCCACAGCTGAGGCCCCAACCCACCTGGTCTGTGGACCAAGTCCTCCCTCGACCTGGGCCTGGGCTCCTTTGCCCTCTGCTGCAGAAGACAGCACCCCACCCCGGGCCCAGTGCTCCCAGGAAGCCTGGCCTCCATGCTTGGGTGGTTGTTAGCACCACACAGGGCCCAGGGTGTGTGTTGAGGACACCGCACACGTCCTGATGTCCCGGCGCTGGCCAGGCTGCCCTCTAAGTCCTGGCCCCAGAGCTAGCAGAGGCTTCCTGGCTGGCCGCTGCGCACCTCTGCTCTCTTGGCTTTGGTCCAGGGGCTCCAGGGGCCCTTTGGCCCCCAGCCCATGCTGGGGTCTGCAGGTAAGGTGCTCTTCCCCTTTCAGTGATGGGCACGAGCTGTGGCCACAGTGAAACCTGACCTGTAGACTCTGATGGGCCGTCTGCCTTGGGGGTCCTGATCTCGGCCTGCTCTGAAGATTCAGGTAGGAAGGTCTGTGGGAAAGCAGTGACCAGGGTTCGGAGGACTTCTCCGCACACGGGTTGAACTTAGCTCAGGAAACCACTCTTCCCCTCTTGCCAGCCCCCGCTTGGCAAGACGCTGTGATCACCGTGTTGTAAGGGTTTAGCCAACAGTTCCTGGCCCTGTGCCAAGATCACACACACCCAATTCCACCCAGCTCAGCGGCGGGAGGGACCCACGTAACTGCTGTCACATGCAAGAGCTCAGACGTGTGGGGCTGGGCGCCTCCGCGCAGCCTGGGCTCGGGTCTGGGCCTGGCCCTCCTCACCAGCTCCGGTGCTGACCCAGCTGCCAGGAGGTGGGCACTCCCTCTGAGAAAGGTGCATATCCACTGATGGGGCCTAAAAGCAGCCCAGCCCCCTAACTGTCGGCCACTCTGCACCCCTGGAGCACCCCCAGCAATGGGTTCACGCCCTTCTATTTGCAGAGCCCTCTGGGCACAGCAGGAAGCAGGGTCAGGGTTTGCTCTGAAACGCTGAGACCTCGGGGACTGTCCCCTGCCTGGACGGGCTGAGGACGGCAGAGCCGACTGTGGCCACAGGGCACAGGCCTGAGGTCGCAAGCTACCGGTGTCCCTTGACGGAGGTTCCTGAGGCCAGCGGCCTGTTAGCAGGCTGAGGCTAGCTCTCCTAGTGCAGCCTCGTGAGTGCCCACTACAGATGGGCTTTGTCCAGGCAGCACGTCCTCCACTCAGAAGGGCAAGCAGCAAGCCCCCAGGATGCAGAGGCCCTGCCCAGGCGCTGTCTAGCCACCACCCATGTGCAGTCACTGAGAGTCCCCACCTGGTTCCCAGAGAGGCCTGGGCTCCTCAGCTGCTCTGCTGTGTGACCTTGGAGCTGTGGGACTATGAGCCTCCCACGTGCTGTGTGGTTGCTCCCGGCCCACCAGGTAGTGCTCACCATCCTTCTCCACAGTGCCGCTTGTGCCCTACCCGGTGTCCTCCCTGCTGCACATGCAGTGTGCATCCTTCCCTCCAGGGGCCCAAGCCCCAAGGCTGCAGATGTGGAAGTTCACCCACTTACCCAACCTACACCTCCAGAGATGGAGGTGAGCCCTGTGCTCACCAGAGAGGAAACTCCGTGGCGACGAGCCACCGTGTCCTCCGGCTTCACTTTCCCCCTGATTAAAGTAGGGCAGTGCCACGCTGCAGAGAGCCCAGAGCAGGGACAAGCAGTGTGGCCTTGAGGGAAAGCTGTCCCAGGTCCACAGGGACACAAGAGAGCAAGAGCAGGCTCCTGTGGCCCCAGGAGCCGTCAGGGCAGGATTGGCCAGCCTTGCTCGTGGCACGATGAGCTGCACACTAGTGACTCTCGTTAAGGAGACCACCTTAGTCCACTCAAGTGAGCACAGCGTGACATTCAGGGCTGGGCTCTCAGTCCCTCCTAGGCCACAGCAGCACAGGTCCACCGTGCTCAGGGCACATGAGGCAGACCCGTCTCTGTCCTGATGGGCCCATCTCCCTGGGCTCTGAGTGTCTCGGGCATCTCACTGGAAGCCTCCGTCACAGCATGTCCCTGCAATGCCATCACAGACACAGGAGGCCACATGCCTGCAGCGCCCTGGTGCCCCCCTGATGGGGAGCAGCACCATCCCCCGCCCGGTGGCTGTCCTGTTTTAGGAGGAGACGAAGCTGTTTCTGTCTTTGGTGCCCTTTTCCCTCCGACTCCTCTCTGAACTGGGCACTGGGGGCTGGAGAGCAGCGAGGGCTGTGGTGAGCGGTGGGTCTGCCTCTGGGTGGTCATTTCCCAGGCCATCTAACGTGCCAGCGCTGGCCACCCCTCCCAGGACTCCGGAGCGGCCCGTGCGTCACTGCGTGAGTTTCTAGATGGCTCCTCCCCCTGGGACAGCTTCTGCTGTGTAAGATCACAGACAGCAAAGCCTGGTGTGTGGGTCACGGGTCAACCCTGGGCCACCTCCCCACAGGGACCATTAGCAAGGAGCCCTGGGTCCCGTCACCGGGCGGGCACAGCCTCTTCCCTCTGCGCAGACTCCCCTTCACCCAGGTTCAGTGGGTGCCAGGCTCACCCCTGCAGGGTGCCTCCTGCTCCCGACTCCCCCTGTCGCCCTGCAGCTCCCAGACCTGAGCCCAGTCTCACTGCTGGGCTGCAGCCCTGCGTGGGGCCAGGGTCGTGCATTCAGTGCCGGGTTCTGGCCAGCCGTTGGCTCTGAACTGTTCCCTCCCGTCTTTCTGCTCCTCGGCATGTGCACGCCTGTCCACCACGAGGGCCAACCAGGGCCTGTGCCCAGCACATGGTGGGAGAAATGAGCGTCTTATGACCAGGGTGAGATCTGCTCCCAGTCCCCAGAGGCCCAGCACCTTCTGTGAAAGGCTGAGAAGGACGAGCAGCTGACGGTGGACAAGCCCCTCGGGTGCCTGGTGCCTGGGGCCCACACCCCCACCGCCTGGGAGGCGCTCCTGGGCAGTGAAGAAGCCTCGGGAATGCAGTCTGCAGCTGGCCAGCGGGTTGCTGAGCTGACCTTTTATAGTCCTGCCAGGCCAGGCAGCTTGATGGACACACAGTGAGGGACACGGGAGGTGGTGGGCTCCCCACACGGGGCCACGTGTGCTCTGACTTCTGAGACAGGAGCCCACGGCAGAGGGACCAGAGGACGTGAGTGGAAAGGGGAGTGTCTCGGGTCAGGTCCAATCCACCTTCCTGGTGTCTGCCCCACACAGTGGTACAGGGTCAGCACCAGGCCACGCCCGATCATGTGGTATGTTCTGGGACTGGCGGAGAAGGGCACCAGGGTTTTGGAGAGGGCCAGTGGGCACTGGTCAGGGCCATCGGGAGCTGTGGTCATGCCAGGGGTCTGGAGCGCGGGGTGATCAGTGAGCCTCGACTTGGGAAGGAGAGGCTGTGTTCCAAAGGGCCAGTGTGGACGCTACCACCACAAGGTCCGTGAGCCTCTCTGAGGGGCAGAGAGGGGTTTTGTCTGTCGCCGGAGGGCTGAGAATGAGGCTGGGGCCCATGTGGGAGTGGCCGAGGACAGCTACCCAGGGTGTGATGGGGGCTCTGCCCCCCGCCTGTGCCGGGGCGTCCGTGCTTCTGGAGAGGGCTGGTGGACTGCAGGGCTGGCCGGGAAGGACTATGGTGTTTCACTGTCAGGATGGCAAGCGGTTGGCTGACCTCTGAGGAGCCACAGAGTGGATTTAGTACTGCTGTGGCCTAGACAGGCGTCCCTAGGTCCCCTGTGAAGGCTTGGTCCCAGGGGTGGTGACGTGAGCCTGGTGGAGGTCCTCAGGGCCCAGGCATGCCCTGGAAGGGTTGGTGGGGCCCTGACCCCTGCCTGGGCTTGAGATGCTCTATACTGTCCCCCCTCCACGTGCACCAGATCAGCCCAAACCAACAGGGCCACCCACTCCTGGGCACCAACTTCCAGAACCCTGAGCCCAAACACACCTTTCCTTCCTAAGTGGCCAGTGTCGGGCATTTTGATCTTGTAGCAGCCACAGACTGGCACCGCTGCCCAGCCGGCAGACAGGAGCCCCTGAGTCTCAGAGCCCAGCCACGTGGCGGGATGTTTAACAGGAGGCCCTGGGTCTCAGAGCCCAGCCACTTGGCGTGGCGGGATGTTTGCAGTGAGCGTTTCCCACAGCAGGAGGCCAGGGGCTTTCTTCACCTTCGTGGTTTCGCGGACTCAGGCCAGGCCAGGCTCTGTGCCGCGCTCACTGTGTGCAATTCCAGGCTCGTGCGTATGTTCTGACCTCTGAGGTAGGAGCAATGATCCCACACGCACATGAGAAAGTCGGTGCACCGAGGGTCCCTCGGCTGTCATGCTGCGGGCACAGAGCCGGGTTTGCACCCAGCGTGGTGGCTGTGGTGTCCATGCTCTCCCCTGTCGCACTCTGCCCTATCCACACACTGCTCATGGCCCTCAACCTGAGACAGCTCGAGGCTGTTGTGTATGTGGGGGTCCTGGGCCAGGCGGGATCCCCGGGCCTCCTCCAGCCTCCCTGGCCTCCTCCAGCCTCCCTGGCCTCCTCCAGCCTCCCCAGCCTCCTCCAGCCTCCCCTGGCCTCAGGCTCATGGAAGCCAGGAGGAGGCCCAACTCACCAGGTCCAGGCCCCCATTCCCCCACCCCTCTGGCCCTGCCCCACCCCATGCCCTGTCCCTCTCTTGCAATTCTCACATCTCTCCCTGCGTCACCCCTGCTCCTCCCCGCCCTGTCCCACACCCTGTCCCTCTGGCCCCTGCTCTGCTCTGTCCCGCTCTGCCCACCCTGTCCCTCCTTACATCCCACCCTGTGGGCTGGATAGGCTCTGTGTCCCCAGAGGCCCCAGGGGGGCTCTCTGGGTGGAAAGTGGAGGTATGAGGGCGTGTGAGACCAGGTCGTGCCAGGGAAGCAGGACTAGGGTGCTGGCCCCAGCCCCATGGTGGCTCTGGCGGTTCCTCCTCTGTGCCTATGGCTGGGCCCACGCGAGGGGACTTGTTCCCACTGCCGTCCCGGTGCCCAGCAGCCACTGTGAGCAGAACCAGCAGCACCGAGCTGCAGCCTTGGGAGAGGCCAGGAGAGGGACTCCACCCAGCTGGCTCCCTGGCGCTGCTCTCCACTGTGCCAACTGGGGGTGGGGGAGAACGTGGGCGCCAGGGGTCTGGCAGTGAGTGGGGTGCCCAGAGCAGAGGACCCACAAAGCAGTGTGGGAAGGCACAGGGTCCAAGGGCTGGGAGCAGGCCCTGAAGTTGGCTGAAGACGCGAATTGGGGACCTCCCACTGCTGGCCCTACTCCAGAATGCACCTCTGGCAGCCTGGCTCTGGACGAGTTTCTGGGGTCCCAGTTGGACACAGGGACAGGGCCCCATCCTGGGTGTCAGAGTCGCCTCCCACCTCCACTTGGAACAGGGGCTCAGGGCAGAGTGTGTCCAACCCCCGGGGCCTTGCGAGAAGGGAGTACCCACAGGAACAAATCCCTAGTGGTGGACTGGGATTGCAGCAGAGAAAATCCTTGGTGGCCAGCCAGTGGGCAACATGTGGCCACAGGGCAGGGCAGGAGGACATTCAGAAAATGGGCCTTAGGCCAAGAAGAGCCCTGTCCCTTTGGAACAAGAGCTTCGCCGTGGTCTTGCTGAAGAGGTCCATTGAGTCCAAATAGCACTGGTCCTTGAGGATGATGAGCACCAAGTCAGAGCAGCCCTATTTTTTTGGAATATTTATTTTTAGCTGTGGTGGACATGATATCTTTATTTTATTTTTATGTGGTGCTAAGGATCGAACCCAGTGCCTCACACGTGCCAGGCGAGTGCTCTACCTCTGAGCCCCAGCCCAGCCCCAGAACCATCACTGTTGATCAAGGACACAAAAGAGGCGCTCGCTCAGCCGCGTAGACTCTGGTGTGGTGAAGGAGTGGGATGCACAGCGCTGTCCCGTTTCACAGAGGAGTGTCCCTCCTGGGCTCTCCACAGCCCGTGGACACCACCCCCAGCTGCCCCGCCTCCTGGGGTTGGATTCCCACCTAGGAAAGGACTGGGTGGGGCTGGGTGGGGCTCAGTGGCAGAGCGCGTGCCTGGCGTGGGTGAGGCCCTGGGTCCCCGCCCAGCACTGCCAAGAAAGAGGGGAACTGGGCCTCCATCTGGACTTTCCCGCTGCGGCAAGCTCTGACGTGAGGTGCAGCCTCAGGGACGGGCACGCGCCGTGGGGACACTGCACCCAGCCTCCCCGCAGTCGGACCCAGGGACAGGGCCCCATCCTGGGGAAACTCGTGGCCATGAGGCCGTGGGCCCTTCAGGTAGGGGTGGCCCCAGAGCAGCAGTCTGAGTCCCGTGCCGTGAGGAAGCAGCTCCGAGACCGTCCCCCCAGCACCCTCTGCAGCACCCAGTCTGTGGGCTGCAGTCTGCGGGCTCCTCTGGGTCTCTGGGGCCTCCTGCCTCTGGCTTCCTTATTTGGGGGCAGTCACTCTCTGACCTGCCCCTCAGCAGGGAAGGCAGCAGCTTTATTAGAGGATCCATCAAAGCCACTCAAACAGCCCGAGAGGCACAGCTCCAGGGGCGTCGGCCTTGCCAGTCAGCAGAAGACCAGGAGGAGCGCAGCCCACGGAGCTCAAGACGCCTCGGTGGCCAGGGCCTTCCCCAGAAATCCCCAGCTCAGCCCCCAAGGAGGCCCGGGAGGGTGACCACCACGGGCCATCCTCCAGGCTCTGTCCAGACCCTGTGGCGGGGATGCCCAGAGACCTGCAGAGACCACCTGTGTTCCTGCCCACCCTCCGTCTCCTGGTACTCAGGGCACCCTGGGCTTCCAGCGGCTCCGGAGGAAGGGCCTGCGCTGCTCCCGGCAGCAGCCCCGAGCCGCCTTCTGGAGACCCCTTGGCATGCGGCCAGGGAGGGTGGCTCTCCCGCCCACAGCGCACGCAGGCCCGGCGCTACATCTTGCCTCCCGCTGAGCTGGGGCCCCTGGGCTCCGACTCAAAACCCACCCTTCCTTGCCTTCTGCTCAGGCTCCTCTCCAGCCCATGCCACCCTCTCTGGAGGACTCCTGTGTCCATTCAGATGACACATGGTTATTCCCCAAATCTGAGCCCTGGACTGGGCTCCATGCCCAGGAGAGGGAGGGGGGGCCAGCACAAGGTGTCACCTGCCTGCGTCGTCCCCACGACCTGCCCTACCCGTGAGCAGGCCGGCCTTGCGTGGAGAGAGGAGATAGACATCCGCGAACACTGGAGTCTGGCACCCGCGGCACCCCAGGCCTGCTTGTGCCCAATAACTGTGTCCCCTGGACAGTGGCGTCCATAGATCCGGAGCACAGCTGCCGTGGAAATTGAGGTCACAATGAAAATGACCAGACCCAGGTCGGCTCCCGGGGCCCCAGGCCTCGTGGGCGCTCCTTCCCTGGCCCCATTGTGTCAGCATGAAGAATAAGGGATGTCCAGGCCAGTGCTGGCCATCTGAACTGCACCAGCAGCTCATAAATTCTGCTGGAAACGGAATTCCCTGAGCTCTGAGTCTCGGACCCTCCCTCTCAAGACAGCTGCGTGGCCAGGGCTGAGGCGGAGGGCCCGGCGCCATCTTTAACACCAGAGCTCACTCACCTGCTCGCCCTGCGGCCCAGGGCTCTGCTAGCAGCATGGGACGCCAGCCCAACCGCGCTCCCTCGGACCCCTGGGCTCGTCTCTGCCGGAGCAAGCCCACCTCCCTGGGCCATTTACGTGGGTCTTCCCTGTGGACGCTGGCTTGGCCCACGCTCCATGCTGCAGGGCCTCCCCTCAGACTGTCTTCATCTTTGGCAGACCCCTCCTCCTGTCAGTCAGACCTGCCGGTGGCCTCTGTGACAGGTCCTGAGTCACACCTAGGGCTTAAGGTCCATGGGCGACCTCCTTTCCTGAGTTCTAGCCTCAGCCACTGCACCGAGGCCACCACTCTGTGCAGGTGGAGATACCGAGTGTTCTCCTGCCGTGGCCCATCCCACAGGAGAGGCTGGCTGCAGGCACAGGGTGCTCACCCCTCCGTGGGGCTGCTGCCTCTGAGTCTCAGTGTGCTGAGCTGGACAGAGCGGCCCTGACACCATCTTCCTCAGGCCTCTCCATCTGCCTGGCCCTGTCCAGAGCGGCTCCTACTGAGCTGGGCCTGCAGCAGCCAGTGCGGTGGCCTTCTGTGCTCTGGCCTCGTCTGGGGCACATCTCTATGAGAACCTGGAACACTTATTTTTAAATTTTAAAAACAGCTATGATTTTCAAATAGATGGCCTGCTGTGGACCGAGTTCCCTCTTCCCCATGGTTGCTAGGAAGCTTATGGTCCAGTTCTGGTGGCTCCTCACAGGCAGATGCGAGTTCATGGTTCCTTCTACCCCCCACGTGAGCATCGTGGCGTTTAGTTATCTTTCCTCACAAGCAAAAAGCAGACCAGCCAGGGCCACTGGACCTTTAGGATGCAAGCTGATGGATCTCTCCGCTGATGGACTCCAGCTCAGGGCAGTCCAGCTCTTGCCGCCACCACAGAGACATGGTTTTGGCCGAGCAGGACCAGCTGGGCCAGGCACTGGCAGCTGAGGCCAAGGAACATGGACACCGTGGGGAGGGCTGAGGAGTAGAGCCTGGGGGCTGAGGCCAGCGCAGCAGTGTCCTGGGCGGAAGGCCTGGGCTGGGCACTGCAGGCAGATGGGAGGCAGACGGCAAGCCACCACCGCAATTCCAGGTGTCCCAGCAGAACTCCATGTCACCTCTAGGTGGGCATCTGACCCACAGCAGGTTGGCACCTCTCCCCAGAATCAGGTGTGGCAACGCTGGGAAGCAGCGGCCGGCCTGGCAGGGCATCGGTCACGGGGCCAGCCTGGAGGCCTGGCAGTGGCCATGGGACTTCGTAAGACTGGGTTTTCACCTCCTGGTCACCTGCCGCTGTCTGTGCTCACTGAAGAAAGAAGCCACTTGGGGATGGGACCCCGGGCGTGGCTTCTGTTCTGAAGCAAGTGGAGCGGAGACGTTCTGAGGGGCGGCTCTGGAGCGTGGCCAGGAGTGCTGCCCTGAAGAGCCCAGGGTCTGAAACGGGACCCTATCTGGTGCTGCACGTGCTGGGGGGCATCCCAGTGCAAGGCTGGCTGCAGCCTGGGGGCCACCTCCTGAGAGCATCTGCAGAGGGCTGGCCACCAAGGCCACCTCTCAGCCTCCACCAGCCTGGAGGCCTGGGAGAACAGCCAATGACCAGGAAGAGGCCAGGGGCCCAGCACTGAGCCCCGAGCCAGCTTGCAGTGGGTGGCCACAGGCTTCCACCCACAGGCTGCTGCCTTTGCCCTGAGACCACCTGCTCAGGCTGCCCAGAGGACCATGTCAGCTCTGGAGCTCCCCAGCAGGGCTTGGGCCTCAGAACAGGACACCAAGAAGAAATCTCCAGCAACGGGCAGGTGTGTCTGGGAAGATGCTCTGCTGCCCCAGCGGGAGGTGCTGCCAGAGGCTGGGGGAGACCCACTGTGCTCAGCCTGTCCTCCCAGGGCCCTGCAGGCTGACCCCACTGATTTATCCTGGAGAGAGCTGGGAGGGAGCCAGGCTTGCCCAGGTCCCAGGGTCCTCAGGACGTCCAGTGGACAGACCTCTCCTGTGCTGTCCCTGGCAGTTGGCAGGAGCGGGACTCAGTGGGCACACAGCACAGCCCACCCTGGCCCAGGCCTGGGCATGGAAGGGCTTCGGGGAGGTGCCACCCCTGCACTCTGCCCGGAGGGTCCTTTGGAGCAGAGTGTCCCTTTTGATCATCCTGCCATCGCAGAGTGGAGGCCCCCGGCAGGGACTCCAGGCCTGCCTTCCTGCCACCACCCCAGTTCCTGCACACCAGGGCGTGTGCCCACCTTGTCCTGGGACTGGTATGCTGCCACTCACCCCCGCCTCCCTGACTGCACAGGCCTAACTTCTCCCTCTCCGGGCCCTCCACAGCTCACCTCCATCTTTCCCCAACTTCTCACCCTCCCAACCTCAGGCCCACGCTCACCTGTGTTCATGGTGTCACCCGGAAGGCCATGTCCCCACCAGGCCTGGCAAGCTCGTGCCAGGCCACACGCAGTCCTGCCCTTCCTAGTGGGTGAGCTTATTGACTGTTACCAGGACTACGTCTCACGGGCAGGTCACAGGCCCTGGCAGGTGTCGGGCACCATTATTACTGTCCCTGTGGATCAGAATCCAACTTTCCCCCTGCACAAAGCCTCCTGTGATCTCCCCAGAGGGACTCCCTGTGTGTGTTCACGTGTGCACGTGTGCCTGTGTGTATGTCTGCTATGTGTGTGTTTCTGTGTGTGTGTTCACGTATGCCTGTGTGTGCCTGTTATGCATGTCCCTGTGTGTGTTCACATGTGCCTGTGTGCGTGCCTGCTATGTGTGTGTTCCTCTGTGTGTGCATGCACGTGTGCCTGTATGCATGCCTGCTATGCGTGTGTTCCTGTGTGTGTGCATGCATGTGTGCCTGTGTGTGTTTGCACATCTGTGTGTGTGTGCATGCATGTGTACCTGTGTGCATGCATGTCTGTGTGTGTACGTGTTATACTTCGCAGCACTGGGTCACCACACTTGGCCTGGTGTTGTGCCCTCCCCTCCACTCCAGTGTGAGCTCTCTGAGGTGCAGGCTGTGCCTTGCTGATCTCTGAAGTCCCTGACCCAGCACTTAGCACCTGTGATGTGCAGCAAGCCACAGGAGGTCTGAGCTCACAGTGGAGGACACAGGATCGTGAGAGATGGAGCAGGTGCTGGGGGTCTGCTGGCACATGGTGTCCAAGGTGTGGGTCCTCCACAGTGGGCAGCACACACTTTGCTCCCAGATCTGCATCAGGGAAAGTGGGAGGCCATCTCTGCACCACAGGTGTCTGCTGGGGTGAGGGGTAGCCCCAGGTCTCTGGCTGTCACACTAGAGCTGCGCTGACTGTGGGTGGGCTCAGCAGGCACCTCCGCGGGCTTCCTGGGCTTCCTCAGAGTGGCAGCTCCTTCTCCAGAGCAATTATCCCAAGCAGGAAATCAGGGCTGAGCCGAGAGGCCAGACAAAGCAGAGCCTCCGTCCCTGCCTCCGTGGCTAAGCAGGCCCTGGCCACCAGAACGAGGCCCTCTGTTATTCCCCAGCAAGGGGCCTGAGTTCAAGAGCTACCCAGCCCCGCTGGCTGGTGCTGGCTGAGCAGCTGCCCTCCCTTGAATGCTGTGTTCTGGATGTGTTGGAGCGCCACTCAACAAAAACACCTTCTTTGGTTTTCATTTTTCCCAGATCTGTCTGTCGCAGGGCAAAATGCCCCCTGTAGGCTACACAACTTTTTAACCAAAGTTTCTCCCCAAAGGAGAGAGGAGGAGCCTATATTTGGGGAAGCTTGCAGAGCCCCTGGAGGAAAGGGCACAGACTCCTGTTCCCACTTCCCTGACCCCGGACTTCTTGGGGTGCTCTGGTCTGACAGTGGCAGACACTCTGCAGCTCAGCACAGACAGGAAGCTGCCCCGCCTTCGCCACAGCAAATGCCTAATTGAAAATTTGGTTTCTCTACATGCGGCTGTTAAGAACACATAATTAGCATTATCATTAAGCAGTAATAGTTCATTAAAATGACATGATGCATTCCGGTGACTGATACATTTAAACCAGCAGTTTCAAACCTCTGGTTACATTGTATCTATATAAATTGCTCTACAGCTAAGCAAGGTGGCAATGTTTCTGAAATTAAATTCACTGGATTAAATAAATATAATTAAAGGTGCCAGAACTTCCTATCTAAACTGCATGCTGAGGGGCAGGAGTGAAAGGACCTCACCCATGTGCTGAGTCGCTGCACACTGCACCAGGAACAGGAGTATGACCCTGTTGCAGCCCAGCCTCTCAGCCTCCAGACTGAGGCTAGACTCTGAGCTGGCCCCTTGCAGCCCTTCCCACACAATGCGATGCTCTGGGCAGCTCCGTGGATGTGGAAGAGCCTCGTGACAAGAGGCTGTGGAGCCTGTGCTTGTGACAGGCCACTGCTGGCAACGGCCACTGAATTGCTGACCAGGTTGCATTTCCCTGTAGATACTGCGGGTCCTGTGACTGCCGTTTTCCCTCTTTGCTTTGGCCCCCTGGAAGCTCAAGACAAAAATCCGTCACTCAAATTTGGCAGCTTTCTGGCCCCTTGGAGTCTGAATATCTGTCATCTAATCTTCCGCTGGGATTTTTTGCTTTTTTAGCAAAAACCCCAGACCTGATGTTTTTATTTAACTTTTGTATTGGATGCAGTGTCCGTAAGCTGCCCTTGTGGAATGAGAAGAGATGCAAACAAACTTATCAACATAGGCTAGTGCAAACATGGCGTGCAGCTGCCATGTCCAGGGGCTTGGGAGGCAGGTGCATGTGTGGAGACAGGTGCACGCAGGCAGACGGGTGCGTGTGCTGTGCAGAGCCTGACTGGCGTTTGATGGGTGCAGGATGAGGGCCTGCTCCCTCGCCCTGGGTGCTAAGTGCAGGATGAGGGTTGCTCCCTCTCCCTGGGTGCAGAATGAGGTCCCACTACCTCGCCCTGGGTGCAGGAGTGCTGTGGTGCGTCTGCTCTGCTGCCCGCGCCCGCTGATGCCTCTGCACTGTCTCAGTGGCCTTCCTGGAGATGAGGGGTCCTCACACTGAGCCAAGTTCTCTTGATCCCACCCGGGCTGGAGGGAAGCTGAAGTCGGGGAGCAACAGGAGGGGACGGGCCAGCCCTGGAGGGTGCGGGACAGTCTGGACGCAGAGCGGGAGGGACGGCTCCTCAGAGTGGAAACCCAGGGACTGCCGGGGGGGGGGGGCGGGGGGGGGAGCGCGGGCCGGACAGGCCGTGAGGCCAGGCAGGCTGGGGCCAGGGGTCCTTCCGCAGGGCCAGCAGTCGTGGGGAATGTGTCGGGCTGGGGGAGGGGCGGGGCGCCCGGCAAGAAGCCAGGTGAGGCCATTGGCCCAGCAGGAGGTGGGGCTGGAGGGCAGAGCCCTGAAGGGAGCCTGGGGGAGAGTCCTGTGGCTGAGAGGCCCCAAGCGTGAACTCCAGGGATGAAGGTGTTGCACACAGATCCCGGGAGCTCAGACCCTCGGTCCGCGCTGACAGCCCAGTCAGGACACCCAGCAGCGTACACAGCATGTTCCGGGGCTTCGCGGCAGAACCCCGAAGGGCGCAGTGGAGTCGCTCCTGGAGGCTGTGTGTCTGCAGCTTCAGGACCCACATCTGCTCGGTCTTCCATCAGACCCGACCACCAGCATGGACTTGGGAAGCCCAGCGGCATCGCCTGGGGAGGGGCCTGTTGGGGAAGGGGTGGGGGCTCAGCCGGCTGTGGTTCTGTCACTAGCTCTGCCCCTCTCAGATTAGCAGTAATTAAACTGTGAAATCAGACCAGCGCCGTGCGCCCCGACACCACCCCAGGCTGTCAGGAGGATCCAGGGCATAAATCACAGCCCAGGCAGCGGGGTCCCCTTGGCACAGGCACGGCGAGCAAGAGGCGGAATAATAAGGACATTCAGCCTCTCCTCTCGGGTGGACACTGGGCAGGCGGCTTTGCCAGTGTTGTCATGGCGATGGCAGGGTGCGGGCAAGCGCTTCCTCCCACTCACTGTGGTTAATGAAGACGATAATGAAAAATTATGCCAACATTACAGCCATTTTTTTATGCTGACTGGCACACGTGACCTCACGCCCAGCGGCACACACGCGGTGACAGTAATTGTGCGTTGACAAATGGGGTAAAGATGCTGGGGACGCCTATGACTCGGAAGCAGGAGCAGCTTAGCTGGTGATTTCAACCAGCAAGGCTGGCTCTGCGCTGAGCCCGTGGGTGGCACTGAACAGGGTGCCAGGGGCATCTCCAATCACGTTTCATTGTTCACTAAAGAAAACATGCTGTGGCTAGAGCAGCAGCCACTGCCCGCAGAGGGACCCAGAGCAAACGGAGGTGGGTCTGCCCACTGCTTAGGTCCGGAGGAAGTCCGCGTGCGTTCCAAGTGGCCTTTCAAGCTGGGTGGTGACGCTAAGTGATGCTTTTGTCTCTCCACTGACCCATCCCGGGTGGGCTGGGCTGGGGTGACGGGGGACCCTCGTCCCCAGCCCTGTGGCACTTGTGCACTGGGGCTCCTGTGTGTCTGCTTCAGGTCAGGGTGCCTGTGGGCATGGCCAGGTGAGGGAACAGAGGCCAGGGTCATGGGCCACTGTGGCGGACACTTCCCAACTCCCAGGAGGCGCCTGGCTGGGCGTGGGGGTTCTGCCCATATGTGCCACACTCCTCTAGATGTGCCCAGATGGCACGGATGCATGCAGATGAGCCACTCAGCAGAGACCGGGCTGTTCATTCACACCCTGTGAGACCGGGCTGGCCGTCCTCAAGTTCATCTCCTGTGCTCTGGCTTGGAAGTTGCCGGGGTCTGGGAAGCCAAGAGTGACGCTCACAGGTTTGCAGTCTTGATGATGCCCAAGGCCCTTCTCTACTGGGAGGGGGTGACAGTGGTGTCCTCACCCAGCTCATGGTTGTGGTAGCGGGCTTCTGTCCTTGAGTGGCGTCAGCAGGCAGGCTGGTGGTCGACGCGCTCCCTTTCCACTGGGCGCTGGGTTCCCACATCCTACCTTCCTTTCAACTCAGAGAGCCGACGGCCTAACCGCGGGCCCAGGCACTGGTGCCCAGCTCAGGGCCTGCCCTGCTCTGGGCCCACAGGACCATGTGAGGCCCATACAGAAGGGGCAGGAATAGGGAGAGTTTGACCCCGTCAGTACACCAAGGCCAGTTCCTGCGGAAGTCCTTCCACCACGTCCCCCTCCTCCGGGACCACTGGCCTCTCAGTACTGTGACCCTGCCCTGGAAACAACCCCGTCTGCCTGGCAAGGGTGCTGGAGGGGCAGGCGGACGGGGGCAGGGGCCCGGGGTGAGGCGGGCTCTCCCGTGTGAGCACTGGCTGCCACGGCCTGGGTGCCAAGCCTGTCTGAGCTCGGCAGCCTCCGGGGAGGAGAGTGGGCTGGAGATCACACAGCCCGGCTCCCCAGCGGGGTTTCAGGTACACCAGCTGCAGAGTCCCCGTCTGGAGAGGCGGCCCCCATAGCAGAGCTGTCCTGTGCCCACCGGCTTCCCGTCCTCCCTCCCCACCGTCCTCTCTCCCCTGTTAGAAGGAAAGCCGTGGCTGTGGCCATCTTGCCACTGGACACAGTCCCCTCTCGGTTGGCATTGGAGACAAAGCCGTGGCGCGCTGGGACCCTGCAGGCCACTCCACCAGCCTTGATCAGGCTCCCCAAGCGAGTCCCGGCAGCCACCTCCATCACCAGTCACTGGGGGAGAGGAGGAGAAGGCTCCCGAGCAGTGACCTTCCGTGTCCCGCAGCCCTGGGATTTTCTCCTTGGTCAGACCCTGTCTTGAAGGCTGCCGCAGGCCCGCTCCTGAGTGGGGTCTTTCTGCCGCGGCTGGGGGGGCAGCAATTAACCACCGTGAGGAGCTGTCGGCTTCCCTCGCCCCTCGGCCTCCTGACGCCTGGCTGCCAAACTGCATCTGACAGTTAATTTAAATGCAAGCGCCTCGTTCACAAGTGAACCTCCGCCGCCGCGAGTCCTCCATGGATTTTCTCCTTGTTACCACTCTCCCTCGCTGACCCATCCTCACCCTGTCCAGCTCAGACAAACTGGAATCCAGCCCATCTCTTTAGTCTGGATATTGCCCAGCGCCCCCGGCCCCGGGCTTCCCTATGCATGTCAGGATGTCTCCATTTGCAATTTGTAACCGAGAAAGAGATCGATCCCTGCCCCTGCCGCTGCACACACAGCTCCAGCCCCTCACTGGGCGTGTGGACGCCTGCCCCGCCGTGAAGGAGCCGCTCTAGCCAGCAGCAGCGGGAACTGGACACTTCTTGAGAGACCGTTGTGCGTGTGAGGTGGCCCCTCCCCACCAGGAAGAGCCCCCTCAGCCCGGGCGCAGCAGCTCCTCCGCCCTCAGAAGATCATCCACCTGCTCAGACGCCCCAGGGCCCCGGCCCGTTTCAGCCACGTCCAAGCAGATGGGGGCTCTGGGCCCGTTACCTTCGTGAGGCCCTGACGGGTTCCTGGGTGCTTGCTATGGAGGGTACGGCCTGGCATGGCCCAGAGCTCTTTTTAAAGTTGTCAATGGGCCTTTATTTTTTATTTTTTTTATTATGCGGTGCTGAGAATCGAACCCAGGGCCTCACACAGACTAGACAGGCGCCCCACCTGCCACTGGGCCCCAGGACACCCCCATCTGTCCACCACTGGGCCCCAGCCCCGCCCACCCCTGAGCCACAGCCCCACCTAGAGCATCTTGTGCTGGACTCCTGCTCGGTCCAGGGGGTGGAACATAGAAGAGGGGGGGCGAGGTGGAGGCCTTGGGCCATGTGCTGCCCTAGGAGGAGGTTCATTTGGCCTGGGGAGGGCATCTGCCATGCAAGGCAGGTTGTCATGACAAAGCCAGGCCCCTCCTGGTCTCTCACCCTTCTGCAGCACCCAAGTACCTTTTGATTCTCTGCCATGCTTTTGTGCAGTCAGGGCCCTCACCAGTATGCCAGGGCTGTGCTCTTAGACCCGCAGCCCCTGACCCAAGGGAACCTCTCACCTGAGAAGTACTTCGCCTCAGGTATTTTGTTATAGCAGCAGGAAACGGACTGACCCCGTTCCCACTGTAGACCAGGAGACAGGAAGAGCTGAGCCAGAGGAGCTTGAAACTGGAGACTGTTTTAGATCCAGAACCAACTTCAAAAATGTCAGAGGGGAGATGTCGATGGTGGGTTGGGGCCGTGCAGTGTTGGGGTAGGAGACCTGGGAGATCTCTGCACCTTCCACTCAGTTTTTCTGAGACCCTAAAACTGCTTTAAAAAATACTTATTTTTAGAAAGTGTTTACCACTTCCTCAAAAAAATTATCAGAGACTTTCCAACAAGTGCAGATGGAATGGAGCATCTGCGGTGTGATGGACCCACCGTAGGAATGAGCAGGGCTCCGCGGAGGGACTCCCCTAGTGCCCTGTCCTGGGGAACACCTGGCCCTTGGGCACAGGCAGCTCAGGGTGAGAGGGACACGGAGGGCTCCCCCACAGCCAACACCCCAGGCTGTCCACTGTGGGGAGTGGGGCCAGGGCATGAAGGGAAGCAGGTGCCTGGGGCCACCGAGTTGCAGTCTGGTGTGGCCTCTCACCACGACGCCTCTGCGTGACCACTGCAGGGCCTCGGCTCGGTGGACTGAGGTGTGCTCTCTGGTGGTGTCAGGGCTGGGGGACTCCTCACCACGCGGAGGAGGCTGTGCAGGGCACTGCGGCTGGTAGCCCTGGGCCACCATGGCAACCAGGGCTGTGCAGGGACACAGGTAGGACCTGGGCTCAGGGAGGCGCTTGGTCAGCCAGGGCGGCCACGATGGACCTATGTCCCACCCTGCCGGGTGCTGGGCCAGGTCCTTACAGGGCTGCCTCAGCCTCTAAAGGGCAGCCTTGGTGTTCAGCCCCTGGCCCTCACTGTGGCCTCATGCTCTCCACCCACCGTGGAGCCATGTCCAGGCCGCTCCCCACCCACCGTGGAGCCATGTCCAGGCCGCTCTCCAACCACCGTGGAGCCATGTCCAGGCCGCTCTCCAACCACCGTGAAACCATGTCCAGGCTGCTCTCCACCCACATGGAGCCATGTCCAGGCTGCTCTCCACCCACCCTCTGGAGGGACGCCCTGCCACCACGGATTTCCTGCACCATCTCTGTCCACGAGTTGGGCTTTGGTCACCTGACCCAGAGAGCTGTTCCATACTGCCGTTGGACTGGGGACTTTGCTTAAACAGAAAGCATGAGAAAGGCCCAGATGACAGTCAAGCCTCGTGTGGCAGGAGACCGCCCAATGGGAACGCTGTGCACCCTGTCATTAGGCCGTCTCGCGGTACCACGGAGACAGGCAGGAGTAAAGCAGACCTCCCCTGGGGTGTGGGAGATGAGCTGGGCATCCCTGGGCCAGCTCCCAGCACGTAGTTACCCAGCTGGCAAAGTCCATCTCGTGAAGCAGCAGAAGGGTGGACGATGGAGACCGGGCGCTGCGGCTGGCAGCCCTGGGCCACCAGGAGGCTTCGCCGGCAACCTCTGCTGTTGGCCGCTGGTCTGAGTGTGCCCCCACAGAGCTCAGGTGCTGGACTCTAAGCCCTTTACTTCACAGTGATGGGAGTTGGAGGCCACCTTGGGAGGTGACGGGCACCAACAGTCTTCGAGGACAGTGGGTCAGCAGACCGGCCTTGCCACAGCGCCCCTCTCTGGCTCTCCAGATGCCGGGGCCGCAGGGAGACGCAGCTGGGCCAGCAGCACACTTTTGGAATTCCCACTCCAGGACGTCGAGACAGACAACCCTCCACGCCCACTTTACCCCCTTGGTATTCAGTGGTAGCCACAGAAAACAGACTGAGACAGAGGGCCGTTGCGGACCAGCCCAGCCTGGGCAGCAGTGCCCTCTTAGGTGCAGGGTCAGGCCCAACAGGCAGCTGGCATCCAGCCATGGCCAGAGCTCTGAGCCCTGGCTTCTGCTGGGGCTGCTTCCAGTGCGCCTTCCTGCACCAGCCCAGGAGGCCTTCTGACCGGGCAGTGTCTCCAGAAGGTGCAGCACAAGCCAGGCGGGCACTGCTGCAGCCAGCTGAGCGTCCACCACAGGGCTCCCCACCCCAGAGAACACATCCAGCCTCGCCCCGGGCCAGGAGTGGGGCCTTTCCAGACGTGGGTCATGGAGCTGCAGTCTGACCTCTTCTCAGCTGCCCCCCAGCACCTGAGTCACCACTACGGACAGAGGGCAGCACAGAGAGCAGCGTGGTCCAGTGGTGTCGTGTTGCTCTGACGGAGTCTGTCTGACCAGTTGTTCAGCAAGACGAAGAGGACATTGAGCGGGTTACCAGGGGCTTAGAATCCAGACACTGATGGCAGACGTGACAGACACGGTCTCGAGGTGGGGTTGGTGCCACGGTGTGGGCAGGCAGACCCTCGCCCAGGGCCAGGGTGGGCCAGGGCTGCTCCTCGAAGCTGCCCACAGCTCCCCAGGGCGCATGGAGCTCCCAGACGCCGCTGGGCGCTACTCAGTTCTCCGCAGCCCGGCCTCTGGGACAGCTGGTGGTCTGGAGGCTGGCTCTCTGTCCTCTTGGAGGAGGGCATGTGCCCTTCCCTCAAGATCCCCAGGGGCCGCCTGCATGGGAGCATTGGGAGAGGGCCCGGCCAGCAGCTCTCAGTGGCCTTGGGCCTTCAGGGGCTCAAATCAGGGGACACATTCAGAGGAGGCACAGGTACTGACAGGCCTCACCTGAAAGGCCAGGTGTGGGGACGGCGAGGCCCTAATCATGGAACCAGGTGCCAACAGCCCCCCGGGACAACCTGCAAAAGGCCAGGTGCTCCCTGATCACCCCGCTGCAGCCTGATCAGGAAGGCTGTGGGGAGGTGCCCAGGGTGGCTTTGATGGGGAGCTCTGAGCCCAGCACGCAGCCCTGAGAGGGCAGGCCCAGTGGAGGGGTGGAGGCCCGAGACAGCGTAAGGACCCATTTTACCTCCTGGAGGCACATTGGGACTGATGTCCCCTACGGGGGTAGCTAGCTGGCTAGAGAGCCATGCCACAGAGAGGTGCCAGGCGCAGTGCTGCTCAGTAAGCCCCAGGACAGCAGCTCCACCCGCAGCCTGCCAGAGGGGCCGGGCGGCTGGCTCAGAGGCGGGCAGAGGCCAGACCCCTGCTGCAGGGCCGCGCGTCCGACGCTCCTCTCCAGCCCCGTCGGGCGGTGAGTTGGCCATCCCTCCTCTGCTGTGCTCTGTCCCCTGCACTGAGAGGAGGCCTCGGGCGCTCTTCTCCAGAAATGCTGGTGCCACGGCCCCAACCGTGCCAGCTGGGGCTCCGCACGTTCCCGGCAGAGCTTGTCCCCGGGACCCCAGGCAGAGGCTGCTCAGCCTGCTCAGGCTGCTGCCAGAGGGGCCCAGAGCCGCCAAGAGAGGGGACACGCGGTCCTCAGCCCCGTGCAGCCTGGGGACCGTTCAGAAGGAAGAGGCTGCCGAGGCCAGGACCCCACCGCTCTGGAGCCCCTCGGGAGTCAGCCCCCCTTGGCCAGACAGACGACAGCCTTTGTGCCATGCAGTGGCCCAGTGGTATGCAGCAGGGTGTCCGATGCCGCCCTAGAGTGGACAGAGAAGGGGGTGTGCTGGGGCCACAGTGAAGGCATCCAGATTTGATGTTTCTCTAATGGCTGTTTTGATGCCCCAGAGACGATACATAAATCACACCACATCTACCTATACAGAAAGGCGTGGAGACAGCGTGCATTTTATACCAACGTGTGCATGTGCACAACATGGCAAAGCCGAAGAAAGGACACAGAGTGGGTGCAGCTGGCCCTGCCCACACACTGAAGAGCACAGTGGGACACAGGGAGCACCGTGGATTTGCAGCCAGCAGGAAGGACGCCCCCTGCACCTCCCACCTGCAGGCCGGGAGCAGGGCACTGTGGGCCGGGGCTCCAACCCCAGGGCCCAGGCGGCCCTGCCCCGGGCGGCCCCAACATCTAAGAAGGCCAGCACGGGCAATTGGTCTGCAGGGTGACTGAAGTAGACACCCGGCACTCTGGCATTGATTCGGCAGGAACGGAGAGGAGAGGCCGTGGCAGGAGGAGACCTCGGCGCTTCAGCCTTGGGCTAGCACACGGGAACTCAGGGAGGCCGCCCACCCAGAGCCCCAGTGCGTCCTGACGTCTTGCTGGTACTGAGGTTTGTTTGCAGGAGTCCATCTTTTCCTTCCTGAGGCTGGGGGCAGGGGGCTCAGGAAGCAGAGGCCGCCTGCCGACCGGTCAGCCGTCCTGAGGCCGCCCACCAGGCCACCGTCACTGCTTTGCACCCGGGGTCAGGCCTCTGTTGTCCTGGCAACCCAGGGCAGCGAGGTTCCCATGGTGGTGAGCCTGGGGCTAGGAAGAGTGCTATGGGCAGCGAGAGCTGGCTCCCCTCTCACAGGACATGGAGTACAAAAGGGAGCTCCTGTGGCAAGTGCTCACAGGTCCGCTAGCCTGCAGGGGCCTGAGGGCGGCGCCCAGCGGCAGCGACCTTGAAGTCAGGTAGTTCTGCTCTGCACGAGCCCCCTCCCCGACTCCTCCCACCTTCCCGAGGCTCCAGGATGAGTGGACAGCCAGTCCCCTGGACCCTGTCCACTTTGGATATCTTAAGAAAGGGCCCCAGCTTCATGAACCCGAGATAACACGGACAATTCCTTGAGGTAGCCTAGAGTTCTGCCTCTTACCGTGGTGGCTCTTGACGGCTTGGGCACCTAAGACATCAGACGTCAAAGGACTTCATGTAAGCTGTGGGCAGGCGGTGTCCTAAGTACACACTCAGTCTGCCTGTGAGCCCCGCTGTCCAAGGCCCCGGGAAGGACCCAGGTGCGTGCCTGGCCTCCCCGGCTGCCCCGCCGCCCTGGGTTCCCTAGAGGGGGAGGCGTGGGCAGCAGAGCCTCAGAGCACAGGCTTCCCCTTCTGCCCACCTTCTGCTGACCAGTCCCCGCTGACACTGGCCTCCACCGGCTCCAGCCTCTCCTCTCCCTGTGTCTCCTCGAGATGCTGGAGGGTGGGAAAGGTCGGAGCAGCAGATCTGTCAGGTCAGCCTCTGCCACGGGCTGAAGGTAGTTCCCGAGGCTCAACCAGGTCCCCACAGGCTCACGGCTGGTGGGCTGCAAGGTCCTCGTCCTGGAGGGCTCTTCAGGACAGAGTCACAGCACCCGAGGACTTCAGAACGTCTAACAGCGGGAACTTCTGTGATAAAACACAGTTGGGAAGAACAATGGGTGTCCAGAGCAGGGAGGCCCCTGGGGCGCTCAGAAGGGTAAGGAAGCAGGCTCTGGCCCCGTGTTGCCAGGTGAAGCAGGAGCTCCCAGGCCACACGGAGACACGCCTGGGCACAGCCAGCAGAGCTCCAGGTGGCTCAGGCTGAGGGGCACCCGGCCGCACCTGGGGACAGCGCAGAACCTCAGCCCTCCACAAGAGGGCATCATGCCAGGGTGCCAGTGTGGGAGAGGCACTCAGACAAAGCTGGGGACCCTGCAGGGTGTGTGCTGAGACCTCGGAGATACTCATCAAATCAACCGTTTTCATAAGATAAATACAGCTGGACCAGGGCCTCCATGCGCCGTGTGTATCCAAGGTGCCCAGCGTGATCCCCACGAGGGCTTCTTGCAGAGACGGGGCTTCATCCTGGGACTGTCGCAAAGCCTCTGCAAAGGGCACTGGCGCAGGAGCAAACTTATCCTACCCTTTAGAAATGTCATCGGTGCGGCGCCAGGATGGGGGGGGTTCCACGTGTGGAGGGGACTGTCCCTTCAGCCCACCACGCCCGGGACTCGGCACTGGGTGGCCTCACCCTTCCTCGGTTCCTCTCCACACCGGGAGCCACACATCAACTGTGCGTGAAGACACAGGGACAGAGGCCCTGAAGCCCAGGGGACCATGCCCGTGCCCTTCCTCACCAACGTGTGCCGCCAGAGCTGGAGGGCTGTCCAGGCCAGGTCCAGCGGCAGGCTGGAGTCCAGATGGGGGACTGGTTCGCCTGAGGCTGCCCTCCTGGTTGTCCCTCTGCATGCCCATCCCTGGTGGCTCTTCTACGAAGAATGAGGACCAGAGCCCCAGCTCCGCCTCCTCTCCCCTTTCCCCTGAAGGGCCTCAGATGCATGCAGCCACCTCGGGGTGTGAATCCAGGGATGCGTCCACTGGGAGTCCACCACAGACCAGAGACAGACCGGACCGCGATCCAGCCTGGCGCTCACAGGCCTCTCACTGAGGCCACTGTCCGGCAAGGGACGGCAGGTGCGGCTCGATGGGCGCGACTGTGGTCTGTCCCTGTCAAAGAGTGACGCTGGGCTGCAGCGGCCAATCTGCTCCCAGGGCGTGTGGACAGTCCACAGCCTGCCCCTCCAGGGGGCTCTGGCAGGTACATGGACTGGGTTCTCTCTCTGGAGGACCACCGGAGAGTCCCAGCTGGGACGGCGCCTACAGTGTGGAAGGGGCCTGGAGGAGGAGAGCCCCCGGGAGGCAGCTGCCCTGTGAGGCCAACATCGGGGCAGCCCCATCTCCACCCAAAGACCACTGCCCGCTTCCAGCCCACCCTGCATGGCTGCAGTCCATGGCTTCCGAGGTCCGGCAGTTGCTTTGGAGTGAACAGAGGCCAGGGAACCATCATCCTGGCCCGTCTCTGTGAGGAAGCACCAGGGTTGGAGCAGAACAGGCCCTGTTCAGAATCCGCCCAGGGGCTAGGTCCTGCTCTGTGGTTCGGTCCCCTCACATTTTAAAAAATAGACTTCCATCTCTTTTAGTCAAAACTACAGAGTTCTGAGCAAACCGGTGGTCACCGCAGGGCAGTCAAAGCCTTTTCTTCAAGGCCTGTCCATCTGTACCCCAGACCCTGGGCTCCTGCCATCAGCTCAGGGTGAGAAAAATAAGGTGTCCGTCGCTGGACCACTGGCACTGCCAGGGCCTGGACACCCACTTGTCAGTGTGCTGACCTGAGCCCCTGCTGTGTCCATGGGCACAGCGAAGTTGCTGTTTTACCAGTGTGACTCATCTGCTTCATCCAGTACAACCAAGGTTATGGCTTTTCGGGGCTGGACCCGTCTCTTTGGCCAAGGCAGGCAGTCTAGCTGAGCCCTAGAGGGCCATGGGAGCCACGTCAGGAAGGACAGCCAGGACCTCGCTGAGCCATTGCAGGGTGACACAGGCACATGAGCACGTCAGCCGGCCTCAGGGTCTCTGTCACCAGGGGCCACAGCTGTGTCCAGGCACTGCCCACCCTCCACCACGCCCCATGTTCTCAGGCACCAGATGCAGCACTCGTGACCCCGAGGCACTGTGGCCTCCCGGCTGCTGCTCCCCCTCGGTGTGGCAGCAGATGGTGACAGTCTAACAGCCTCCGTGTGAGTCTCCTGAGCCCAGTTCGGCTGGCTCCAGAGCCGACGCCAGGCCTGGTACTGCTCCCCTCTGACCCGCTGGCCGGCCACCCCAGGCTCCCCTCGCTGGGCACAGGTGGGATGGGTGGTCTTGAGGGCAGTGGCTCCGGAAGCCCAGGACAGAGGGCTCCGTTCCAGATGTAAGTGTAGCCCTTCGACATCTCAGAGGACGGGAGCACAGCTCAGATGGGAGAGCAGTACTTCTCCTCCCTGGGCTGAGTCACCACTGAGTCACCAGGATGTTGTGGAAATATTTGTCCATCTCTGGGAGCAAAGGCCTTGCCAGTGTGCCTTCCTCTCTCTAAAGAGGGTTCACTGCCTGTGATGGTGGGTCTGGAATGTCCCCAAGACTTGGGTATGGAAGGCTGGTCCCCAGTGCAGCAACGTCCAGAGGTGCGGCTTTAGGAAGGGACAGGCCATGTGGGCTCTGACCTCGTAGTGGGTCAGTCCATTGATGGACCGATAGCCTAATGGGCTGGTAGGAGGTGGAGACTAGGAGATGGGGCCTTGGAGCAAGTGGGGTGCTGGGGTCTTGTCCCTGGTCCCCTCTGTTCTCTCTCTGCGACCTGGCTGCCATGTCCTGAACTGCTTTGGCCCGTCACTCCTCCACCAGCATGTCCGGCCTCACCTCCGAGCAGTGGAGTTGGCCACAGTGCACCTCTGAAACCAGGAGCCTAGTTACTTTCCTTCTCAAGACTGCTGTTCTCAGAAATCTCATCCCAGAAGAGAAGGCTGATGGACGCACCACAATTAGGAGAGTGTTCTTACTGCTCATGTTGTGGGTGAATCTGTTTTTGAAAAAGCAAATTGTTGCTGGGCGCGGTGGCGCACGCCTGTAATCCCAGCGGCTCAGGAGGCTGAGGCAGGAGGATCAAGAGTTCAAAGCCAGCCTCAGCAAAAGCAAGGCACTAAGCAACTCAGTGAGACCCTGTCTCCAAATAAAATACAAAATAGGACTGGGGATGTGGCTCAGTGGTTGAGTGCCCCTGGGTTCAATCCCCAGTACCAAAAAAAAAAAAAAAGCACATTGTTTCTGTGGAAAGAACTTGGCAGGGTATTCACTGCATGCTCCCTGCTACGGTTGGTGCATATTGGAGGCACAGAAGTGGGGAGGCAGTCCCTGTCCCAAAGGAGAGCTCACTAGCTCAGTCCTCCCTGCCACCAATGAACTTCACCCAGCAGCTGCCACCGCTGGATGCTGCTCTAGCAGCTGTGTGACCCCACCCTGTGGGGGAGAGCTTTGTCCGTGGCTCCTGGGGGGGCTCTGGGTGTGCATGGCAGAGGAGGTGACAGAGGGTCGGGTCTGGAAGGCTGAGAAGTAGTTTGCCCGCTGGACAGGGCTGGCTGGGGGTGAGCAGAGGTGAGCCGGGTGCCATGGTGATCAGAAGTTAGCGTGGTGCCCGAAGGCACTGGCAACCCCTGGGGCCTCGGGGAGTAGGACGAGAGGCTTCAGGTGAGGCCACCAAGACAGGATGGCCAGGATTCCACCAGACCTCCTCACAGAAGATGGTGTCAGTAAGGACCAACCTGAAGAGGCAGCGTCCTGGGCCAGCCTGGAAACCTTCTGGGAGTGCAGGGGGCTGGAGACCAGGAGGCAGGTTGTGAGCACGCTGTGGACCAAGACGGGGAGGGCGGGGTCCACCGCAGGCACGTGGAGGACCTGGTCCTCCAGGCCAGTGGGCAGACCGAGGCCACAGAGCACCCAGCACAGCACACAGCAAGCGCAGGACATGGTGCCCCCTTGTCTCAGAACCCGACAGGTTAAGTGAGAACAGAGAGGTGGCTTTGAATAGCGACCTGACCAGCCGGGCCTGCCGGACCTCACGTCCAATAAACAGGACACAAGATGGGCCCAATAAACAGGACACAAGTCCTTCCCCAGAGTCAGCGTTGCCAGAGGGAGCTGGTGTGGGCCTCTAGCCCAGTGACTGCCAGCACAGTGCCCCTCACCAGGGGTCACACTCTGAGGTCTTCGTCACCATCCACCCAGGCCCAGAGACATGACATGGACAATCCCAGAAATAAGTGATTCATGTGTCAAGTGACTTTTATGACACTATATTTCTATAACTGTTCTAGTTTATTAGTTACTGCTATGACGCTCTTACTGTGTCTAATTTATAAGCTAACTTTTATGAATTAAAAAACTGTATATGAACATAGCATGTATAGGTGGGTTGCTACCTGTGGCTTCACCCACTATGGATGTGGAGCACGTTCTCTGAAAGTAAAGGGGGCCCCTCCACGTCCCCTGCAGATGGGGACCCCTCCACGTCCCCTGCAGATGGGTCCCTCCGTATCCCTACAGATGGGGAGCTCTGTATCCCCTGCAGATGAGGGCCATCTATATCCCCTGCAGATGGGGGCCCGCCATGTCCCCTGCAGATGGGGACCCCTCCATGTCCCCCTGCAGATGAGGGCCATCTATATCCCCTGCAGATGGGCCCCTCCGTATCCCCTGCAGATGGGGACACTAGGCTCTGGCATCCCTTAGTCATGCATGGCGCGTTACCCAGCAGGGCCACGTCTGACTTTGGGCTCTGTCTCCAGGTAGCTCATGAGCTCAGGGAAGTGTGCCGTGGAGTGTGTGTGGCGTCTGGTTTTCGCGCAGCCCAGCGTTGTACACGTGTGCGGGGGGAGGGGGGGCTGGGAAGTGCCGACCGTGGGAACAGGACGTAGGTGTGGTTGTGGACAGGACCCCTGGACAGCGCACCTGGGGTGTCGTGGGTGGGTGGGGGAGGGACGAGACCCTCGGCCAAGGCTAGAGGTGAGGAGCCACGTGTGGTGCCATTCTCTCCCCGAAGCAGGACCTGAGGTGACCTGCCCCAGAGCCCACCTCGGCTCGCTCTCTCCCTGGGCATCTGAGCGTGAGTGCCTGGAACTACCTGCCGGTCTGCAGATCTCCACAGAGGCCCCCCCTGGTGCCATCTGAGTGCACATTGGTGGCTGCAGATGGACACTGAGGGTCCTCCAGCCCGTGGAGCCTGAGCCCGCCCCTGTTTCCCGCTGCCTGAGATGAACAGAGGGTGCATCCCGCCCTGAATGATCTGAGTCAGACCATGAGACTGAAGTCCCGCCTCACAAGTGCCCTCCGCGATTCCCATGGACTTCCAGGCTTGGGTAACACTGGCTTTTATTTGGTGTGTTCCTGGAGTAAACCTAATTGAAATACTGTTTTAAACCACTTCAGATGTTTCTGGAAACAATATCAAAAAAAAATGTTTTTCAGGATATTCAAGGAAACCAATTAAAACCATGGCAAGGATTGGAGATGTGGCTCAGAGAAGGAAGCTCGTAGAGAGTCCATGACCATGGGGAGCCCGATAGTAACACCCAGGAACCTGCAGACAGCATTTATTCAAATGCTACCTTTATTCTGAATTTGTTTTCACCCATTAAAATTTACTCTTTATTAAAAAAAATAAAAGAGCCCTGCACATGCTTCCGCAAAGGCCATTTACCTCCTGGTCACGCTCTGTGTAGTTCCATGCAGACAGGTCCTGTGTGGTGGCCTCACACAATTTAAGAGAGGGCAAGTGCTCTTAGCAGCCTGGTCCTGGGTGCAGCAGCGGGAGCAGGACGCTCCCCTAGCCGCAGGTGTCGGTCTGAACTCCCCACCCCATCTCCCTGAAGAGGAAAGGACCGTCAGAGAATCGCTCTCTGTTTGGCTTATAAGATGGACTTTAAAACTGGACACAGTTGGAATGCAAGGTGAACTTCTAGGGTGGACGCAGTTGGAATGCAAGGTGAACTTCCAGGGTGGACACAGTTGGAATGCAAGGTGTATTGGCAAGGTGGATGCCGTTGGAATGAAAGGTGAACTTCTGGGGTTCACTCTCTGGCTGCAATGGCACTGCAGATGGGGACCCTCCATGTCCCCATGTCTATAACTGTTCTAGTTTATTAGTTACTGCCTTGACTCTCTTTGCACCGTCCCAGGTGCAAAGAGCACCCACAGGCTGAGTGGCCTAGGGAAGCTCTGTTGCCCTCAGAGCTTGTAGACCCAGAACCTAGAGCTGCAGGGCTCTGTCCCTGCTCCCATGGAAAGCTCATGCAAAGTGGCATTCCAGATCATGATGTGGCTGTCGTCCTGTTCTAAGAACTTTCCCTGAATCTTGCAATACAATTGCCCTCAGGATGATGAGCCACACCTGGATTGAGCTTCATGTGCCCTCCGCAGAAAGGTATTTGGTAAGGTCTCTTGCACAAGTTTTGAATCTTCTCCTGAAAGAGAGACTTGGGCTTTGCTGTGCCATGTCGGCACCACCCGGATGTCCCCCAGCAAGGCCTGCCCACTACAGTTTCACTGCCCAAGGGCCTGTGCTCTGCACTGGTCTGGGGAGTGGCCACACCACTGTCCTAGAAAGCATCCTAGACCCTCCTCCCTCTGTACCCTGTTGTTCTGGAGTGTCCCCAACCTCCCTCCCTCTGATCTCCTAAACTTCTGTGTTAGTGAGAGTTCTCCAGAGAAACAGAACCAAACGGCGATAGACCACCGATTGGTAGGTAAGTAGATTAGATAGATGGATGGTGGATGAGTGGATGGGTGGATGGTGGATGGGTGAATGGGTGGATGGATGGATGGATGCGTGGATGGATGAATGGATGGGTGGGTGGTTGGATGGATGGATGAATGAGTGGATGGATAGATGGATGGGTGGGTGGGTGGATGGATAGATGGATGGGTGTATGAGTGGATGGGTGGATGGGTGGATGGATGAATGAGTGGATGAATGGATGGATGGGTGGGTGGGTGGATGGATGAGTGGATAGTTGGATGGATGGGTGGATGGAAGGATGGATGGATGGATGGATGGATGGATGGATGGATGGATGGATGAGTGGATGGATGGATGGATGGATGGATGGATGGATGGATGGATGGACAAACGAGTGGATGAGTGGATGAATGGATTAGTGGATGGATGAGTGGATGAATGGATGGATGGATGGGTGGATGGATGAGTGGATGGATGGATAGATGAATGGATGGATGAATTGGTGGGTGGATGGATGGACAGATGGATAGATGGATGAGTGGATGGATGGATGGGTGACTGGATGGATGAGTGGATGGATAGATTGGTGGATGAATGGGTGGATGGATGGATGGATGGATGGATAGACTGGTGGATGGATGAATGGATAGATGGATGAGTGAATGGATTGTGGGTGGATGGGTGGATGGGTAGATGGATGGATGGATGGGTGGGTGGATGGTTGGATGGATGAATGGGTGGGTGGATGGATGGGTGGGTGGATGGGTGGATGTATGGGTGGGTGGATGGAGGGATGGATGGATAGATGGGTGGGTGGATGGATGGATGAATGGATGGATGGGTGAATGGGTGGATGAATGGATGGATAGATGGAAAGGTAGATGAAGAATAGATGATAGATAGATAGATAGATAGAGATAATAGAGAGAGAGAGGGATAGAGGAATAAGGAACTGCTCTAGGGTCTGTGGCAGCTGAGCCGTCCCAGAGACAGTTGGCCGTGGGAGCTGCACTCCACTGGGGGCAGATGAGTGAAGTGCCCTGCTCAGAAGCCAGGCAGAGTGGCTCTCCAATGCTCAGCCCTTCCTCTGTCCAGGCCCTGAGCAGATGTGATGAGGCCCTACACTGGGGAGGCATGCATGTTGCCAAGTGTACTGATCAAATGCCAATCTCATCCAGAAACACCCTCCCAAACACATCCAGAAAGGGTTTCATCCGGCCATCTCATAGCCCCATCAAGTTGACTCAAACCAATGGCACTGACCTCTCCTCCTCCATGCTGGCTGCTGCCCCCACTCCTCACAGGGCAGGCAGATGGTCCTCAGTGGGACCACTGCCATCCAGATGGTGCTTGCCCTCCACCCTCCACCATGAAGACCCACCCACACCTGCCTAAAGTCCTTATAAGCCATGCAGTGCCTTGGAGTGCTCACCCCATCATGCCCCTATCTCCCCCAAGTCCCTAAGAGAAGTCACCACCTCTTTCTGGCCTCAGAGCACCAGGTTCTTCCTGCCAAGGTGCTGATGGTGAGACCTGCTCTCCTGGCTGGGGCTCCAGGCGAGCCATGGGGCACCTCTCCTGTCCTGGGGACGTGGCACCAATTTAAAGGTCCGCTAAGCCTGTCTTCTCACAAGTTTCAGTAGGAGAAACCTTTCCTCAAAGAGGAGGCTTTCCCGGGAAACAGGAGGCTGTCCAAGGAGGACCTGCGGGCAGGCAGGGGGGCAGGCAGGGGGGCAGGCAGGGCAGCCCCTCCTCAGGACAGTCAAGGCGATCGTGTTTTGCGTTTCTTCTTTCTTTAAATTTACAAGATTCAAAGGGGGATGATGGGTAACGTGAGAGTACTCTGATTGTCTTCAAAGCAGCTTCTGTCCAAAAAAGGTAATTATTGACTCTTCCTCTTCTGTTTTTCTGCCCGTTTGCTCTTGTTCCCCGTGTCATTGCCTGGATTCAAAAGACGTGGTAACGACCCAGAATTCCATGGCTGTGCTGGGGCAACGGGCCTTTGTGTGGCCCCGGGTGAGGCTCTGGCTCCCGCCCCAGCAGACCCAGCCCCAGGGGCCCCTGCACGCTGAGCTCAGGGACCCGGGCAGGCAGGGCTGCTCTGGGCGCCTCTGGGCCGGGAATCCACCCTTTTGTTCCAGTTTCATTAACTCAGGGAGGAAGCAGGTGAAAGAAATGTATGCAAATCCCTGTCTCAATAGTCTAAGGCTCTGTACCTTTTGATAAAAGCAGCCAGCCCGGGAAAGACACAGACTAGCAAGTTTTGAGGACCCAGTCTAAAATTTGAGCTACCTTTCTTCCCACCTCTTCAAAGCCTTTTCTGAGGATAAGATAAGAGCGTAATCCCTTAGTTGGGTACAAATATTTAAGACTTTTGTTTCTAAAATCCAATTTGAATGAGCCTTGAACTTTAAAGCTGTTTGGTCTCCTGAGCAGAAGGCACCCACCCGTGAGGCAGTATGGGATGTGGGTGCAGGAGCGCCACCCAGAGGCCGACGTCCTCCCTGCAGAAGCTGCTCTGCTGGTGTCCTCCACAGTGGCCCTGGCTCCCCTCCTGGGGCCCAGGAGCCCGCATCAGCAGCCCTGTTGTTCAAGGTGCAGGGCCAGGGGAGCCACTGTCCTGGAGGCCTGTCCCAGGGTCTGCACTAGGTGGCTGCTGGTCACACAGGCAGGCGGGCTCTGTCTGCCCTCCCCAGGCCTTGCACGGCAGACCTCCAGCCCCTGGGCTCCAGGACACTTGCTGAGCACCCGCTGGGAGTGCATGTGAGGCTGTGGGTATGGACACACAGGTCAGAGCACCACCAGGGCCACAGGGTGAGCCGTTGGGCCTCAGAGTCCCCAAAGCAGAGGTGACAGAATTGGGCTGAGCAGAGGCAGAGACCTGCCGGGAGCACCAGGTGCAGGAGACACAGCGCAGACCCCTGGCTTTGCAGGACAGCAGGGCTGGCCTGCAGCAGAGGCCAGGTGGCACAGGGCCTCTCCTCCAGGCCTGACGCTGTCCCCAGGACAGCACTGCCCACTCTCGTGTGTTTAGGGGCCTTCAAGCCCTCCTCTCAGTAATGTGCGAGCCTGCGAAGCCCCACGGCCTCCCTGTTCAGCTGTAGCAAGCCTCACTTCCCAGGTTACGGCTTAGCCGCGGTGAAGCGCAGTCCAGCAGCATTGAGCCCGTCGTCACCCTGCCCTCGCTCACCCTCTCGCCTGCCCACCGAAGCCCGTCCAGGCGCCACGGCTTCCCATGCCCTGCCAGCCAGCACCACCACTCTGCTTTGTCTCTGTGGACTCGGCCACTCTGGGTCCTTCCTGAAGTGGAATCCTGTGATATTTGACTTTGGTGGCTGCTTATGTCACTGAGTACAGTGTCCCCAGTGTCCACTGTGTGTGTCAGGCATCAGGATGTCCTTCTACGTCTTCCCTCCTGGGGGTGGGCGGGGTTCTGTGAGCTGTGGCGGGACCTGGGTGCCACTGTGGGCTGCCTGTGCAGACATTTTGGGGTCCACTTTCCATTCTTTGGGCCCATGTGACCCTGCCAGGCTGGCTGGGGGCCACACGCTGTCCCGTGTCACCGCCGCTCCCTGTCCACAGGCTCATCTCCCTGAGGAGACGGGTGACGTTCCGAGGCGGTCCTTACTTGCATTTCCTTGGCGACGGTGATGTTGACATCCTTATTAACACACGTGCCCCTTTTTTGGAGAGATGGGCTGGAGTCACGGGCCCATGCTGGACGGGTGGCCACTGTGCTCCTGGGTTGCCTTTCCGTCTCTGTCTTTCAGGACACAAAAGTTTTATTTTGATGAAACCAAATTTATTTTTCTCTTTGGCCTGTGCTCTTAGTTCACATCCAGAAAGCCACTGCCTGTCCAGCCTGGTGAGACCCCATCCTTGTCAAGTCCCTGTCTCATCTCACACACCTGCTCCTGACCCGCCCGGGTCCGTCCGTGTGTGCGGGGTCCGTGGAGGGCGAGGACTCCTGCTCCACTTGTTGAAGAGACTCCCATTTCCCCAATAGTGTTTTAAAACTCAGTTCATTTTTGTGTTGTATGTGGATAAAAACAGGTTATTTTTTAATAAAAGGGAGTTTTATTTTAGATTAGTACACTTATAAATTCAGGAAATTCATTTAATGTGATCTTTAAAATATCAATAATATATAAAGCCAAATATTGACTTTGTTTGGTTTAGTAGATGATGCATGCTTTTTAATTTACTATAGATCATGTAAGAAAAAGCATGATTCATGAAAAGTAAACTCAAAAATAATGTATCGTGTTTAGCTTGGGAACTGAATATTTATTATAATGGAAATGAAAATCTAACCAGGTGCCAGGTGCCATGTCTCCAGTAATATACAGAAGATGCTCGGTGACCTCCCTGGTGCTTAGTAAGTACTCTTACCTTTCAATCAAGGAAACCCTTCTTGTCGTAATTTCTGTTTCACTGGAGCGAAGGGCTGCAGGCTGGAGCAGTCGCCTGCAGGCCGGGCACCCGAGGCATGCAGGCCACACACTGACTGGGTTCCCAGCGCCACTCTAAGAGCGGGAGGTGCTGGCCGGGGGAAGGGACTCACTGGACAGTCCTGACTGCCAGCCCACTGCCCCAGCGGGCATCCCTGTCCTTCATCTCTGTCTTTGGCCAGCTCTTCCACGGCTGAGAATGCCCACCTGTGGTTGAGCGGTGGGGTACAGAGCCCTCCTGGGGCCCGCCTCTGGGCAGCGTGGCCTCCCAGGATTGGCAGAGGCCCAGGGGCTGTGGGGTGGCAGGGGCTGTGGGGTGGCAGGGGCTATGGGGTGGCAGGGGCTGTGGCCGGGAGGGAAGGTGGAGGAGGCGTTTCAGGAGTGGCGAGAGACGGGTTGGGGCCAGCAGGGCCCAGCCAGGCACAGCCTGCTGGCTTGGCAGGGAGTGGGCAGGGGGACGGCTCCTAGGAGAGCAGTTAGCTCACTGGGGCCGGCTGCCTGAGGAGGGTGCAGGGGCCGGTTGGGCCAGCACTGTAGTGAATCCAAGGACCCAGGCCAGCCCTGTCCGGCCATCGCCGTGAGCAGCTCTGCCGACCCTGGATGCGTTCTGCTTGGCCGCGTGACCCCTTTGGGAGGGGAGTTCTGCACACTGAGTGATTCATTTCTTTCTCCCAACAAATCTTCCCCGGTTAAAAACAACCAGAAAACCATCTGCACCAGTGACCATGTGCACCTGTGGGGACTCAAACTGACACTCTTCAGGGTGACAGTGCCCAGGCCCAGGTGGGGGCAGTCTGTGCAGGTGAATGGCAGCTCCTGTCCTTGTCCTTGGTGACAGCACACTGACCCACCTACTGTAGGCCACACCCAGTGGGGCCACCTCCATTACGCTCATTGGCACAGCCCCGCCTCTCTGCTGTCCTCTGACCTTGGCCTGTCCCTGGCCTCTTTCAAAGGCAAACCCATCAGCAGGTGCCATGCCTGCCCACACCACAGTCTGTACCTCTCCACTGCTGCTTCCCCAAGAACCAAATGGCTGCGTCCTTGCTGCACCTCTTCCTCTCTGGGTCCTTGCTCTGCCTCACCAGCCCACCCTCCTTCCAGAAGCACAGTCCAGCCCTGGCTCTGCCCATACTGGGGGTCACAGCAGGAGTCATTCCTGCGGAGCCCAGCGCCCTCTCACCTCCAGGCCTGGCTCCTCCTGCTCCCTGGCTCAGCAGGGCTGCCCTGGGCTCCTCCCCCCGAGTGCCACTGCCCACACCCCACCCACTCTGCACCTGGCCCGCTGCTCGCACCTCAGTGAAGGCTCAGGACCTTCCTGTGGGCAGGCAGGTCTCCAAGCTCAGAAAGGCCAAGTGGGACAGAGCAAAGAGGATCCTGCTGGGCCCTGTGCATCCTGCACCTGAAACCTTGGGGCACAGGACGGGCAGGGCTCTGTGCTGCCAGGACAGAAGACATTTCCAAAAGGCCTTCTCCCACAGGGCGAGGCCCAAGACGCACATGTTTTTGCACTCCTGGGCACCTGGCATTGGGCCAAGCACAGAGCTGGTCCTCAGGGAGTGCCGGCTAGGAGATCACTCAGAAATCTCTGCCCTGCCGACCGCGGCTCCAGGAGGACAGCTGCTCATTCCCCCAGGACCTGGTCTAACCTGCTGTCCCTCACAGGTGGGCCTGAGCCTGTCCAGAGACGCCTGGAGGCTGTTCTCCACTCTGGCTATCCCTTGAGACTCACCCCACGCTCGGCCTGCATCCTCCCCCAAGCTGAGGGGTGCAGAAGCTGACCCCCAGCCAGCGCAGTGAGCAGCTGGGCCCACTGAGGAGCCTGGGGAGGCTCCCAGCAGACGTGGACGAGGGCAGGGTGGCACCCCACATCCACAGGGTCACAGGTGGAGATACCCAGGACCAACAGGAGGCATGCCTGGGAAGGACAGCCGGGGTGCTCCACGGGCTTAGTGACATGGAGAGAAGCCACAGCACGTGGCTGGAGGAGCCCCCCACAGCGTGCACAGGGAACAGTAGTGCTGCAGTGACAAGCAGCCCCATTGCCACATCACTCCTCTACCTATTTATTTTTACTTTTGGGGTGCTGGGGTTGAGCCCAGGCCTCGAGCACGCAAGCCAGGCAGGCGCTCTGCCACGGGCCACATCCCGTGGAGCTCATGTCTTTAGCGAGGACCGCTGGCTGGCAGTGGCCAACACTGTCCTCCTGGCGTGCTTTTCCTCCTTCTCACAGTGCCCGCCGGCTCCCGTGTGCCCGCCAGTCCTCTGCACGATGGGTGTTCCTGAGCTAGGCCAGGGTCGTGAGCTGCATGGACTTCATCTTCTCAGGGCTCTTCCCCGCTGCCCAGCCCCCAGAGCCCCTGCCTTCCCAAGTTAGCAGCCTTTTCTCAGAGTGGGGTGACCTCGACTCGTCCCTGTTGGAAACACTGTGCTTGCGAGGTCAGGGGTGCCAGGCCAAGGAGGGCCCGAGGTCAGACCCCTCTCATCTTGAACAGGGAGGACAGTTCCATTCCCCCTTTGTGTAGTTTCTGTTGAATAGTAAACACTGTTCACCATTCCTGCTAGCCTTGAGGAGCTTTGTCCCCGAAAACGTAGGTGATGGAGGAGGGCACTGGCACAGCGTAAGCAGAGGCACCTGTGGAGGCCGTGGGCGCAGGGTCCCACCCTGCAGAGCGGCGATGCTGCCTGGGCTCTGCTGTCCCTGCCTCCCTACAGGGCCCTCCCCGGTGTCCTCAACATGTGTGGGATGAGGGCTGGTGAGGCTCTGCCCAAGAAGAGAGGGCCCCACAGGCCCCAAGTGGAGAACAGATGGGGGGGCTGTGGACCCCTGGGCCTGCCCCGCCCCACCGCCCACCTTGCCCCGTCCCGAGAGAGGCAATGGCTGCGGGTCATGGGAGGACTGTCTCACCAGCGGAGCATGTGAGCGGCACGCCCAAGGGCTCACCGGCTCTGCATCCCGCGCAGCACGCTCTGCGGGAAGCACACCCGGCCCTGCACAGAGAGGCTCCAGGGGTCCCAGACCCCGCTGCCTTCCTCAGCGGCCCCACTGTACCGCCAGGGGTACACAGCCTGGGGGCACACAGTGGCCCCAGGCTCACCTCTCATGCTTCCACCTGAGTGTGTTTAGGGCCCTTGGTGCCGGAGGAGGGGTCTGAGGTGGATGGTCACAAACAGAACAATCAGAAGATGGCTGGGACTGTGTCCTGGAACCCAGCACATGAAGCCAGGTGTACTGTACCTTCCAGAGGCAGGTGCTCTGCAGCTGGGGGCTCTGGCCTGCATGTGGGGGCATAGTCAGAAGGTTCATCCGTTATTGGGGCTGGGGAACATCTTCCTATCTGTCTGTCTGGTGCACAGTAGTGCTGCAGTAACAAGCAGCCCCATTGCCACAGCTGGAGCCCAGTGCGTGGACAGAGCTGTCCTGGTTGGGCAGGGCTGCTGCTGTAGAAAGAGCAGACCAGAAGTGGGAGTTGCATTCTTGTTCCTAGTCAAGCCAGAGAACAAGTCACCTCTGCCTGGGCTCCAGTGTTCACCGAGGAACCAGGCAAGCACTGGGGCCACGGTATCCCCTCCAGGAGAACCACAGAGGATTTGGCAAGCCCCACTAACAACTGTCCATGCTCTATGGCAAGAAGCTGAAGCAGGCTTGAAATGCTAGCTGCCGTCGTGGCTGGAGTCAGGGCTGTGCCTGTCCTGTTAGCCCTGCTGCACCCAGAACTAGTCCTGCCCACTCCCCAGCTCCTGTGTCTATGCCATGGCTGTGGGGAGGGCCGCTGCTCGTGAGCCCGCGTGACGCTGCATCAGGGACCTGGGGCCACACAGCTGGAGGGCCCGGTGCAGGCTGGGGGCCTGGGCAAGGGGGTGGGCCGGCACCCTTTAAGCAGAGGTCCTCCCAAGTTATATCTGCTGGAGAGACCGAGGTCTGCGTCCAGGGCCCAGCTGTCGAAGCAGAGGTGCCAGCAGGACTGTCCTTGCTCTGTGGCACTTCTTTTCCACCTTGTTTCTTCTGCGGCCTCTTCCAAACAGGGAGCTCCCTGACTCGTGTTGTAGGCTGGAATTCCATCACATGGAGTCGCTTCCCTCAGGATCGCCCGCTCTGCCATCAGAGGGTCGCGTTGCTGTGGGCTGCAGGCCACCTCAGATAGCGCCCCACGTGCCAGCAGGGGTGTCCTGGGCGGGCGCTCTCCCAGCTGGGGAGCTTGCAGCGGCAAATCATCTGCAGCTCAGATTCTGAGCTAAGGGCGGACAGTGTGCAGGACCCTTCCGGCCCTGCCGGCTGCTGGAAGGTCCAGGCAGCCTCTGGGAGCCTGGGGACCTGACAGACCTGTGTGTGTTCAGTCTCCCTACAGGACACCAGCCCCCTCAGGCCATGGCCCACCCTGCCGCAGAGGGACAAGCACACCCAGGTTGCATCTGGGGCTAGGGGCTTGGGTCTGTCTCCTGGGCAAGTGCAGCCCACTGCCGAGGGTCCTCTGGTGGGAGGGAGAGACGGCAGGAAGGGAGCCCCAGGTGCTCTGTACCCTAAGCCCAGCCTCCCCGGACCTGAGGTGGTCAGTTCTGAAACAAGCCTTGGGCCCTCGGCTTGGTCGGGCCCATTGACTGGACACCACGTGGGAATGGCCCCGTGGTGCTGTATGGCTGTAGGAAACTTCCCGCCCACGGACATCTGGACCTCCCTACCCAAATGGTCTCTGTCCTCTAAGTTCCCAAGGAGCTGGTCTGTCTTCTGTTGCACCAATCACGGCTCCAGGTCCGTGGCGCCCCCTATGTCAATGGTGTCTGCCTCGTGGTGATGTCCTCATGTCTGATGGATCCTTGTGGCCCTCAGTAATGGTCACAAAGACCCAACACATGTGGGTGGTCAGACACCAGCCGCTTGTGCCCTTCCTGGAAACGTCTCTTGGTCCAGTTAAGCTCTGAAGTCAGGAGGCTTCGAGGAGCCAGGGGAACCGTGGGGCCCTCCAGGATAAATACGGAAGGGGGTCCGGGGAAACGGGGGGTGGAGGTCCTCCCTCCCTGCTGGCCTCAGCCCGCTCCTCCTGGGTAGCCCTGAGGGCCTGCACCTTCTCCCCTGGGGCTCTCATTCCTGCTGCCTCCCCGGCTGCTAGGAGGGGTTCCCTCTGCCTGCCCCGTGGCTGACAGCAGGTGGGAGGTCCCCCATCCCCCAGGGACAGGCCAGTCCACCCAGGCAGGGGCATCTTTGTGCTCCCAGGTGGGGATGGGGCTGCAGGCCCCTTGGGAAGAAGTCGCTGTTCCTCCTGGGGCTGGGAGGCCAGAAGCTGCAGGACACCTTCAGCCCATCTTCAGCCCACGTGGCCTGAGAGCTTCAAGTCAGGGGCCCTTGGCGCACGCCAGGGGTGGAGCAGGACAGCCCCAAGGCTCTGTGGCCACCTGGGCCGACAGCAGGGGGCCGCCTGGGTGACCACCACCCACTCTAGGGTGCTTCCCACGCAGGTGAGAACTCATCAGGAAGAATGCGGAGGCTTGGTTTGGGGCTGCAGAATAGAGCCGGGGGTGGTGGACAGCCAGCCAGAGGGGAGGCACACGTTCCTGGGGGACCTCCTCGGAACCCACGGAACCACCAGGCCAGGGAGCCAGGCCCAGCCCCCTGAAACCACGGGGAAGTCTGGAGCAGGACAAGGGCCCGCAGCCGCGCGCCACGGCGGGGGCCAAGCCCACTGCAGAGGGAGCCGCCTGCATGTGCGTGTGGACTTGGGGCCAGGGTGCCGTGATGGCCTCCTGGCTGCGTGTTCTGTGATGGCCCACTGGAGCCAGCAGGCCGGCGGGGGAAAGGTGGCCAGAGCGTCTGTCCTCCTCAGAGCGATTTGAACATTAGGGACCTGTGGGGATTCGCCCCGGGAAGGGGACCACATCCCCAGTCGCACCCCGAGGAGCGGTGGAGGGGCACGGGGTGTCCTCTGCTGGCCCTTCCTGATGGCTCCTGCTGCCCCTCCTGGAGCCTGCTCATTCATCCCTCGTTTTATTTGGGTGACATGAAAGCAAAGAAGACAAATTGCTTTAAAAGCAGGCCCTCCTGCAGGCGCGTACCCGCAGAACTCGCGGACGCTCCTGAGGCCTTGGTGGCGCCCTCAGACCCTTCCTGCTCGGGACCTCCGGCCACGGTCACTGCAGGCACCTTTCATCTCTGTGGCCCTCCCTCCACAGAAGGCTGAGGAGACGGCGACAGCTGACTGACCACAGGTTGAAAACAGGCGTCCCCTGGGCGAAGCGGCCAGGAAGACTGAAGCACAGCAGCCCCTCACAGAGGTGAGGACAGCCTCAGGGGACAGCCCAGGGCCCGTCACCTCCAGCCCGGGGACGTCAGCGAGAGGGCATGCAGAGCCCTGACCACCTGCATTAACACCTAGAGAAGCAACAGGCCCTCCCAGGGTCAGGGGTCCAGCCGCCTGGGCTCAGAGGAGCTCCGGGCCTCACCGCTGGAGGCCGTTGGTGGGCAGTCAGGAGAGGGAGAAGTGGGGCAGTGGGCAGCGGGCAGGGTCACCACCAAGCCCCCAGGCCACCATGGGAGTGGCAGTGCTACAGAAGAAAGGGGCTGGCCCCTCCCCAGCTCCACGGCTTTCCCAAAGCTGAACACAGCTGGCCTGTGGGGACTGACCAGAGCACAGACCTCCCAGCAGTACGCAGAGCCTGCCTGGGCAGGTCCCTGGGCACCAACGCCCCACCTGGCGTCCATCAGCTGGCCTGAGCCCAGGCGCCCCCAGCAAGGTGCCAATGCGACCTGCTGGCAGGGAGCAGGGACACCCCCAAGGTGACGTCTTCAAGTGCCAACACAGGCCTGCACTGTGCTCAGGGGGCCGTGGTCGGTCCCCTCCTCCCTGTGGGGCCCTGGCCTCCGCGCCTGGGGCTCAGGACTGAGGGACATTTGCTTATCACTGATCAACACTTCAAAGCTGTGTATCGATTCTCTTTTCCTCCCTCTGGCGTGTGACACGGTGAGTGACGGTCCTCGGGTCTGTGTCCCCAATCCCTGGAGCAGTGGTGGTGCTCAGGCACAGCACAGGTGGCTGGAGGCATCCGACCCCAGCAGGACTCTGCTGCCCTGCGCAGCCTGCGGTTCTACCCAAAGGGACGGCTGGAGACGAGTGGCTCCTATGGCTCCTCGAGGTTTGGGGCTCCACCCTTAGTTTGGGGGACTGTGAGAATCTCAGATAGGATTGGGCAAAAAAAAAAAAATAGTTGAGTTGATCAGAACATTCAGCCCAACCCTCCAGCGAGGCAAGGAGGACTATCCCTCCCAGGCCCCTGGGGCCTCGGCCCGGGGTGTGGCCCTGCCCTTCCCTGGGCTTGCTCCTCTGGCGCGCTTGCTCTCGGAGGCTGCTTCTGCCTGTTGCCGCGGAGTCGCTGGACGGCAGGGTCCCAGATGTGCGTGCAGGCCCCCTGCTGCCTGGGCGCCTCCTCCTGCAGTCCTGCCCAGGGTCACTGTCACCATGCAGGGTGGCTGTCTGGCCACCTGGAGAGGTGTGGAGGGGTGAGCTGTAACGGCCTCACCCAGCGGGGCCCCGGCTAAGGTCAGAGTGGCAGTCGCAGCACCCAGCGACAACCAGCAAGGAGGGGCCTGCCACCCAAGAGCCTCTGAGAGGCCAGCACCCAGTGGCCTGTCACCTGGGAGGGCTCTCGGGACACTCCCCAGGCGGCGCACGGGCCTCCCTCGCCCCCGTCCCCCCAGTCCCTCCTGCCTCCACCCTCAGCTTCCCCCAGGTGTGGCTCCCGACTTGCAGGATCAGGATGGAGTGCCCCAGACCAGGTGCTGGGCAGACAACCTCTGGGGGCTCCGGGGTCACACTCTGTGCTGCAGCTGCCCTCACTGCAGGCCAGGCTCTGCGGGATTTACTGAGGAAGTGGGAATGCTGTGCTTGAAGGCTAGGGTGTCGAGGTTTCTAAACCCCAAGCTGACCTCTATATCTTAAGCCTCCCACAGGGGCAGGGCTCCCTAGCTCGCCAGACTGAGTTCCTGGGGGAGGACGGACTGCCCAGCTGCCCCGTGAGGCCAGGAATCTGTCAGAGGATAGCAGTTTAACAGAGGGCCGCCTCCCAGCTCAGTGGCCAGGTGGCCATGGAGCGCAGGAAGGAGCAGGAAGCAGGCTCTGCAGTATCACACGTCACACGTGGCCTGTGAAGCAGCCATGGGAACTAGGAGCCCGCCTGCCTGTCCGTCGTCTCAGGACCGACCAGGGTGAGGAACGGAGGAATGCCCGACTGGCCTGTGGCCACCCACCTGGCATATAGAGTCCCTCCCTTCCCTGGCCCTTCCCCGAAGGCTGGCGTCATACGCAGGTGTGTGCGACCCCAAGGCCGGAGGCCAGAGCCTGGGTGGGCAGGAGCCGCGGTGCTCCCTGGCGAGGGTTCCAGCCCACTGAGTGCCCTTGCAGGTTGGTGAATAGCTGGACCACACCACTGCTGGACACCGAGCAGAGGGTGGAGGCCGAGGGCTGGCAGAGCCTCCAGCACTGGCAGCTGGAGAGACCCCAGCACACACAAGGTACAGAGCCCCTCTCTGTCTGGCGTTCTTGCGCAGAGATGGAGGGAGACCCTTGATGCCGCAGATGTGGACTTGAAGGAGTCTTGTGGGAAGTTTTGGGTTAGGTTTTACAAAATCTCCAAAAGGGAAGATTGAGAACGGGAACGATAGTGCCCAATTAAACCATCCCTACAGGCCATCAATTAAATAACTCACTCATGAGGACAAGGGGTCAGCGGGGCGCCATTCAGGATGGGGCCGGGGGTTCCCCGTCCTCTCTGCTCTGTTCCACATTTTTGTTGGGAACTTTTTTTTTTAATATTTATTTTTTAGTTTTCGGCGGACACAACATCTTTCTTTGTATGTGGTGCTGAGGGTCGAACCCGGGCCGCATGCATGCCAGGCGAGCGCGCTACCCCTTGAGCCACATCCCCAGCCCCTTGTTGGGAACTTAATTAAAGATGTGTGATCGGGTTTATTAATGTTTGTGTGGTGTACAGCTAGGAGGAGGGACAGCCACAGAGCAAGACATACATCTTCTGGTGACACACAAGGCAGAGGGCCCCAGTGGGAATGACCCGGGGTGACACGGGGAGCAGCGAGCCCACCACATGCTGAGCCCCTGGAATGACCGGCCCTCAGGCACATTGGTTGGGCCTGGATGGGCATCCTGGGCCATGGAGTCAGATCGCCTACCAGGAACCTGGACCAGACTGTTCTCTCATGGTCCTGGGGCCATCCTGTGGGCATAGCCAGCTGCCCACAGGCCCCAGGAGAGGCCCTTCCTGCCTCTTCAGCTTCTGGTGGGCCTGGGCATCCCTTGGTCATGGGTGTGGCTCTGAGCTCTGCTCCTGCAGTGGCCTTCTCCCTGGGACTCACAGTACCTGCCCTCCACGTCTCTGTAGTTCCATGGCCTGCACACGCCCCCTCCCCAGCTCCAAGGCCTGCACACGCCCCCTCCCCAGCTCTAAGGCCTGCACACGCCCCCTCCCCAGCTCCATGGCCTGCACAGGCGCCCCTGCAGCATCACACTGAACCCTGCTGAGGGCCAAGTGAGGTAAATGAAACACCCTTCATCCCTGTATCTCTGAGGGGTTGGGGTCTCCACGCACAGCAGAGGTGGCTCTCATCCTTCCTTCCGCCTCATGCAGCTCACACGCGCTCTGGTAACTTGCAGAGAAGGACCTCAGAGGTCACAATCATCGCTGTAATTTTGTTGGAAATAAAATCAGACAGCTCATTCACAGAGTGAGACATACGAGGGCATCATGGTTCCTGGGGATAGTGCCCCAGTCCTGTGGGTGCAGGGATAACAGGTGACTTCCAAGAGATCCTGCCCTGCTGCCCTGGGTACCCTCCACCGCAGAGGGAAGCGGCCAGCGCTCCTCCCAAGCCCATTCTTCTGCCTTGAGCACGGCCTATCGGGCCATTGCTGATTCTGGTGCACAGGGTAAAGGAGCCCGCACCTCTGCTGACTGTCGGCACCTGGGGCTCGTGAGCTCTGGTCGCCCAGGAGAACCACGGATCATAGGCCACGTCACTGGGACTTGAACTTAGAGCAGGGGTCACTTAAGAGCCCCTGACCATGCTTCTGTGGGCACTTGGGAGGTGGGCTGAGGGCGGCCTCCGGGGACAGAGCGGTAGCACTCCCAGTGTCAGCCCCGAGCCATGGCCCACGGCACCACTGGAGCCCATAAGGGGCCAGCCCCAGGCCCTTGTGGGGTCACTGGACAGCTGCGAGTCCCAGGTGACCCCAGAGGCCCGGGGCTGGCGACTTTGGAATGCAGACAGCACCTGTCGCAGCCCTGCGGGCAGCAAGGACAAGCCAGAAACACGGCTTAGAAGCAGAGTGTGGGTTTAAGAGAGGTGAGCACAGGGGCCAGGCTGTCTGAGGGACGGTGCCCACCGAGGGCAAGGCTGCCCCCCCACACAGCCACAGGTGTCACCTCCCACAAGCTGTGGCCTCCCCACTGTGGGAGGCACTGGCCCTGCTGCCCTCGGGCAAAAGTGCTGGCTTCCAGGGAAGAGCTTCTCACTGCGCTTTCAGGACTTTGCGGGATCAGACAAGCTCCAGCAGGAGTCTGCTTTTGAGACTAAAAATCACTGGTACTAAGTCCCATGTTGTTCCCTTTGTTTACAAGTTGCGGAGCGAATCTGCTTTGCCCTGGCAGAGTCCTGGTTGTGCCAACAGCCTGGCTGAGTGACACTCCATAGACACGAGCTCCAGATGAGCCACAGTCACCAGGGAGAAGTCACTAGAGTGCAGCTCGGGCCTGCTGGGGCAGCATCTTGAGGGGTGTGTGCAGGGCGTGGGGCTGGGGAGAGGGGCGTGTGCAGGGGGGGGTGTGTGTGTGCATGTGGCATATGCAGGGCATTAGTGTGTGTGCACCTGGTGTATGCAGGGTGTGTGTGTGTGTGCACCTGGTGTATGCAGGGTGTGTGTGTGTACATCTGGCATATGCAGGGTGTGTGCGTGTGTGTGCACGTGGCGTATGCAGGGCGTGTGTGTGTGTGTGTGCACCTGGCGTATGCAGGGCGTGTGTGCACCTGGCGTATGCAGGGCATGTGTGTGTGTGTGTCTGTGCACGTGGCATATGCAGGGCATGTGTGTGTGTGCATGTGGCGTATGCAGGGCGTGTGTGTGTGTGTGCACCTGGTGTATGCAGGGCATGTGTGTGTGTGTGCACCTGGCGTATACAGGGTGTGTGTGTGTGTGTGCACTTGGAGTATACAGGGTGTGTGTGTGTGCGTGTGCGAGTGTGTGAGGGACAGCGCACACACCCTAGGCTGCTTACAACCTCCAGCCCCTGGCAGATGTGTCCTGTTCTCCCCTGTGCCCTGGGCTGCCTGTCCTAGGCATTCAGTGCAGGTCCACGTGGCAACAGTGGTCAGAGTCCCCTCCGTGGGCCTGCAGCACGTCACCAGCAGCTCTGTATGTGGGTGTCCGTGGGAATTGAGGAGTTGGCAGGTCCCCTCACGGAGTACGCAGGGTCTGAGGGACAGCGTGCTTGCCTGCACGGCCCAGCCCTTGTGTGGGCGGGGAGGTCACACGGCCCAAAGGTGTTGTGTGAGGGTTTCCCCAGGAAGAAGGTTGCAGGACACACCAGAGGGTTCAGGGTTCTCTGGGTGTTTAGAGTCACCAGTCCTGCTCTGAACGCAAGGACTCCGCCCCTGTCACCTGCTTTCCCAGAAGGTGATAAAACGCAGACACTGCAGGGCAGCACTGCCCTCCCTGAGCCCCGGAGGAGAGAAGGAGGGGAGGACAGCGGAAGGTGCCAGGCAGCTCCCCAGCAGCTCAGCCTCGTGCACACCCCTTACCGGGAGCGTTTGTCTGAACACAACCATCCCATCGCTTCCATGGAGATGCGGGCAGAGCACAGATGCAGAGAGCATAGGTAGCAGAGGCTCTGTCCCCAGATCCTCCGGGATTCTACAAGCCCCGGAGGAAGCACCGTCTTGTTCAGACTGAGCTGCTCACTTCAGGTCACACTGTTGACCGAGGGCAGGACTGGAGTCTGACCCTTCCCAGCACCACCCAGGAACATGAGTGGGAGCAGAAACTTTCTAAATTGAAGTGTTACACGAATCACACCCCACTAGCCAGCCAGCTGACCACAGCCCAGCTGTGCTCTGGGAGTGGCAGACTTCCAGCCTCAGAGGAACCCTAACCCCATGGGGACATTGCTCTGGGGTCTCTACTGCACTCAGACACCTGGCACAGAGAAAGGAAGTGCCATCGACCAGGTGATGCGGGCGAGGCCAACCCCGTCTCACACCTGGCTGGATGGGCAACTGTGCTGGGCGGATGCAGCTGTGGGTCTTTCCCACCTCCAGGACTGGGCACCAGCGCAGAGCACATGGCCAGAGGACAGGGGCCAGGGAGGTGAGGGCTGCGTGCACACAGGTGCTGTGGCTGGTCCTGGAGGAGCACTCTTCCACAGCGCTCTGGAACCCTGTCTCCCGTCATCTGTGGGACACATGGCAGTTGATCTGATAACTGAGACGGCTGATAAGTGACTATTGTGTGGGCAGTGTATACAGCATGGATACACTGGACAGGGCATGTCTCATGTCCAGGGCAGGACAGGCTGGACAGCACAAGAATCTCATCATGCTAACCAGATCAGTACATAATTTAAAACTTAGGACTTTTCTGTTTAATATTCTTGGGTCACAGTTGACAGTGGATATCTGAAGTCACAGCAGGTAAGGCCACAGCGGGTGGGAGGCTGAGCTTATTTGTGAAATGAGGACCATTTGTAGCACTCCAATGTGATTCCGTGCTGGGCTCCACAGTCCCACTGGCCAGCGCCACTGGTGGGAGGGAAGCGCTGAGCGGCAGTGGGGCCCCTTCTGCCAACAGTGCCTGCCCTGGGATCCCCTGGGCAAGGATGTTCTGGGGCACCACTGTATGTGCTTTGCCCCCGGCTGGTGGGATGAGCCCCGAGGGGGTGGTGGGTTCATAAAAAGGACTAGGAAGCCAGGCAGGTGGACCGAGGGCAGAGCTGAGGGTGCATGGGATGCTGCGCAGGCCCAGGACTTCTGGACAGGCACCCTCACACAGGAGGGACAGCCACCCTCACACAGGTGGGACAGGCACCCTCACACAGGAGGGACAGGCACCCTCACACAGGAGGGACAGCCACCCTCACACAGGAGGGACTAGCAATGAGGGGTGACCAGGGCTGATGGGGGGACAAAAGTCAAGAAAGCCTCAAGCCTCACCCCAAGGCTGGACAGTCAAGACAGGGAGGTCAGGGCCCACGGAGCTGAGAAACCCTGCAGAGGAAGAGCAAGGGTTCTGTTCTGGCATCTCAGCACCTGGTAGCCTCCACCTCCCCCGCACCCCTCCTCCCCTGCGCCTATGCTGCCCACCACAGCTGGGCACTGACCTGCTGAGGAAGCCTCCTAGGATGTATTCATAATGGTAGGCAGTGATGTTTCTTTATGGGTTTCTTTTGTTTTTTGCAAACACGTGGAAGTCCTTGGTGATCAAGACAGAGAAGCAGGAGTGCTCAGTGGGTGGTGCAGTGTTAGGGAATCAGCAGGGAGAGTGGTCTGCAAAGGGAGACCCCTGGTTCTGAGCCTATCTCTGAAGACAATTCCAAATGGGAATTCCAGAAATGAAATAAAATCTGCATGTAAAGGGGCTGGGATGTGGCTCAAGCCATATCGCGCTCACCTGGAGTACATGCGGCCCGGGTTCGATCCTCAGCACCACATACAAACAAAGATGTTGTGTCCGCCGAAAACTAATAAATAAGTATTAAAAAGAAAAAAAAAACTTTAAAAAAAAAAATCTGCACGTAAAAGTAAATGTGTGACTTCCTAAAGGGTTTGAATGGACAGGTATGAGGATATATAGATGTAGATATTTATCTGTTAAGTCTGTAAAAATTTTAAAGCAGTCCCATGCATGCTACTTACGATTGCGAGCTATCGCTGAACCCAGGTGCTAACACACCTGGGCACACCTGGTATATCTAGAGGAGATCCAACTACCTTTCATCCCATTAGCCATTTGGTGCTATGGGTGAATTTGTATGGAATTCTGAATGCTAAATTTTTCAAAATGATGGCTAAGCCTTGAGCCTTCCCTACATTGTGTCAGGACAGAAGGCAGTGGGCTGTCCCCTGAATGTTTGTCCACTTCAGATCTGAATGCCTGTAAACCTGTTTGATAACATCAGGGAATACCACTCACTGCACAGCAATTCCTCTTCAGTGGAAGCCAGGTAGAAGGTGAGCTGTCTCCCTGTGGCTCTCCTTTCACTTAATTGGAGCCTAGTTTCATACATTAAAAGATACACAGGCATTTCCCCTAAAGAGCATGTGAGCTGGGCATTGCTGGGTCATATAACCGTGAAACATTTACCTGGATTGTTGCTCCACTCTTAATTCCAAAGCCTTTCAAGGAAAAAGCTGTTTCCAAACAATTGCAACAGCCCTGTAGCTTGTAACTGACAAAGTGAAAGCGCTTTAACCACAACAACAGTGACCACCTGGAGTCCAACGGCACTACTTGGCCATTTTCAGAAGAGCAAGATTCCTGTTTATGTGGCAATGACTCTTTCCGACAATGTCCAGTCAGAGGAATCTGAGCTCAATTTTGTAAATAGGAATAAGATCTTGTCATGAACAGACAATATATACACTACCCTGAATGCCAGCCATTAAATATGTATTTCATAGCATTATTTTGTAAATAATAAAGGTCAGATCTTTACAGAGTGGCGGATTGAAAGTAATTCATCTGTAGACTCTGGAATCTTGGGAGTGAAATCAGACGAACCTCCAGGGAGACTGCTCTGTTTGCAAATACCTGTCCTCACGAGCAGCAGCCTTTTTGAACATGAGTATTAATGGATGGAAGTAGCAATGGTAGTAACAAACCCTGGAGGATTTTCTAGTTATTTAAATTATAATTTCAAAGTTTGACAAAGAAAGTCTAAAAATCCCCACATATTTGTTAACCATCCAATCAACCATAAATCTTTACTGAAACACATTTTTGGTTTTTAAAGACAGGCTTCACGTAAGCACGTGAAGCCACTGGGGGACAGCCACTCTATTTCATGAGAACTCCTCATTTCTTATTCCAAAAGTTTCAAATCAATCAGAATATGAGTCAACATGAGAACTGATAATAAAAGCTGAGTTGTGCTAGAAATTAATTTCAAAACAAAAAAAATGGCTTACATTTTTCTGTTTTGAATAAAGAATTCATATTTTTCTTGGAATAGTAAAGTATCTGAGGTTTTCAGTTCCCCTTGATTTTAAAGTGAGGGCATTGGTTTGGTACAATATCTTGGGCTTGCTAACAAAAACTCAGGAATGGCTTGGCCCCTCAGCCGGCCAGGGAGAGGGGAGGCTGTACCCACACTTGCTTCCTGCAGCCCTGGATTGTTCCCTTCATGTTGGATCAGGACGTCTCCTAGGCTCTCCCAAATACTGTTCTTGAAAAAATAAACATTTCCTGAGGGTCCTTCACTTTCCAGCTGTAGCCTTCCATATGGACTTGGGCGAGTGTCCCCTCTCTCCTCATTCCCTGGTCTCCCAGAGGGTCAGTCTCTCAAGTGGAAGTAGGAGAAGCACTGCACAGGCACTTTAAGTCAGTTTTACAAATGAATCTAGATCAAAAGCATTTCAGATAGTGTTTGAGAACTATTATTATAAATCAACATTCTATTTTAAAAGCAAAATTAGTTTAGATTTTTCTGAAATCCAAGTATGTGAAAGTTTGTTTTTATCATTTTCTACTTTACCATAACCATTTAAATTCTTAAAATAATTGTTTTGCTTTATAATGATCGTGTTTCCCATGACAGTCTTTTTCTATTTTGTTTTAAAATACATTTTCTTCCATAATTCAGCACATTGGAGATTTACTCTAATCATTTAGTTGCTCCTAAATTGAAAATGAGATTCTTATCACAGCACATTAGGTTTTCCACGTGACAAATGTGAGATACACTTTAAGGACTAGTAGGGATCAACAAATCATTTTAAACTACTTTCTATTGTTTAGGAATGTATACGTCTGGAAATTTTACATATACTGGATTTTTTTATTCATCAGTCCAGCAACCTGAACTTCTGCATGAGTGATACACTCTTGTCATGTGTAAGAACGTCAACCAATGTCTCACAAATACTTTCTGTTATATTTAACATTTTTCTGATGTTATTGAAATTCTTTAAATTGAAATTCTTTATCAAAACTCTAAGCCCTCATGATCAAGGGGGGCAGGAAAAAACAAACATGTCCTTCCTTCTTCACGACAGCTGAGTCATGACTGTAGGGAAACTTTGCTAAAGTTTTCCAAGAATTAGAAGATAACACTTCTCCTGCACCGGAAATGAGGAAGGCATTCAAACGGAGAGGGCTGGGAGCCGGGCGGGGTAGTGCGTCCTTTCAAGCAGCGAGCTGAGGGGTCGGCACCTACATCCTTTCCCGACGAGGGGCAGCGGGTTTGGCTTACCCCGGAGGTGGCCCGCGAGAGCGCGGTCAGGCGGCGCCGGGCGGGAGTCCGGGGCTGCACGCACGGTCCCCCGCTTCCCACGGCGGGCGCGGCGAGGGGGCGCACAGGGTGCGGGTTAGAACCCGAGCTCTTCACCCGTATGACGCCTGTAAGGACCATCTCACTAGTAAAAGTGACCAAAGTCCACCTTGTCGGCCCCGCCGCCCCGCACCCATCCTTCCTCACAGCGGGGGGAGGCGGGTAGGTCATCGGCTGAATCGGAGTGTGGCACTTTGGTGTCGCAGGTGGAACCCTTTGGACTCCCGGAAACCTGGCTGAGTAAATCAACGTCTGTACTTACTTTGTCACGCCAGGTCAGGCTGTGGAGAAGCAGAGTGGCCATCTGGTCTGGAGCCGCGCGCCCTGACCTGGGCTCCAGCCTGCTCTGGGTCGCCGGCCTCTGGCCGCCCCAGGACCCTTGGGTCACTCTGGGGTCCTCACGCCGTCCTAACCGAGGTGGCCGCGTGGGAGGCTGGGGCTTGACACCGGCGGGCGGACGGCATCCCACACCGGGTTGTGGCTGGCAGGATGGAGGGCGAGAGGAGCGAGTGAAGCGTGCGGGGAGCTGGCCCACGCGGAGGGAGG
>NW_026000137.1:6457143-6504885 GCF_001458135.2 Marmota marmota marmota | reverse complement strand
CTCTGGAGGGGTCCAGAGGCCTTAACTTTCTCACGGCTGGAGCAGACCACCCGTTCCCGTCCACTCTTAGGGCCTCAGCCGGGGCCAGCAGATGCCAGTGATAGTGACCCGGTGGGTGGAGGGAACTAGTGACTGTCATCGGAGGCTAATGGGGCCACATCCCGATGGCAGGGCCTCCTTGAGTTAAGGAGGGAGGAGAGGAGGAGGAAGCCCAAGCAGGCGCTGGGTTCTCCAGCACTTGCTGTACCTGCCTGGGAGAACGTACAGGAGCGATGCACACTTCATGTACCTAAGGAAGCAAAATAGCTGCCAGACACCTCACATGGTGAAGTTCGAGGGAGGAGAGGGTGTGCTCTCTTGTCCTGGAGCGCACTGCAGGGTGGGTGCAGGTGTCGCTGGCCCCAGGTGCCCCTGCACAGCCCTCTTGCTGTACCAGTGCTGTGTCTCAAGTGGGGCTTGGCCCATCGCAATTGCAGGCAGAGGCTGGTCTGCTAGCAGGTCATGCACAGTACTGACAGGTCCCTCTCTCCTTGTCACACAGAAAAGCAGACTCACGCTTCTGCCTCATCAGGGACAGCAGGAAGACTCGACCAAGTTCATCCTGCTGACCTTCCTCTCTGTCGCCTGCATCATGGGGGTGCTCCTGGCTTCCAGCCTCATCTACTGCCTCCGCCACAGCTCCCGCGGCAAGCTGAAGGAGAAGCTGTCAGGACTGGGGGGTGACCCGGGTGCAGATGCCACCTCCGCCTACCAGGTAAAAAGAGACTCCTTTTAAAATGCTCTGTGGAACTTACCAACTGAACAGGCGGACTTTGGGCTCGTCTCTGGTGCCTCCAGATTCCTAGCTCTTGTTCACTTGTTCAGAGTTTGGATTCTTTCATGAGGACAGTCTGAAGCTTCTCATTAGCATTCATGTAAATACCTTGCAACCACAGTTTTATGGCTTTATATTAATCTTACACTGTTCTTGGGTCTCTCGTGTTAGCACTGAAAGTGGGTTACTAATTAGAAATGTGGAAAAGTACAATCCATGAATTATGTATTATCTGTTATCTTTCTTAGTTTGGCCACTATTAATGAAACATGCCAGACTCGCAAGATGAATTGGTTGTGTAGATGTTTGAAGATGGCTCTTAAATCATCGACTTCCTTGGGTCTTATGTGGAAAGATCCTTTGACCTGATCTGATGCCACCCTTTGCTATTATTCAGATGAAGTGAACTCTAATGCTGACAAATGGGGCTTAGCCTCTGTCCCCCTTTGGCAGGGGCAGCTCTGTGCTAGGGCGGACACACCTGGAGCCAGCAGTGGGCGGGCAGGAACAGAATCCAAGAATTTGGGGGGTTATGTGGCATACATTTCATGTTTAGTGACATTCTATAATGAAAATATGACTTCAGTTTTAATAGTAATCAATCCCAGAATATATACAAATCAAGGCATTTGATTTCTTTACTATAAAAATATCATTTAAATCCAAGTATATATTCATGTTTGGGAAAATAAAATAATTCAGTTGCACTCTGTTTTCAAAGTTCAGTGAGCACTCTCTGTAAGACCCTCTCCATTGGACTGGACCTTTTGTCCTCTGCAGTCATATGACCATGACATGCACTGTCTTGTCAACAACTTGTGGCTCTTGCGATGTAAGGCCCATGTTACAGGTCAGAGTTGCCCAGGCGGACTCTTGGGCTCTTCCCAGAAAGTGCCTGTGTGTCCAGGAGTATGCCCACAGGCTGGCCTGAGCTGGCTGGTCCTTGCTCTCTGGACTGCCCTGTCTCTGCCCCATGTAAGGAGCTGGAGTGGATTTATAAAGCCTCTGTGCTTAAGAGAGACCAGGAGATAACTCTTCCTCCCATTTCAAAACCCTCAGCCTTGTCATTGAGTGGAGAACGCCTGGTTTCCTGGAGGGGTCACACGTCTGGTCAGAACCATCTTTTTCTCATAAAGGAATGGCAACTTCAAAAGTGTTGAGGATGGTATTTCAGGCAGGGTGTAGCTCTGCTTCAAAGCCAAAGGAAAATCACCTTTGAAGAAGCAGCCTGAAAAAAATGTCACATAAACTAGTAAGAATTTACCCAGAAATTCTCTTGAGCAGGACCATCAATATGGGTGCTAGGTCTTGAGGCCACGTCTGTCAGGACATAAATAAATCATCACACTAGTCCTGCGCCACGTGTGAGATGGAGATCACACAGGCGTGGATTTCTAGAAAGCATGGCATCCTTTGATATACTTTGAAATTCAAATATAAAATATTGATAGAATGGAAAGGTTGGACTTGCATGCAGAAATGACTGATTTTTACAAAAATGCAGGTTGAAATGCATACTTAGGAATGAGTGTGTGATAATTAACAGAAAAAAAAATCTTCCCAATGACAGCTCTAATTAATAGTATCTGTAATTAAAATCATGCCCTTCCAGCAGGAAAATTGTTTGAATTTCTTAGAATGACCTTTTTGTGTCCCTCCTGGGGGCATGGTGGTTAAGTTGATATTGATTTTATAATGAGCTCTGGTTTGTTTAATAAGAATCTGTAATCCAGACAATAAATTAAATGTGTGCTTTTCTTCAATCCAGATTAATAAAAAGGGGGAAAGACAGGGAAAAAACATTCCCTTTGAAAATATGATCTGGGAAAGTTTGGAAATGAAATGATGGTTAAGATTTTCTGTTGGGCTTGGCTCTGAAAACAAGTGCCTGTCAGCTCCTGTAGTGAGCGGGCTGCTCCCACAGAGGGGCCATGTCGTGGGAGGCTGTCCTAGCGCTGGGCTACCAGGGCTGTGTTCTCCTAGAGGATGGGGATTGCGGGTCAGCTTTGTGTCAGGAGCTAGGGAGGCCTCGGTGGACATAGTTACAGGTCGAGTAGCCACGTGGGCAGGCGGAGCAGATGTTGATTCACTGATGGGTACACATCTCTCTGGGATGACCATACCTGCCATTGAGATGCTCCTCAACATTAAAAATATTCTGAAAAGTCTTTTTTTAATATACTACAAACATGAAACAGTAAACTTCAGGGAAGGAGCTTGTTGCATGGGGTATTACTTTAGAGTCACCAAATGTCTGTGTTGGCTGGTTCTGGGATCAACGTGAGACTTCAGACAGACCTGGTGACTCCCTGACTGGTCCCCGGGGTGTTGGACAGTGGGGTAGGAGGCAGGATGCTCTTCTTCTACAGTTTCCAAAACAGAGTGTTGTGAGTCAGGCCAGAGGTTGCGACCTGGCAAGGCAGGATGCCAGGGCAAAGGACCGCAGTGAGGTCAGGAAGGTGCAGAGGCTCTGGGGGTGCCTGGGTGGTGTTCTGGGCAGCACTGGGGAATTCTGGTGGCACTGCTCCTCCCTTGGAGCCAGTAGGAGAGTCCAGTGTCACTGAGAGTTCACACCAGGAGCTGGGACCCCGTGACCCTGGGAAAGCATCTGTCCCCCAGGCCCCTGTGCCACAGCATGGGTGGTCTGCCCTGTGTGCATGGGGGTGGGGGCTCTGGGTGGCTGTGGAGCGTGAGGGTCCCTGAGACATCATCTGGCTCTCCTCAGCACGGTTCCAGAGCAATCCATGGCTTGAGCTCTTCGATTCTAAGTCAAACATCTGTGCGTTTCCCCTCCTGCACCAGAGGGGACCCTGCACAGAGTCAGGCCTGACAGAGCTCTCGGCTTACGTGTGTTTGGTGGGTGATGTTCTTATTGGAAACCAGATCTTTTTCCGTCCCTTTGGTAGACTCTCACTTTTGATGCTTTTCCAAACTACCAATCCCATCAGATAATCTGGCAAAGTTTAATTTGCTCATATTTTTAAAAATTGGCACATTGACTTCAGGATAACTGGAATGTATTTTAAAGGATATTTTTCATTGGGATTCTTCCACCAAACTTCCTCCCAATGTTTTAGTAACTGTTTTTTCTTCTTCTAAATGAGTTGAATATGATGTGTTTGGATTAAACTTATACTTCATTATCTAAAAAGCAAATTTCATTTATTTCTATTTTTTTTCACGTTGCGTGCCATGCCTGCGTCTGGATGCACATATGCACAGCCTCATGGATATGCTGTGGGCACCGGCGACTGCCATGTGGGGCTAGCACTCATGCACCTCCTGCATGTCGGTGTCCTATTTCTATGGAAGGTGATTGGGTAAAAACTGTGCCAAAAATAAGTTGTTAGGTGATTAGAAGACATCCTCTCCTTTCCTCTCTGAGTCTCTTTGAATGCTGCATCCATTTCTTTGAGGCTTTGATCATCTCTGAGCAGCAAGTTTAGTATTCTGCCTGCCCACTCTCCCTCCCCGACACGAGGGCAGAGACTCCTGCAGAATCTTCAGCAAGTTCTCTTTTGATGGTTCATTTCACAATACCCAGCAGGTTTCCTTGTGTATTTGGAAGCCTTTGGAACCAAACCCAGAGGAGAGCCCGCGCTGGGCTGCAGGGACCGCCTGTAAACAGGCACTAAGTGCGAGTCTTGGTTGCCGCCACTCCCATTAGCAAGTTATTGTGAATGTGACGACAGTGTGCAAGGTGGCTGCTGCTTGGGACGCTCTTGGGCCCGTGCTGATGGACCAGGTCCAGATGCACCCTGACTGCTCACCTCTGCCGCGGGGAGTGGAGTTCTCTCAGGCAAGAACAGGTCACAGGGAGCACGTGCCCTTGTGGGTTAAGAGACCCTCCTTTTTCTAGGTGAGCTCAATCTCCCCCAGTTGGTGAGATCACTAGTCACAGAGAAGGCAAGAGCATAGGATGAGAAACAATGAGCTTGTTTCTCAGAAGCCTTTTCTGTTTCAGTCAACCCTGTGTCTTCGAGCAGTTGTCCTGGCTTTACATTTACACTTTCAGGTTGAAATAATATAGGTATTTATTTTTGGCAAATATTCAAGAAGCAAAATCTCTCCTGCTTTGAAAGGGGAAGGTGCCCTAGTCCTTTATTAAAGGACTTTCCTTTTATTTTAACGTAGTCAGGCCTGAGAATGGGAATTTTTTCTAGTTCCACCTTTGCAAAGCTAGCAGATGGTCTGCAGGCAGAGTTTGCTCCTCTTTCCCAATACTGCTGGTTTGCAAGAGTGAGTTTGTCTCCTCAGGTGTGCCCAGGTCCTGGAGGGAAGCTCTTTCTGCTCTTCCCAGGCCCATGCTGCCCTGAAATGTTCCTGTGCCACGCTGCAAATCCAGCAAATGCTAAATCATTGTTCAGTTGGTGCAGATTCCATGCCTTTTGAGGCAGTAATGTGACTGGGCAAGGAACAGTTGCCAGCTCTGGCCTTGCTGAGGGGAAAGAAGCAATTTTGTCCCCAACATCCAAAGAATCTGTCTGTGTTTGCTTACATGTTCAGCTTCAAAGGATCAGAGGGTTTCTGTAAGCTCAGGTGAATCTCCTAGTGCCTTCTGACTGTAGCAGAGCGGGTTCCTGGAAGGTGTTCACTGTAGTACCTTCCTCCTGTGACCCTAAACACTCGAGTATGTGGTCATGTTCTGCAGCTGGTCATGCAGCACGGCTCCTGCGTTCTTCAGAAAGCTCCCGGGAGTGGAAATGGAATCCTTGAGATCACTGAGGTCTGGAGCGACTGCTCAGGAAATACTGAAGCACGCAGGAAAGCAGGTGGCCTGCCCAGTGCAGCAGGCCCCTCCTGGGACCAGACAGGAACAGTGAAGTCAGCCCACTCGGTGAGGGGTTTGGAAACGAGAGGCTGGAGCCCTAACACTCTCCAACCCGAGGCCTGGACACAACACTCTGTGCCTGTGATGCTCACTGTGGTGACTGTGTTTTCATGGTTGATTAGCAGAGCTGGGTGTTTCTTAGATCATGATTCCTGGGGTGCTCCTTCAGGGAAGAGCCTCTCCTTCTTGGGAGGCCGCATCCCCAGCCACCTCCCTTGGCTCGCCAGTGGCCCAGGGGTGGGAGGGCCTCGGTGCTCATAGGAAGAAGCCCAGCAGTGTGGGTGGCACCTAGGGAAAGGCAATGGGGTGGTACTCCACACTGCAGGAAGACAGAGTGCACTGCCCTCTTGCCAAGTGGACAGCAGCTGCCCAGCAGGCCACCCTGCAGGCCCTCTAGGGTTTCTGCCCTTCAGTGGCCCACTACCCTCAACCACTGCAAGCCCACTGAGGTCACCACGTTTCTCCTGGCGGCCACCTGCTTCCCAAGGGAGCAGAGAGCTGTGGCCTCAAGGAGCAGGTCCAAGCTGTATTCCAGGTGGTGGGGCCTGCACAGTGCTCCACACTGACTCCGCCTTTGATGTGAGGCCCCGTGAGACTGGGACCTGGGGACCCCCGTCTCCTCTCTGTATGGTTTCTTGGAGATGAGGAAGTTGGATATGGCTAGGAGAAGCATAGCGAGTGGCCTGAGTCTCCAGTGGGGGGGGACCACTGTGGGACCCAGCTCCTGGATGCTGGGCTGGCCGCAGGGCAGAGCAGAGGTGAGCAGAGCATCCATGGATGAAAGGCAGGCTGTGGGCAGGAGCATCGGCCAGGTACTAGGTGGCCATGGTGTAGGCATCCTGCAGAGCCACAGGAGAACCGTAGCTGCAGTCCAGGGACCCTGCAGTTGTACAGGGCCCATGAGTGGCCTCCTGGGGAGGACCCTACTGGGCCATGGAGCTGAGGACAGTGTGGTACGTGGAAAATGTGTGCTGTCTACGGTGTTCCCTGGGTCCTCCTCTCCTGTGTCCTGAGGGGACCTCAGCAGACCTCCTCCCACCATCTCTGTCTGCCTCTTGTTGCTGTGCTTTTCTCTTCGTAAATGTCTTTCCTGTGGCAGATTGAGGGCCGGGCTTGGCACACCTAGTGCAGGACTCCTGTCCGCCTCCCTTCCAGGGCTTGTTCCTGCCTGTTCTGTGCAGGTGGGGCTCCCTCTCCCCAGGCCCTGATGCAGGGAGAGAGGCCTCCACAGTGAGATGCAAAGGAAGTGCACCCTGGGAGAGCAGGGGAGACCTGCCCCCAGGCTGACCCACCTCAGGCTGCCCTTCCACCAGGCTGACCCTCACCTGGGCTGACCCCCCACCCAGACTGACCCTCCACCCCGACTGACCCTCCACCCCGACTGACCCTCCACCCAGGCTGATCTTCCACCTAGGCTGACTTTCCACCTAAGCTGACCCATCTCAGGATGACCTTCCACCCAGTCTGACCTTTCACCCAGGCTGACCCTCCACCTGAGCTGACCCTCCACCTGAGCTGACCCTCCACCCCCAGCTGACCCTCCACTGGGCTGATTCACCCCTAGACTCTTGCAGAACCCTAGGCATTTTCTGTGTGGTGGTCAGAGAAGGCCCATGAGAGTGAGTGTCCTGCAATTGGCTGTGGGCAAAATCCCTCTCAGATTTGCGTCCTAGGTGACATAGCCTCCTGGAAGACAGTCCCTCCTGTTATCTGAAGGATCTACCTCAGCCGCATCCAAGGGCAAGCCAAGGTGAGGGTCCACGGCCAGAGTGCCGAGAGATTCCTGACGCATGTGGGTCCTGAGGGCGAGCTGCCTGGGGTGCAGCAGGGTGGGAGGGGGAGCAAAGGGACGAGGAAAAGTGGGTTAAATGGGCTTAAAAACAGATGCTGGGCAGGTGGGGAAGGGTCCTGAGGGGAACAGGGCCCAGGAGCACACTGGACCCAGGCATGGCTCTGGCTCTGGGGTTCCCTCTGCAGCTGCCCCTGTTGGGCCTTCCCCAGGGCCAGGAGCCTGGCGGGGCCGGGGCTCCTTGGGTGCCTTTGTCCAGGGCCAGCAAACTCCCCCAGGTGAAGAGCTTCCCGTGTGGGGTGCAGCACCAAGGGCCCGAATCTCCTCCAGGTGACAGCCTCGTGCAGGCAGCTGCAGCCCGGAACCCACTGGTGTCTGGAAGCAGCTGCCGGCTCCTTGGGCCAAGGAGCTCGGGCCCCCTGTAGGGAAGCAAGCTTCTCCTTGGCCCAGGGGTGGGAGAAGGTGTGCTGCTATGGGGGTCCGCTGTGGGACACAGCAGCCTTCCAGCAACAGCCCGGCCCTGCTCTGGACGCCGACATGCGTGGGCAGGAGAGGAGGTGGGACACTGCAGGTGGAAGGGTGAGGAGCCCCGGCCGTAGGTGCAAACCCACGAGGAAGGCAGCCCTGGAGAGCCGAGGCACAGTGGAATGGGGAGGCACTTCCAGGCGTCTGCGTAGAAGCTCACAAAGGCCCAGAGGAGGAGGACCCTGCAGTAGCTCCAGCAGGGGAGGGCCCTGTGCCTTGGCGACGCTCCTCCCAGGCAGGAGGCTCCTGGCAGCCCTGCTCTTGCCCCGGCTGGAGGCCCTAGGGTTAGCATTTCCCTCAGCCCTCAGCTCTGGGAGCTGCTCTCCTCCCAGCCCAGCGGGCAGCTGCACAGGGCTGTTTTCTGCCCCGGGACCCTGCTCACATGTGGGTTGCCCCTGCGGGTGGAGGTCTCAGGGATCCCAGACCGCCTAGGGCCCTCAGGACTGCAGAGCCCAGAAGTGGAGCAAAGGAGCACTTTTTTTTTTTTTTAAATCAATGTTTATTTTTACTTTTTTTTTCTCTTTCCCAATCTATCACCATTTTGCCCTTCGTTTACATTGTCTTTTTTATAAATTCCTATTTTTTATTCTAATCTGTTATACTTGACAGCAGAATGCATTTGCACTCATATTGCACACATAGAGCACGATTTTTCATGTCTCTGGTTGTACATAGTCACACCATTTGGGTCTTCGTACGTGTCCCTAGGGTGATGACGAAAGGACACATTTAACAAACGGGGTCTTGTTGAACCTGGCCTTACGTAAGACCAGCCCATATTTGTGTGACAGAGGCCAGGTGGCACCATGGTGATGCCTGGGGAACCCAGGGTGGCCAGGCAGGGGCCTTGGAGCAGGTGAGGTCCAGAACAGTGGGAGGAGGGCGGGGGAGAAGTGTTCCCGAGGCTGAGGCTTCTGTTCAGGAGGAGAGAAGGAAGTTTGGGCAGGGCTAAGGCAGGCGGTGGAGCGAGAGCAGGCCATGACCTTCCGGGCACTGGGTGGGGCCATCTGTGGGCCTCACGGTTCCAGCGGTGTCTGAGGACCTGCCTTGCTCCCTGCAGCAGCTCTGGGGTGGTCCCTTTGCTCCACTGCTCACTGTTGTAAGCGTGGTTGTTCCTGGTGTGACTCTCCATCGAGCCTGGGGCTCTGGGAAGATGTGGGAGCCAGGCGTGTGAGGCGGCAGGCGCTCCCCTCAGCACCGGGCAGTGCTCCCCTCAGTACCAGCTGGGTGCTCCTGCAGAGGAGCTCTGACTAGAATGGCAGGGATAACAGGCAGAAAATAATACAACCAACAAAATTAACTGTCTGATGAGTGTGTGTGTGTGTGTGCACAATTGATGTGGTCATTAGGATTATGTGAGCAAATAAAGGTAAGTATTTGAAAACTGACTGAGGAATACAGGTTTGAAACAGGCCTAACCTTGGATTGACTTTGTGACACTTTGCAGCAAATCAGATGGAGCTTTGCAAGTTGCACCCAGGATGTCATCACACCAGCGCAGAACCAGGCTTGGGTCCTCTGATTGCAGGAGGAAAGTGGGTCTGTTCTGTAATTAAGCATCACAGCATTTCCCCCATTTTTACAAAGACAGTGAAGCAGAAGAATAAATTTACATAAAGGAGCACCCCCAGATTACCCCTTTGTTGGCTTCTGAGACACGTAAGCCAGACATCAAGATGCTTGGGGACTAGGGGTGCAGTTCTGTGGTAGAATCCTTGCCAAGCATGCACAAGCTCTGGGTGATCCCCAGCACCACACACACAAAAAAAATATTTTTTAAAAGATGTTTTTAAGTGGGAGAAAATAAAATGCCGACTTGCTTCTCAAACAAAATGCCTAAGGTGGAAGTTGGACCTGGTGTGTGGCTTCAGGGTTATGCACCCACCCCCACGGCTTTCTTTCCTCCACCAGATTCAACAGCAATAAAAATACAGAGAGTCAGTCGGCCCCACGTTTGGCATGTGAGAAAAACATTGGTTGCTTTCGAAGCGTCCGTCTCCTCGTTGACTTGAGTGCTGCCCGGGGGGTCATCATGGCGAGCACCGTGCTGCCCAGGCTTTGCCACTCCTGGTTGGACACGGGTGTTTTCAGGCTCTGTGAGTCTGCACAGCTCATGGGCTGCCAGTGAGACAGCAGGCAGACCTGGCGTTGTGTTGCTGAGTGTGGAAGCCCCCCCACCCGGCCTGCCTCCGGGGTTCCCCCCACGGACCTTCACTCTGGAAATGCAGCTGCTGGCTGGAGTTGGAGGTGAAGCGCCTGCCCCTCTGGGCCACAGGACAGATGTTTAGAAACTGGTGGGCCCTGAGCTCAGAGCCCCGTGCCCCCCAGGGTCAGGGCCAGCTGCTTGAGTCAGGATTAAAGGGACCTGCCCGAAGTCCCCAGACCCCCAGCCCTCAGGGTGCACTCATGCCTTGCACAGTCAGATCGTCACTCAGGCAGCCTTAGATAGGGTAATTGGGCCCCAAAATGATGTGCAGTTCCTGAAACACAGAGGCAGCTGCCTCGGCACCCCCCACGGCCTGCCCTTTGGCTTCATCAAGCAGTGGCAGAATGGAAGGACTGAATACCTTTTGTGTCCCAGCCGGCTCCTTCCAGCCTGAAATGCCCGTGTGCCCTCTGCCTCCTGAGCCTTTGTTCCCAGCTCCGCACTTAGAAAGCCTGCCCCCTCCTCTCCCAGACCATCCCCATCTGTCAAGCCTGGAGTGGGGACCCTGGCCCAGCCCATGGGGCTTTCCTGTTTAAAGTGACTTTCCACTGGCATTGGGCTGAGCAGACCTGGTGAGCAGCAGCCAGTCCTTCTGCTCGCTCTGTGTAACCTACAGCACCCTGGGCCCCACAGGGTGCTGATAAAAACCTGCCCGAAGTCCCCCGACCCCCAGCCCTCAGGGTGCATTGGCAAGTTGAACTAGACGCTGACATGGGAGGAGCTGGTCTGGGGGCTGTTTAGAACTCTTAGACCCTGCGCCACAGGACTGCAGCACCCAGAGCAGTGCCCAGTGTGCAGGAAGCAGTCGGCATACACAGTGTGCCGTCGATGTGGCCAGTGACTGTGACAGTGACCACACATGATGACCATTCATTACCTCTTGAGCAAAAAGAGTGTGAGGAAGGTGGCAGAAGCCTATGTGGAGAATGGCTGCCCATTGTCTTGTCCTACATCAGGCCCAGGCTGCGCTGAGTTGGCTATTTAAAGTTGCCTGAATATGACAGTTGTGCCATGGGGGGCCACCAAGACTGGCTTGGCTTGCAGCAGTGGCGAGGACCCGTGACCTTGGGAGGCAGCCCTGGCTTCGGGGCAGCCCTTCAGCTGTGGGGGCTGGAGTTGAGTTCCTGGTGGTCTGTCCTGTGGGTGGCAGCCTGGCTGGAGGGGTTTTGCTGGGCTAACCAGGCCCCCAGGAGTAGCTGGGACTATCACAGGTGTCCTTCTTCCACCTCCAACCAAAGCATCGAGATAGTCCAGAAACCTACCCTGAAATGCCTGTCTAAAGTCATGTCTCCCTCCTGTGCTGCCCGTTCTACACTCTTTCCTGATTTCAATCTGATCATCAGTAGAAGCGAACGAAGCCCTTAAGGAGACCGTTGTTTAGTAAAAGGGACTCAGTGGCCTCCGTCTTAGATACATCAGCATGTCCAGCTGCAGGTCACTGTGTTGAACAGTCAAGTCCTCACCTCTAGGTTCCTGCTAACTGCAGAGGATCAAGGCAGGATGGTGACCCCTTCCAGCCACCTCCCAGGGTCGAGAGAAGAGAACACAGCGCTCACATCCCGGCCCAGGGAGCCCTTGGCAGCAGGACCCAATCCCAGCTCCCCTGGTGGCACACCCTTGGTGGGCTCACACCCAGGCACCAGAGTGACAGAGAGCAGTGCTTACTGACGCCCCTGAGGCCCACAGGGGCCACTGAAGAGGACAGAATAAGGCCAGAGGGTGCTGCAGTTTGGGAGGCAGCTCATGCTAAGTGTGAGACCAGACCAGAGCAGAGGACAGGGTGGGAGGTCCAGGGAGGTGGGCAGCTGTCCTCTAGATTCAGAAGAATAAGTGAAGACTTATATCAGTTAAAATAAGTCTATGCTCTTAAGTTTCATTTTGAGAAAACACCTCTGAAATTGGGGGCACCATCCACCCCAGAGTGGCTCTGTTAGTTCACTAATGTGGTGCCTGGCACTTAGATGGGGAGATGCCACTCCACTAGCAGCACCTGTGTATGCAGAGCCCCGGTGTGCAGAGCCCAGGTGTGCAGAGCCTCAGTGTGTAGAGCCCAGGTGTGCAGAGCCTCAGTGTGCAGAGCCCCATGTGCATACCCCAGTGTGCATAGCCTTAGTTTGCAGAGCCCAGGTGTGCAGAGCCTCAGTGTGCAGAGCCCAGGTGTGCAGAGCCTCAGGTGTGCAGAGCCCAGGTGTGCAGAGCCCCAGGGTGCAGAGCCCAGGTGTGCAGAGCCCCAGGGTGCAGAGCCCAGGTGTGCAGAGCCCAAGTGTGCAGAGCCCCAGGGTGCAAAGCCCAGGTGTACAGAGCCCAGGTGTGCAGAGCCCAGGTGCGTAGCACCCAGGTGTGCAGAGCCCCGGTGTGCAGAGTCCAGGTATGTAGAGCCCAGGTGTGCAGAGCCCAGGTGTGCAGAACCCCAGGGTGCAGTGTCCTGGTGTGCAACATCCAAATGTGCATAGCCCAGATGTGTAGAGTCTAGGTGTGTAGAGACCAGGTGTGCAGAGCCCAGGTGTGCATAACCCCAGTGTGCATAGCCCAGGTGTGCATAGCCCCAGTGTGCAGAGCCTCAGTGAATAGAGCCCAGGTGTGCAGAGCCCCAGTGTGTAGAGTCCCGGTGCACAGTGTCTGAGTGTGCATAGCCCAGATGTGCAGCATCCAAGTGTGAATAGCCCCAGTGTGCAGAGTCCAGGTGCATAGAGCCCGAGTGTGCAGAGCCCCAGTGTGCAGAGCCTTGGTGCATAGCATCCAGGTATGCAGAGCCCCAGTTTGCAGAGCCCTTGTGTCAACACCCAGGTGCGCAGAGCCCAGGTGCGCAGAGCCCAGGTGTCAACGCCTAAGTGTGCATAACCCAGGTGCTCGGAGCCCAGGTGTGCAGAGCCCAGGNGTCCCCGCGCCCTCGGGCCCCTCCCGCAGTCCACTCCCGCTGCCACGGACCTCGCCGTCCTCTCGGGCCGCGCATCCAGGCAGGAAAATCCGGGCGTCTTTTCTCATTTAACCCGCGTTTCCATTAACTCAGTCCCGGCGCCCGCTAATCCGCGCACCGAAGGCAAAAGGAGGCTAATTAATGACCAGCTTTTCCCGTCAAGACCGGCGATAATTGCTTTGGTGGCCTTTATGATTACAAGATAAAAATGGGCCCGGCCTGACATAAGAGGCACTGTGTACACTCGGAGACAGGAGGAAATGGAGAGTTGGGAGGCTGAATGCGGAGCAGAAAATTACTAATAGAAGAGAGATAATGAATAGGCCGGCCAGGCATTCATGGGGAAAAATCCATTTTGTTACCACGCGAAATTAGGTGGTGGAAAGGAGTTCGCTAATTGTTCTCATCTTGTAGCAACCAGGACTGAGGCAGGGGCGTGCTTTTCCATTCATTTCTCAGTAATTGTGGGGGGTTGTTGGCCGGGAGTCGTGGGCGATTTGCCCGCGGCCCTTCCATTTTCCTGCGGTGTTTTTAATTGTCGCTAATACACCTTCTAATGAAGCTAATGAGGGGCACCGTGCGGCTCTCTGCCCATGGAAACCAGTGACATGCAACAAAAGAATTTTCTTATGTTTTGCACCCCTCCGTGAGACGAGGAGACTCTGGAGGGGTCCAGAGGCCTTAACTTTCTCACGGCTGGAGCAGACCACCCGTTCCCGTCCACTCTTAGGGCCTCAGCCGGGGCCAGCAGATGCCAGTGATAGTGACCCGGTGGGTGGAGGGAACTAGTGACTGTCATCGGAGGCTAATGGGGCCACATCCCGATGGCAGGGCCTCCTTGAGTTAAGGAGGGAGGAGAGGAGGAGGAAGCCCAAGCAGGCGCTGGGTTCTCCAGCACTTGCTGTACCTGCCTGGGAGAACGTACAGGAGCGATGCACACTTCATGTACCTAAGGAAGCAAAATAGCTGCCAGACACCTCACATGGTGAAGTTCGAGGGAGGAGAGGGTGTGCTCTCTTGTCCTGGAGCGCACTGCAGGGTGGGTGCAGGTGTCGCTGGCCCCAGGTGCCCCTGCACAGCCCTCTTGCTGTACCAGTGCTGTGTCTCAAGTGGGGCTTGGCCCATCGCAATTGCAGGCAGAGGCTGGTCTGCTAGCAGGTCATGCACAGTACTGACAGGTCCCTCTCTCCTTGTCACACAGAAAAGCAGACTCACGCTTCTGCCTCATCAGGGACAGCAGGAAGACTCGACCAAGTTCATCCTGCTGACCTTCCTCTCTGTCGCCTGCATCATGGGGGTGCTCCTGGCTTCCAGCCTCATCTACTGCCTCCGCCACAGCTCCCGCGGCAAGCTGAAGGAGAAGCTGTCAGGACTGGGGGGTGACCCGGGTGCAGATGCCACCTCCGCCTACCAGGTAAAAAGAGACTCCTTTTAAAATGCTCTGTGGAACTTACCAACTGAACAGGCGGACTTTGGGCTCGTCTCTGGTGCCTCCAGATTCCTAGCTCTTGTTCACTTGTTCAGAGTTTGGATTCTTTCATGAGGACAGTCTGAAGCTTCTCATTAGCATTCATGTAAATACCTTGCAACCACAGTTTTATGGCTTTATATTAATCTTACACTGTTCTTGGGTCTCTCGTGTTAGCACTGAAAGTGGGTTACTAATTAGAAATGTGGAAAAGTACAATCCATGAATTATGTATTATCTGTTATCTTTCTTAGTTTGGCCACTATTAATGAAACATGCCAGACTCGCAAGATGAATTGGTTGTGTAGATGTTTGAAGATGGCTCTTAAATCATCGACTTCCTTGGGTCTTATGTGGAAAGATCCTTTGACCTGATCTGATGCCACCCTTTGCTATTATTCAGATGAAGTGAACTCTAATGCTGACAAATGGGGCTTAGCCTCTGTCCCCCTTTGGCAGGGGCAGCTCTGTGCTAGGGCGGACACACCTGGAGCCAGCAGTGGGCGGGCAGGAACAGAATCCAAGAATTTGGGGGGTTATGTGGCATACATTTCATGTTTAGTGACATTCTATAATGAAAATATGACTTCAGTTTTAATAGTAATCAATCCCAGAATATATACAAATCAAGGCATTTGATTTCTTTACTATAAAAATATCATTTAAATCCAAGTATATATTCATGTTTGGGAAAATAAAATAATTCAGTTGCACTCTGTTTTCAAAGTTCAGTGAGCACTCTCTGTAAGACCCTCTCCATTGGACTGGACCTTTTGTCCTCTGCAGTCATATGACCATGACATGCACTGTCTTGTCAACAACTTGTGGCTCTTGCGATGTAAGGCCCATGTTACAGGTCAGAGTTGCCCAGGCGGACTCTTGGGCTCTTCCCAGAAAGTGCCTGTGTGTCCAGGAGTATGCCCACAGGCTGGCCTGAGCTGGCTGGTCCTTGCTCTCTGGACTGCCCTGTCTCTGCCCCATGTAAGGAGCTGGAGTGGATTTATAAAGCCTCTGTGCTTAAGAGAGACCAGGAGATAACTCTTCCTCCCATTTCAAAACCCTCAGCCTTGTCATTGAGTGGAGAACGCCTGGTTTCCTGGAGGGGTCACACGTCTGGTCAGAACCATCTTTTTCTCATAAAGGAATGGCAACTTCAAAAGTGTTGAGGATGGTATTTCAGGCAGGGTGTAGCTCTGCTTCAAAGCCAAAGGAAAATCACCTTTGAAGAAGCAGCCTGAAAAAAATGTCACATAAACTAGTAAGAATTTACCCAGAAATTCTCTTGAGCAGGACCATCAATATGGGTGCTAGGTCTTGAGGCCACGTCTGTCAGGACATAAATAAATCATCACACTAGTCCTGCGCCACGTGTGAGATGGAGATCACACAGGCGTGGATTTCTAGAAAGCATGGCATCCTTTGATATACTTTGAAATTCAAATATAAAATATTGATAGAATGGAAAGGTTGGACTTGCATGCAGAAATGACTGATTTTTACAAAAATGCAGGTTGAAATGCATACTTAGGAATGAGTGTGTGATAATTAACAGAAAAAAAAATCTTCCCAATGACAGCTCTAATTAATAGTATCTGTAATTAAAATCATGCCCTTCCAGCAGGAAAATTGTTTGAATTTCTTAGAATGACCTTTTTGTGTCCCTCCTGGGGGCATGGTGGTTAAGTTGATATTGATTTTATAATGAGCTCTGGTTTGTTTAATAAGAATCTGTAATCCAGACAATAAATTAAATGTGTGCTTTTCTTCAATCCAGATTAATAAAAAGGGGGAAAGACAGGGAAAAAACATTCCCTTTGAAAATATGATCTGGGAAAGTTTGGAAATGAAATGATGGTTAAGATTTTCTGTTGGGCTTGGCTCTGAAAACAAGTGCCTGTCAGCTCCTGTAGTGAGCGGGCTGCTCCCACAGAGGGGCCATGTCGTGGGAGGCTGTCCTAGCGCTGGGCTACCAGGGCTGTGTTCTCCTAGAGGATGGGGATTGCGGGTCAGCTTTGTGTCAGGAGCTAGGGAGGCCTCGGTGGACATAGTTACAGGTCGAGTAGCCACGTGGGCAGGCGGAGCAGATGTTGATTCACTGATGGGTACACATCTCTCTGGGATGACCATACCTGCCATTGAGATGCTCCTCAACATTAAAAATATTCTGAAAAGTCTTTTTTTAATATACTACAAACATGAAACAGTAAACTTCAGGGAAGGAGCTTGTTGCATGGGGTATTACTTTAGAGTCACCAAATGTCTGTGTTGGCTGGTTCTGGGATCAACGTGAGACTTCAGACAGACCTGGTGACTCCCTGACTGGTCCCCGGGGTGTTGGACAGTGGGGTAGGAGGCAGGATGCTCTTCTTCTACAGTTTCCAAAACAGAGTGTTGTGAGTCAGGCCAGAGGTTGCGACCTGGCAAGGCAGGATGCCAGGGCAAAGGACCGCAGTGAGGTCAGGAAGGTGCAGAGGCTCTGGGGGTGCCTGGGTGGTGTTCTGGGCAGCACTGGGGAATTCTGGTGGCACTGCTCCTCCCTTGGAGCCAGTAGGAGAGTCCAGTGTCACTGAGAGTTCACACCAGGAGCTGGGACCCCGTGACCCTGGGAAAGCATCTGTCCCCCAGGCCCCTGTGCCACAGCATGGGTGGTCTGCCCTGTGTGCATGGGGGTGGGGGCTCTGGGTGGCTGTGGAGCGTGAGGGTCCCTGAGACATCATCTGGCTCTCCTCAGCACGGTTCCAGAGCAATCCATGGCTTGAGCTCTTCGATTCTAAGTCAAACATCTGTGCGTTTCCCCTCCTGCACCAGAGGGGACCCTGCACAGAGTCAGGCCTGACAGAGCTCTCGGCTTACGTGTGTTTGGTGGGTGATGTTCTTATTGGAAACCAGATCTTTTTCCGTCCCTTTGGTAGACTCTCACTTTTGATGCTTTTCCAAACTACCAATCCCATCAGATAATCTGGCAAAGTTTAATTTGCTCATATTTTTAAAAATTGGCACATTGACTTCAGGATAACTGGAATGTATTTTAAAGGATATTTTTCATTGGGATTCTTCCACCAAACTTCCTCCCAATGTTTTAGTAACTGTTTTTTCTTCTTCTAAATGAGTTGAATATGATGTGTTTGGATTAAACTTATACTTCATTATCTAAAAAGCAAATTTCATTTATTTCTATTTTTTTTCACGTTGCGTGCCATGCCTGCGTCTGGATGCACATATGCACAGCCTCATGGATATGCTGTGGGCACCGGCGACTGCCATGTGGGGCTAGCACTCATGCACCTCCTGCATGTCGGTGTCCTATTTCTATGGAAGGTGATTGGGTAAAAACTGTGCCAAAAATAAGTTGTTAGGTGATTAGAAGACATCCTCTCCTTTCCTCTCTGAGTCTCTTTGAATGCTGCATCCATTTCTTTGAGGCTTTGATCATCTCTGAGCAGCAAGTTTAGTATTCTGCCTGCCCACTCTCCCTCCCCGACACGAGGGCAGAGACTCCTGCAGAATCTTCAGCAAGTTCTCTTTTGATGGTTCATTTCACAATACCCAGCAGGTTTCCTTGTGTATTTGGAAGCCTTTGGAACCAAACCCAGAGGAGAGCCCGCGCTGGGCTGCAGGGACCGCCTGTAAACAGGCACTAAGTGCGAGTCTTGGTTGCCGCCACTCCCATTAGCAAGTTATTGTGAATGTGACGACAGTGTGCAAGGTGGCTGCTGCTTGGGACGCTCTTGGGCCCGTGCTGATGGACCAGGTCCAGATGCACCCTGACTGCTCACCTCTGCCGCGGGGAGTGGAGTTCTCTCAGGCAAGAACAGGTCACAGGGAGCACGTGCCCTTGTGGGTTAAGAGACCCTCCTTTTTCTAGGTGAGCTCAATCTCCCCCAGTTGGTGAGATCACTAGTCACAGAGAAGGCAAGAGCATAGGATGAGAAACAATGAGCTTGTTTCTCAGAAGCCTTTTCTGTTTCAGTCAACCCTGTGTCTTCGAGCAGTTGTCCTGGCTTTACATTTACACTTTCAGGTTGAAATAATATAGGTATTTATTTTTGGCAAATATTCAAGAAGCAAAATCTCTCCTGCTTTGAAAGGGGAAGGTGCCCTAGTCCTTTATTAAAGGACTTTCCTTTTATTTTAACGTAGTCAGGCCTGAGAATGGGAATTTTTTCTAGTTCCACCTTTGCAAAGCTAGCAGATGGTCTGCAGGCAGAGTTTGCTCCTCTTTCCCAATACTGCTGGTTTGCAAGAGTGAGTTTGTCTCCTCAGGTGTGCCCAGGTCCTGGAGGGAAGCTCTTTCTGCTCTTCCCAGGCCCATGCTGCCCTGAAATGTTCCTGTGCCACGCTGCAAATCCAGCAAATGCTAAATCATTGTTCAGTTGGTGCAGATTCCATGCCTTTTGAGGCAGTAATGTGACTGGGCAAGGAACAGTTGCCAGCTCTGGCCTTGCTGAGGGGAAAGAAGCAATTTTGTCCCCAACATCCAAAGAATCTGTCTGTGTTTGCTTACATGTTCAGCTTCAAAGGATCAGAGGGTTTCTGTAAGCTCAGGTGAATCTCCTAGTGCCTTCTGACTGTAGCAGAGCGGGTTCCTGGAAGGTGTTCACTGTAGTACCTTCCTCCTGTGACCCTAAACACTCGAGTATGTGGTCATGTTCTGCAGCTGGTCATGCAGCACGGCTCCTGCGTTCTTCAGAAAGCTCCCGGGAGTGGAAATGGAATCCTTGAGATCACTGAGGTCTGGAGCGACTGCTCAGGAAATACTGAAGCACGCAGGAAAGCAGGTGGCCTGCCCAGTGCAGCAGGCCCCTCCTGGGACCAGACAGGAACAGTGAAGTCAGCCCACTCGGTGAGGGGTTTGGAAACGAGAGGCTGGAGCCCTAACACTCTCCAACCCGAGGCCTGGACACAACACTCTGTGCCTGTGATGCTCACTGTGGTGACTGTGTTTTCATGGTTGATTAGCAGAGCTGGGTGTTTCTTAGATCATGATTCCTGGGGTGCTCCTTCAGGGAAGAGCCTCTCCTTCTTGGGAGGCCGCATCCCCAGCCACCTCCCTTGGCTCGCCAGTGGCCCAGGGGTGGGAGGGCCTCGGTGCTCATAGGAAGAAGCCCAGCAGTGTGGGTGGCACCTAGGGAAAGGCAATGGGGTGGTACTCCACACTGCAGGAAGACAGAGTGCACTGCCCTCTTGCCAAGTGGACAGCAGCTGCCCAGCAGGCCACCCTGCAGGCCCTCTAGGGTTTCTGCCCTTCAGTGGCCCACTACCCTCAACCACTGCAAGCCCACTGAGGTCACCACGTTTCTCCTGGCGGCCACCTGCTTCCCAAGGGAGCAGAGAGCTGTGGCCTCAAGGAGCAGGTCCAAGCTGTATTCCAGGTGGTGGGGCCTGCACAGTGCTCCACACTGACTCCGCCTTTGATGTGAGGCCCCGTGAGACTGGGACCTGGGGACCCCCGTCTCCTCTCTGTATGGTTTCTTGGAGATGAGGAAGTTGGATATGGCTAGGAGAAGCATAGCGAGTGGCCTGAGTCTCCAGTGGGGGGGGACCACTGTGGGACCCAGCTCCTGGATGCTGGGCTGGCCGCAGGGCAGAGCAGAGGTGAGCAGAGCATCCATGGATGAAAGGCAGGCTGTGGGCAGGAGCATCGGCCAGGTACTAGGTGGCCATGGTGTAGGCATCCTGCAGAGCCACAGGAGAACCGTAGCTGCAGTCCAGGGACCCTGCAGTTGTACAGGGCCCATGAGTGGCCTCCTGGGGAGGACCCTACTGGGCCATGGAGCTGAGGACAGTGTGGTACGTGGAAAATGTGTGCTGTCTACGGTGTTCCCTGGGTCCTCCTCTCCTGTGTCCTGAGGGGACCTCAGCAGACCTCCTCCCACCATCTCTGTCTGCCTCTTGTTGCTGTGCTTTTCTCTTCGTAAATGTCTTTCCTGTGGCAGATTGAGGGCCGGGCTTGGCACACCTAGTGCAGGACTCCTGTCCGCCTCCCTTCCAGGGCTTGTTCCTGCCTGTTCTGTGCAGGTGGGGCTCCCTCTCCCCAGGCCCTGATGCAGGGAGAGAGGCCTCCACAGTGAGATGCAAAGGAAGTGCACCCTGGGAGAGCAGGGGAGACCTGCCCCCAGGCTGACCCACCTCAGGCTGCCCTTCCACCAGGCTGACCCTCACCTGGGCTGACCCCCCACCCAGACTGACCCTCCACCCCGACTGACCCTCCACCCCACAGAGCCCAGGTGCGCAGAGCCCAGGTGCACAGAGCCCAGATGTCAGTGCCCAAGTGCATAAGCCCAGGTATCAGCACCCAGGTGTGCAGAGCCCAGGTGTCAGCACCCAAGTGCACAAAACCCAGGTGTGCAGAGCCCCGGTGTCAGCACCCAGGTACGCAGAGCCCAGGTGTGCAGAGCCCAGATGCGCAGAGTCCAGGTGCGCAGAGCCCAGGTGCGCAGAGCCCAGGTGTGCAGAGCCCAGGTGTCAGTGCCCAAGTGCACAGAGCCCAGGTGTCAGCACCCAGGTGTGCAGAGCCCAAGTGTTAGCACCCAAGTGTATAGAGCCCAGGTGTCAGCACCCAGGTGTGCAGAGCCCAAGTGTTAGCACCCAGGTGTGCAGAGCCCAGATGCAGAGTCCAGGTGTGCAGAGCCAGATGCACAGAGCCCAGGTGTCAGCATCCAGGTGTGCAGAGCCCAGGTGTTAGCACCCAGGTGTGCAGAGCTCAGGTGTCAGTGCCCAGGTGTGCAGAGCCTAGGTGCGCAGTGTGCAGGGTCCTCAGTGAGCTGCTGAGGGGATGGTGGTAGGCAGGGGATGGCCCAGGGATGGCTAAAGGCTCTTCTATGCTGTGGCCTGCAGGTCTCTGAACCTGGCTCAGGGGCCGCCCTAAGGAAGGCCTTTCCCTGCGGTGTGTGGTGTGTGTGGAGTGCATGTGTGCGCCTGGAGTATCATGCACGAACATGGAACATGCCTGTGTGTGGGAAACAAGTGCTGCCTGGTCAGCTCAGGGGCAGATCGCCCTCTGCTGTGACTCTGACTCCGAGGTGGGGGCTCCCTCGACTGTCCTGATGCACCCTGCATCCCCATGTCTCCTTGGGTGCCGGGGTGCTCCTGGCACATGCAGAGCAGGGCCTGGCCATGGCTGCCCTTTCAGGACAGTCCAGTCGGGCCGCTCACAGTGGGGACAATGCTGGGAAGTGGCCCTGGGAAGACAGCCTGGAGCCCAAGCAGTCCTTGCTGTCAGTCTGGTCCATGAGGACACAAAGGCTGCTCCAAGAGAACTGCACCGTGAGCAGGAGAGGTGAGTGGACGAGTGTCCCTGGGCCTCTCCACTGACGTCTTCTCTCCACTTCCCCACACGCACTGGCTAAGCAGATCACTTGGTTCTCATCACACTGAATGTAGAATTTTATGTTTTAAGCATACCTTGTATCAAAGTAGTACATGTTCAGTATAGAAAATACTAATAAGCAAAATAAAATAAAAGCCACCTGTGATTCCACCCGAGATGGAAAGCCACCATGAATAATCCAGTGCTGCCATTGAGGGTCTCTCCTGGCCGTATTTACTTGTGAGCTCTGACTTTCTATGATAAGGCTTCCTGTGGTCACGTGCTCTGCCGCCCCTAAGCTGGTGGGGCTTGCAGCTGTGGGCGGCTTGTGCCGGCCACAGGCTCTGGAGGTCGGGTCCCTCCCCAGGGCCAGCTCCCATGCAGCACATTCTCCTGGTGTTTTATCCAGCCTGGAAGTAATTGGCCTTCGTCCCTCCCAGCCCACCCTAATGAACCCTTCTTCCCCCCATGGCTTTGTGCGCTTGTTCCTTAGTTTTGTCCTGTTACTACTAATTATGCTCCGCAAATAACCCTAAAAATCCCAGGCTTCCTTTGTGTGCATGCTCAGGCAGCGCGCTGCTTTGTTCCGACCATTCCTGGAAAGGTGCGGAGGGCTTCCCTTGAGCCTTTGTAGTCTTGGTCTATTGGTGGAATTTGAGAATGACAGGTCTTTTCTCTCCAAGTGATCCCGCTCTCTGTAATTTTCCCCCGTCAGATGCAGAGTTGAGAAATGAGACATTTGCATTATTGTGTGTGGATGAATTTCTGCCCCCAGAATCCTATTCAGCTTATTTTGCAAATTGTGGCGTAAAGAAGTATAAAATACGTGGAGGACTCTGTAGAAACCTCCCAGGGCTTCGGCTCAGCTGCAGCAGAAGCAAGTGGTTGTACAGAGAGCCGTGACGAAGGTGTCAGGACGTGTGTATGCATCTCTCTCTGCTGAATCTGTGTCCTTACACTCTGAGGGTTTATCTGAAGGCGGGCAGTTTCCCAGGCCTCCGCCAGTCCTTGCTGGCGTGAGCCGTGGGCTCTGTGCGGGTGCTGCTCTGGGGGTCCAGCCCTATAGGATGCAGGTTCTGTCTGTAGGCATCGGGCCGTGGGCTTTGGCGGCCTGGGCTGGCGCACCCCCTCCTTCCCGGCTGGCTCAGGTTGGAGGTAGCACCATACTGTGCCGAGATCTGTCTTACGTGTGTTCTCAATGGAGAGCCTGGTGCCGGATGCAGACCCCTGCATCTTGTCTTCCTTGGCACCTCCTGTCCCATTTGGGTGTCCCAGTGGTGCGGCACAAGCTTCCTGCGTCCCTCAGTGATGGGCACTGAGCTGTGAGAGGTTGAGGGGAGCACTATTCTTTCTAGAATCCCAGTTGCTCTGGCTGCACCTGGAAATGGGGAGGAGCTTACTTGGAGGAGGAGGAGTCAGAAGTCACACTGGTGTGGCATGGCCCTGGTGGGTCCAGGAATGAAGGTCCCCAGATGTCACCATACCTTCAGCCCTGCCTTCAGGCTGCCTACAGGGAAGCTGGTGGGTGGGTCCCAACACCAGCACGAGGTGGCCCAGCCCTGACGGGGGGCGTGCGTCACCTGCATCAGGTGTAGCAACTTGGAATCACCCGGCACCCAGGCGGAATGGCTCTGTTGTGCCCATTTTACAGATCCCAGAACCAAGTCACTTGTCCAGTGTCACCCCACTGTGAGGGCAGAGCTGGGGTTCAGACCAGACAACCTACTACTGGTGCACCCTTGGATCCGCCCGGGCCTGTCTTCCCTCCCAACAGGGGACTTCATTTTCTGCTATGGGACTCTTTTCTAAGACACCAACATCTGTGGGACACTTGCTTCCTGAGAACAGAGGCCATTCCTGCAGACACCACCTGCAGGGTCACATGCCCCATTACTGTCCACGGGCCTTCCCATTAGCAACTGCGGTGATAGGCATCTGTCATCCTCCAACTCTCTCAACACGCGACAGAGTCCAGACAGCCACAGCTGGCACAGATGTCCTGGGTGGCCACGGCTCTGGAGACACATGCCCTTTCCAGGGACACATAGCTGAGGTTCAGCAAGGTGCAGGAAGCTCCTTTGCTCTCTAGAAACTCCTAGTGTGCACACTCCTGGGTTCCCCTCCCTCTTGCCTGTTGAAGAGGAAGGATTGGTACAAGACAAGACAACCGGTGGGTCACACTCCCCACTGTAGGAAGGCTGGAGTCGGCCTTGGCAGCAGGTGCGGCGTGAGCACTGTTCAGGCGTTGACTAGCGTGGCGCAGGCGTCCAGAGGGACTCCCGTGGGCTCTCCTCGACCCTTGCTGGCCTGGGGGACCAGGAGAGCTGCTGTGTTCTCCCTTCCTAATTACGCACCTGTGGTCACCGAGCCATTGGGAATGGCTGCAGAGCCCACCGTGGGCTTCATAAACTCGAGGTCGTGAGCCACATGCTCTGATCACTTGGATTAAAGTGGTGTCGGTCACCCCAGGTCACAAACAGATCCCTTCTTTTTCCTTATTAGACTTGGCCTGGATCTCGGGCTTCCTCTAGGACCCTGCTTGGTTGCTTTGTTTTTTCAGAGTGAGGTGGCTAGAGGGTCCTGGACCTCTGTCCAGCTGAGTGAAGACCTGTTCTCCAATGCCCCCTGTGTCCACGACAAAGCCTGTGCAAGGGAAGTGTGGGGCCCCCTCGGGCTGCGCGGAGGTGGACCGGGCCTCTCCCGAGCTTGCTCCTCTGCCAGCTAATGGCAGCGACAGGCCGCAGCTCTCATCCTGGGCGTTGTGATCTGAACCAGGGAGCCTTGTTGTGGGTGTTGACTGTGCCCTTTCTGCTTGCTGCCAGGATTATAAATGAGGGAAAATTCAAACCGTAATTGGGCCGGTCTCCAGGTCTCTCCGGGGCCTGCCTGCATTGTTGATTCAGCATTATCAATTATCTTTTGCTCGAATGAGACACTCTCTGGATCGCAGCTCTATTTTAAGCTCACCTCTCAGAGTGACTTCAGAGTGTTTATGTTGGCCAGGACTGTTCCTGACGCCTGCTGGCAGGGGCTTCTGCCATGTGCCGCGGGGCTCCGCACGAGGCCAGGGCACAGGGGCGACCTGAGCAGGGCTGCCTGGCCAGCCGCACCGCCCACCGGAGGGAGGCTCAACCATCGGCATCACGTCTCCTCCTGAACACCCCAGCCCTGCCATCCCACGGGCTCAGTGGCTCGTGCCCTGGAGGCTTTCTCTGGGGCACGATGGCCCTGTTAGGCATGGGTGCTTTGGGGGAGAGGCATGCAACAATGCATGGGCCATCTCTGGTCCCAGGAGCGGGATGCCGAAGCGCAGCAGAGCCAGGGACCCCTCAGCCTCGCCAGGCCACGGCACAGCCTGCAGCCTCACCGCTGTCTCTGCACACAGCGGGAGGGGCTCTGCCCTGACAAGCATGCCACCTGTGACGGGCGGTGCAGAGACGGGCAGGCTCGGCCCTCACACTGCACCACTGTGGAACCACGTGGAGGCCCCCAGTGCCTTCCACCTCAGGCACAGCACGAGGACACCCTGGCTCCCTCCCGCCTCCTTGCTCCCCAGCAGGTGGAAGCCGCTAAGTCTCTGGTAGCACCAGGAAAGCTATCACGGGTCCACCCTGAGGTCACAGCCAGGCTGACAGAGACACTGAGGCCCACCAACACCATCTCTTCAGGGCCATCTGAGGGCAGGGCTGGGCCCGCTGGGCCTCTGGGAAGAGAAGCCACATGGGGCAAGTCCCGTCTGGCACTAGTGGGCAGGCTGGCGCGGCCTGTTTCCAGGAAGTACTCCGTCCACAGACAGCACGTGAGCTCCAGCCCTGGACCGAGGTTCAAAGGAAGCGTGAGCAGCAGTGTCCACAGCCAACAAGGAGCGGCCTCCCCTCTCGCCTCCCTGCAGCAGGTCCACCGTCTGGAAGCTGCCCACAGCTCCTTCTGAGGAAGAATCCCACCTGAGGCCCAGCCCAGCCCTCCCACACTGACCTCCAGGCAGGGAGAGTCCCCGACGGTCCCATAGCCACCCTTCCCAGGACGTGGTCGAGTGTCACCATCGGTCCCAGGAGGACGGTGAGCACAGAGAAGGCAGGCCCGGTCGTCTCCTGCAGCCTAACACTCTGGAGTCCAGACAGGCCATGCACAGGTGTGCTGGACAGATGGGCACTGGGCGGACGGATGGACATGTGATGCCCAGCCTAGGCCAGCTGCTCTGAAGCAAGCCTCTCCTCTTCCCCTGGTGATTGTGATGACCGTGAGGTTGGCGCCGTCACCTCCATTCCTCAGTGAGGAGCCAGGGCATGGAGCTGAGGCAGTGTGCCAGCGAATGGAAGGCCCTGGAAGTTGGGGAAGGGGCCCCACTGAGTGCGCAGCCCCTGGAGGGCTCTGCTGGCTCCCTCTGGCCCAGGTCATCTGGGTGGAGGTGTAGCTCTCTCCTACCTGGCCTGCTCCCTGCAGCCTCCAGGAGCCCCGTCGGCCAGCGTCTGCAGGTGGCAGGTTGCCTTCTGTCCACCAGCTGGAAGCAGAGGAGCTCAGCCCGAGGAGGTGGACACACAGCGTCTCCTGCTTTGTCCCCGGGGGGCCAGTGGCAGTTTCAGGAGGCCCAGTGCTCAGGAGTCCGTCGGCCGGCTCTCACCTTCCTGCCGCCCTCAGCCTCCTGGGCAGACTTCCCAGCTCTTCACGTCGGGGATCAGCTGTCTGCGTCCGTCTGGATGGAAACCCGAATTAGCAGGCCCACGACTCCATCAGCATCGGCACCCAGCTGCTCCAGGGCCCCCATGGAGGCCACAGTGGAGGGCTGCTGCCCCAGCCTGCCCTGAAGACACGCATTCAAGGGGACACGCCAGCCCTGAGCTGGCAGCAAACGGGCCCGTGCCCAGGGAGCAGGCCCCGGGCAGGTGCCTTCACCTGGGAAGGCATCCTCCTCCTAGTGCTCCGGGCAGGGAGGGGCATCCTGGGCACGCCCAGCGCTGCCCTGGTGCCAGCCTCCCACTCCCCTGAGCCACACACTCCTGCAAGGAGAACAGCAGCCAGTGTCCCCGGAAGGAGCTCCGGGCTGAGCCTGCCGTGCTCCCAGAGCCGGCCCAGACACAGTGCTCTTCCCACCGCCAAGCCCTGCAGCCACCAGGAGGGACAGCACACACCGCGCATTGCCCCGCAGCACTGAGCCGGAGCCTGCCGGCCACCCTGAAGAGCGTTGGCTGGAGGGTGTTGGCTGGAGAGCGCTGTGACGCTGTTGCCCTGACACTCCGTGCCGTGGCTGGGGCCGCGGTTTCCCGGCAGCAGGCAGCGCGGAGCCTTTCACACGGAGCTTTCTGCCTCCGCAGCATCCCTGTTGTCTCCACTTCTAAAGGGAAAGCTGAGGACACCAGGTCGAAAGACTGGGCGGAGCCAGGACCCCAGCCCCAGACCCGGGCCCTGGGTCGCTGCACTCCCTTCTCCGGGGTGGAGGGAAGGACTGACGCCCAGGCCACAGGCCCCGCCTTGCAGCCCCACCCGTCTCCCACCCGGGGCTGTGGCGCCTGCCTGGGCTGTGGCTGCGCAGGTGCTGACCAGGTGGACTCTCCTCTGGAGCACCCCGGTGTGCCCTTAGCCAGGCCAAGCAGCGCCCACAGGCTGGTCACTGCCCCAGGGGCCAAGCTGGGCCCTCCCGGCAGGGGGGGGAGGGGGCTTTGCGAGTCTGCTTTCCTTGTTTCTGAGATTCTGAGGACTCTTGACCCTGTTTTGTTTCCGTAGATACAGTCCGTGGGGAGCTGACAGGGACTTGTCCGCGGGGTAGAGCCGGTGGAGTGACCCTGCTCGCTGTGTCCTGCACATGCAGGCACCTCTGGGGCTCACCTTCCCCGCCTCCTCCAGTGCCATGCTGGTCCTCGCCGTCACCAGGGCGAGGTGTGAGACACCAGCCCCATAAGGGGCCCCTTCTCAAGGCCACTGGGCCGAGCTGTGCCTCACCTGGGAAGAGGGCCCAGGACTCCAGCTGTCCACCCTCAGACGGCCCAGCAGGCAGGGCATGTTCTCCACAGGGGACCAGCAGGTTCCCCGGACTCTAAAGCCAAGGAAAATGGCAGCCCAGGGCAAGCAGAAGAGTGAGACCCTGGGAGCCTCGCCCCAGCTGGCAGGGCCATGGGAATGAAGTGGACAGTGCACAGGGACAGCCTGGCTGCTCTGAAGCTGCTCATCCCTGGAGCGCTTCCAGCCCATCCATGGCCAAGGTCCCTCACCCACTTCCTCTGGCCGTTCTCGCTGGGCAGAGGGACGGAACCCATGTGGGGGCCGTCACAGTGTCCCAGAATGACACCCTGTCCCCCAGAGGGACGGAGCCCCCAGGGCAGATCTGACGGTCACTGTCAGCCAGGGAGCAGGGTTGCCATGGTCCCCGACCCACACGCAGTGTGGCAGTTGTTTGGGGAGCAGAAAGAAGCGTTGGAGTGAGGTTCGCGCTCCAGCCCTGTGGCCTGGGTCAGGGCACCCGCGAAGCCCTGCCACGCACTCGTGACAGGGGAGAGACCCCCCGCCCCGGGCACCTGTCACAGAGTAGGTGCCCAGCCCTTCCCGAGACTGCGGGGTGACTGTCCTTGGTCTCCCACCGGCCTGCCCCATTGTGGGGCAGGATGTCCAGGCTACTGAGTTAGGCACCCATGCAGGGGGGTCCCAGTGACGGGGGGTGGTCTCATGGGAGCAGCCTTGGCTCTCTTGCTGCCTGAGTTCCTAGCCTGCGGCCTTCCCCGAGGCTGGACGCCCTGACTCTGCCTCTGTCTTCCAGGAGCTGTGCCGCCAGCGCATGGCCCCCCGGCCCCCTGACCGCCCCGAGGGCCCACACACTTCCCGCATCAACAGCGTCTCGTCCCAGTTCAGCGACGGGCCGATGCCCAGCCCTTCTGCCCGGAGCAGCACCTCGTCCTGGTCAGAAGAGCCCGTCCAGCCTGACATGGACATCTCCACGGGCCACATGATCCTGGTAAGGCCACACCCTCTGGGGGGGACACGGCAGCACTAACCCTCTGTCGAAGAGGGACAGGGAGCCCCAGAGCCTCCCTGGGGGCCCGGCCATCAGTGTGCTTCTCGCACCAGGACGGGGTGGGCACCACGCCTCCCAGAAGCCCCTGCACACTGCCCCGGGCCCCTTGGCCCACAAGGGAGCGTGCCGCTGCCCAGAGGTGCCATCCCACATGCCTCGCCACGTGCAAGCTCTTGCGTAGACTGACCTGTTTTCAGCTGAGGAGCCGCACATCTATTAGCGCCTACTGTGTACACGCCACTCTTTTGCTTTCTGAAGAACGAGTGGCAATTGCCCCCTCCTCCTGGGTTCCCAGCCCACTGAGCGCATCTCAGCAGATAGATGTCCCTGTGTGTCCCTGTGTGTCGCTGTGATGGACGGCCCTCTGGAGGCGATTGGTTGGGGTGCAGCCCAGCAGAGCTGCCTGTGGGCGGCGCAGCAGGAGACCTCAGTGCCTTCAGCAGGGAGGCACCGTCCCCGCATCCTGGTCCCCAGGGAGGGACCACACCCATGGCTGTGTGTTGCCACTTGGTGCTTAAGGAGTGCTGGGTCTTATGGGAGCCGTGTTGGTCGCTGGGTGCTTCCTGCTGTGTCCCTGGCCCAGGCAGGGAGGCGGAGACACCAGGCCAGCCATGGTACTGTCCACACTGCCTGCCTCGACTGAGCAGCTGCTGCAATGTGGGCAGGAACGTGTCCTGTGCGCAGCCAGCTCCCTGGACTCAGGCGGGCCCTGCGCACTGTCACCGTGTGCTTGGGAAGCCCTCCTTCCCTGACCCCTGACGGTGGCATGCACTGGTGGAGTTGGGCCACAGAGGGCCACAAGGCCTGGCGCTTGAGCCAGAGACAGAGCCAGAGGCTGCTGCTCACCAAGACCACTGGACAGGGCAGCGGGGGTTCAGGTCTATCCTGTGGGACGGGGTGGGTGGGGAGACCCAGGCGGCGGCAGCCGGCCTCCCAGGTTGTAGCACAGGACAGGGTCCAGGTCTCCCCCATCAAGTGCTGGACTTAGGGGATGCCTCAAAGGCTGTCCCTCTGACGCAGCAGGGATAGTGTCAATGTGTCCAGGTGGGGCCAGCTGTTCATCGCTCACTTACAAACCTCACTCCTGCTGTGCGCCCAGGTGGCCCGTGGCCAGAGAAGCTGCTCTTCATGAGTGGCCGGCAGGTCACCGTCACCTGGCCTCTCAGGGACTTTGATGTGTGTCCCCTTCAGCCGAGACCAGGAGTTCCGACTTGCAGCCAGGCTCAGTGCGGGGGCGACTCGGCAGGGCTGTTGGAGCTCCCAGTGTCCGGTGTCATGTGTCACGCAGAGTCCACGTGGCACAGGGACACGCGGTGCCCTTGTGGGAAGCTGGCCTGGGCTGCAGCATCACGCCAGAGTGCAGCTCGAGTGCGATCTCACAGAGCACCCAGGTCCCAGAACAGACCCCTCGACCGGCCAGACGCTCGCTAGGTCCAACAGGGTCCCTTCAAGCAGCCAGTGAATGCCACCAGACCCCCATCGGGCCCTTTCCCCTACAGTGCCACGGCTGGACCCGGTTCTCAGGCCTCGGGTGAGGCTCAGCCAGCTCCCTGACTCCATCCCACAGACCTAAGCTCCAGGGAGCTGGGCCTTCCTGGGTCAGTGCCGTGTGCAAAGAACACTGTGACCGAGCACATTCCAGGCTCCAGGAGTGCAGCGGCTAGCTGGGCAGTGACACACGCCTATGATGCCCATGGCTCAGGAGGCCAAGGCAGGAGGATCACAAGTTCAAGGCCAGCCTCAGCAAGTTAGGCCCTAAAGAACTTAGCAGGACCCTGTCTCCAAATAAAAAGCTTTTATAAGGTCTGGGGATGTGACTTAGTAGTCAAGCACCCCAGGATCAATCCCTCATACCAAAAAAACAAAAGAGAGAGAGAGAGAGAGGGAATTCAGACAGCTGCAAGCAAGCAGGAGCTGGTGTGTGGAGGGAGGAGGAGGCCCAGCGTGGCCGTGCGGGGGACCCGTCTTCTCGTCACTCGGGAGTCCTGCTCTCTCTCCTCTGACCTGAGCACAGGGGCTACCTTGGGCATTTCCTTGGCGCAGTGTGGGGCCTGCTTAGCTGGAGCGGCTCACCCTGGGGCTCAGCGAGGCCCCTCAGGGGAGGCCAGGGGAGCACAGCATGAGAAGACCGGACTGGGCGGCCGAGGTCCTCGTGAACGCTGTGTTCGGCCCCGGCTGCGGGACATCTGCATGTCGGTACCTCAGAAGGTGCTGGAAGAGCTGACTTTCCCACTCATTAACGCTGCAAGGAAGATGATCCTGTGGTGACGGTCACCCTGGCCTCGTTGGGACCTGCCTATCCTTATCAGACCACTGACTGGTGACGACGGAGCCACAGAGTGCAGACGTGACGTCCAAGCGACCCCAGCACCACTGTTCCAGGTGGTCAGCAGCGTGTCCGGCAGAGCATGGTGTTCCAACAGCCGCTCGCGGGCACACAGAGGGAAAGCTGTCGGCATCTGAGCGCCAGGGTGGGAGCAAGGGGCATCCATGGTGCCAGGGGGAGGCGTCCACGGCCGTGGGGAAGGCTTATGCTGCACCATTGCTGGCCACACTCGCCCTGAGGTGATGGGCAGCTGGCCCTGGGGGCCCTGTGGGGAGGGCACGCACCTGCCTTGCTGCGTTACGCACTGAGGTGCCAGTCGGAGCCCAGGCAGGTTTCTGCTCGAGACACCCCCCTAGGGCAGAGCAGGGTGGGCAGGGCAGGGAGGCCCACAGGGGAAGGAGCCTCTGTAGAGGCCAGCCCTTGGCTACAGGAGTCGCTGGAGGAGGCCAAACGCTGTGTGACCTCAGAGGGCCATTGCTGCCGTTGAGCGAGGCCTCCCCACAGGGAACAACCCTGCATGGGTCAGGGCCCGGGCGCCACCTCATAAGTACCCGTGGGGTGACTGGGGGGCTGGGAGAGGACGCCCCTCCGGAACCCGCCCCTCCCTCAGAGCGCTGGCCAGGTGCTGCTGCTGGGTTCCGTGGGTTCAGTCACTGAGAAGCCAGTGACGTGGTGGACACAGCCTCACAGCTGTCACAGATGGCCCTGCACTTCTGTGCAGGCCACGCCTTCCTCAGGGTCCTGCCGCCTCCGTGTGAGTCGAAGAATCTCTTTGATTTCTGTCTTAAAGGACGCCATCCTGGTCACTGTGCCAAGGGGCGGGGCCTCCTGCCTGCCTCTGGAGGAGGAGGGGCAGGTTCCTGTCCCAGGAGCATCACTTCCCCGTCTCGTCCCCAGAAACCCAGCATGGGACCGCACTCGGGCCACTCCTCAGATGCAGGGTGGACTGCAGGCTCAGAGGTGAAGGAGTCCGAGGCCGGACGGCACCAGTGGCCACGGCCCCACATTGAGAAGACAGCCCCATCCCCTCCCCCACACTCAGACTCCCCACAGAGGACCCCAGCCCGAGGCGGCACGAGCCCCCCACCAGGATGGCTGGCAGTCTGGGCTGCAGGGGGGGCAGGTGCCGCTCTCCCAGGACCTCGCCCCCCGTTCCTGGTCTTGGCTTCTTGTGTGCCTGAGGACCCTCCGCTGTCACCACCTCAGCCCCTCAGACCCGCTGTCCGCACACCTTTCCACCTGTAGCAAGACGCAGCGACTGCGTGACCAGCAGGCACCCTTCAGAGGTGGCTTCTGCCCCCCCTCCCCGTCCCCCCTGCAGGCAAAGCCACTGGAAGGCGCTTCCTGGGTGCTTTTATCTGTAAAAGGAGCCCCGTGTGTTTCTGAGACTCCCGCTGTCTGCTCTTGGGCATCACGGGCACAGGCAAAGGCATCAGGAGGGGCCACTAAGAACTTCCTCCTGCAGAAGGGCTCCCTTTCTGTCCCGACTGGACAGTGTCCTGAGGCCACCTGAGATGCCCAGAGGAGGAGAGCCAGTTAGGTGACTGAGGCAGGCGGGGAACGTCCAGGCTGGAGAATCAGGTGACCTGCCGTGGCCTCTGTGGCCTGGGGAATGGTCCTGGCCCCAGGGCCCACCCTGGAGCTGGAGATGGCCTCTGACAGGGCGGGGCTGCAGCACTGCCAGGTGCTGTGTGGAGGAGCGCGCTAGACGACCCTCTACCTGAAGCAGGACGCCCTCCAGGCTCTGCGAGCAGGACTTCCAGCCGCAAGGCCCCTTCTGAAGGCAGCGTCATGTGCCCTGATTGATGGTTTTCTTCACGCCATCGTGTTTGCCAAGCCGGCGGAGCAGGCCCAGCGTTCAGGTCCAGGGACTGTGTCAGTGCTGCCCGTGCTGTGTAGGAGCGTTGGCACGGCTCTGTGCTTGTGGGAGGCGGGCTGCAGGAGCACCTCCCACCCAGGCCTCGCCCAGGTCAGGGACAGGTGGAGGACGGCAGGGTGACCCCTACTCCATGTGAGCCACAGGGTGGCCCGTACTGTGGAGTGGATGCTGGTTTCAGGGAAGCCACGCACCTGCCCAGGAGGCGGCACGTGGGAGGCTCTGTGTGGGTGTGGGCTCAGCCCTGTTCCCTGCAGCGCGCTGTCCTGTTGTCCGTGTGCGTCAGCTTCTTTATAGTTTCCTGTTGTGGAAACAGCAGACAGTTCAGACGCCCCCCCCCCCACGGCACCGGTCGCGTACACACACGCAGACTGAACTCCACCTGAGTCCCGGCTCACCGAGGCACAGTGGCGTCGGCCAGAGTGGTCATTCCTGGCAGCACAGTGGGCTGGTCTGCTCCACAGCCCCCAGAGGGCTGGGACACTGAGCCCCTTGCAGGTCGGTGGGATTGTCTGTCGTCAAGAGACCCAAATCTAACCAGGCCCAGCACCAGGGACACGTGCTGGAGCCTTGGGGTGAGGGTGGTTCCTCGGCTCTGCATCTAGAAGCTGGCTCCGTCGGCCTTCGCCCTAGAGAGGGGTATGAGATGGCCGAGCCCCCACAAGAGGACTGCAGGCAGCAAAGTGCGGCCTCCTGGGACACGCCCCACCTGCAGCAGCGGGCTGCAGCCCCTCTCCTCTGCATCCTGTCTGATGGCCACGTCCTCCTTGGCAGACATTCCCGTTGCGGGTGGAAGGGGTGACATCAAGTAAGTACCCTCCAGCATCCGATGACAGTTGCTGAATTGAGTCACTGACGCTCTGTCTGGTGGCCACTGCCCGTGCTGAGCGTCTGGGGAGCTGCTAGCGCTGGCACCAGGGCAGGGACTGGAGGCACTCACCCGCCAGGCGTCTTCTGAGGCTGGGCCTGCGACGGCCAGGTAGCGCACAGGCTCCCTGGGGGCCAGCCCGGCCAGCAGACCCGGTGACTCTGACCTCTGCCAGGGTGCAGCTGGTGCTCTGAGGAGTTGGCCCACAGCAGCTCTCTGCAGGTGGGACCATCTGGGGCTCTGTGCCTGACTTGCAGAACACAGCTGTGAAGACTCACGGACTCACACGGTCCCTCCGATGGCTCAGAGCACAACATGCACCTGGTACCTCACGGCCCTGGACGTGGTCGGTGACAGTGTCCTGGATGGAGATGGTGCTGCCCTGCCCATAAGAAGCTCATGTCCATTGGGGTGGAAGGGGTGAATAGCCAAGGAGCACTGGTCCTGGCCAGACACCTGTTGGTGCTCTTTCCTGGAAGACCGTCCTTCATGAGGGTTGGGAGTCCTGACCTGGGCTTGTGGGCCAGGTGAGTGTGTGATGCAAGGTCTTCGTTAGTAAGCAGCAGCCACTTTGGGACAGGTGGAAGACGGCAGGGCAACCCTTACTCCATGTGAGCCACAGGACAACCCATATGGACAGACCCATGTGGAAGGACCAGAAATCCACTGCGGCCCAGGCGCAGCTCTGCACATCAGCATGTGGGTTTGTGTGACATTTAGGTCCTCTTTGCCTTTCAACTGTAGAACACCTTTACCATTAATGTTCAGAGCCAGCATGTGCTTAGGTTGACCCTCACTTTACCAGAACAATTCCCTTACCTTCCCTCTTCTTAGTTCTTCTTTGGGTCAAGTTGCCTCTTTCCTAAAGTACATCTTTCAGTGTTTTAGTGGGAAGGTGCTCCAGTCCCCGAGAGTCTTTGATTTCCACACTCCGAGGACCAGCCAGGGATCAAACCCTAGGTGCAGTTGTCTCATGGTTTCAGAGAGCCTGTTCACTTCCTCTGACACCCTGCTGCCAAGGAGATCCTGAGCTGTATCTGAGGGCTGGTCTTGTGACGCATCTCTTCTTTCTTTCTAATTTCTATGCCTTTGTCATTTTGAAATTTCCTCATGCTCTCTCTTGGAATGGACATGTTTTATTGTTATTTTCACTCCAGATTTACCAGGATCCTAGAACCAGAGAATTCCTGTCATCTATTCATAAACCATTAATAATTTAAATTTGTTTCTCTTTCATTTTTCTCCTCTAACAGAAATATGTTAGGAATTCTTATTCTCAAGTCTCTCAATTTTTAAAATATTTTTTCTTTGTCCTGAATTCCAAAGAATTTCCTTCAGATCTGCCTTCCACTATGCATGTCTCTCTTCAGCAGTGTCTCATCTACTATATAATCCACCCATTGTATCTATAATTTCAAGGAGAATACTTTTCAATTACACTTTTTCTATTTTTTTCTTTTTCAAACCTACCTTCTGAGTTTTTCTTTTTATTTCTTTTTGTTGGTGGTGGTGGTGGTTTCCTCTTAATCCATCAATCCTTTCAAATGTATCATATGATTTTTTATCTGACATTTTGTTAGGTTCCCATGGGGCTAATCCTGCAGTCATGTTTGTGGATTTGCTCATGGTGGTTTGCTGTCTGGGAGCCATCTGATTATATTCAGACCAAACTCCTGGTCAGTGGGGCTTGATCACTAGATTTGTGGGGCCCTATGCTAAGGGGATTTGACTTCAAGAGGTTTTGAGAGTCCTTTTGTCATATACTGTGGGCTGTCCTTAATCCAGGGCCATCTTTCCTATAGTTCCTCACCTTTGGGGCCCCAGATCACACCTGTGTTGTTCACTCGAGCTCAATTCTAGATGAGGTCATGGTTCAAATACCTGCCCAGACTGAGCCCCTGTGGAGACCATGAGCCCCACCTGTGCACACCGTCCCGACAGTGCCGCTGGCAGAGGGTCCTGACTTAGGTGTGCATGGTGTGGGGGGTCTCTGGTGCAATCCCTGCCTTCTGCAGAGCAGGGCTTCCCTTCTGGCCCCGCAGGACCCTGGTTGTAGGTACAGGAAGGTGCCTGGTCCCAGAGCAGCTCAAGGACAAGGCCACATCTCCACTTGGGGTGTCACTTCCTCTGCCTTCTGACTCCTGGGATTTCCCTTCCTCTGTGAAAGGCAAGTGAGCCTCAGGCCAGCCTCTCTAGGTGTCTTGTAGAAGATAACACCTCGGGGTACCTGTTTCCCTATCACTGCAAATACCCAGTGCCCATGGGACAGGAAAAGCAGAGCAGCCCTGCACTGTGGTCTGACTCCACGTCACCCTGACAGTCACCGCCAAGAACCACCTGTGTTCTGCACAGTGGAGACGTCGTACCGTGGCGGTCTGTGGCCAGAGCGGGCAGGGCAGCAGCCTGGTTCTCAGACTCGCCTCTCTGGATCCAGGCAGGTGCCGACAGGTGTGGACAGGAGAGGGGCCCCACGTGCAGTGGCCGGTGGCGGTGGGGAAATCCCCGATGGCCTGCCTAGGGGTGATGAGGAAGCGCTAGGGGGAGGGTGGGCTGGAACCGCAGAGCAGGAGGATGATTCAGATGCAGGTGCTCTCCACCACCGGCCTGGAGCCTGCCCTGTGCTTGCGGCTGCCGCAGGCCACAGCGTGCCTGGCCTTGAGCTGGGAGAGAGGGAACTCACGGGTGGTCTCACCGCTCGCGTCTCACCCTCAGTTGTGAGAGTACTGGCCAACACTCAGCGTCCTTTGCTCTCCTTCACGCTCCTCGCTTCCAGCAGCTGAGTGAGCAATCGCCCTGCCCTTGGCTTTCCCCTCACCCTCGGTCCAGCCGTTTCCCTTTCTCAGAGGGCCTGGGAGACGGAGAGGGCAGCAGCCCCCGGCAGGTCTGGCTGGGGAGGGGCGGCCCTGGGCCTCCCCGGGAGCTTGGGTCATGGTGCGGGTGCTGTTTCTTGGGCTTGCTGTTCCTCGTGAGGGTACAGTCTTAGGAAGACTGAATCAAGCCTTCTCCTCTCAGCACGCGCTTATAGAATTCCTGCAGATATTTTCTAATAACCTGTTGTGGAACCCAGTGTCTCCCCTCTGCTATGGGAGGAAGTCACGTCTGTGTCACCGTCCCGGGCCACCCGCCTGCTCTTGCTGGAATTCTTTATTACCCCTAGAAACTTCATCAGAAAATCGTCACGAGCACATCGTGGTGCAGCATGTCAAAAAGGCTGCTGCTAAGAAAAGCCTTGCCACTGGGTTGCTAGGCAACCACCCTCCTCTCTCCTCCTCCCCAAGGTCCCCGGTGTAACCGCAGTCGTCATCCGTGGAGGGAAGCTGTGTCCTCTGGGCCTTCTTATGCTGGCTGTGTCCCACGAAGGTGCTGAGTCTTAAGAGAGAATCTGCTTCTAGGGTTGCAATTTGGACTGGCCATTTGCATCCCATAGGTGACCGCCAGGTTGGGGGACGTGGGTGGGCAGCCGTGTAAACAGATGAGTGCTCTGTGCCCAGCACACAGGAGTGCTCCACAGGGCCACTCAGGGAGAGGCGTCCATGCACTGAGGCGGCCAGCGTCTTGGGACACCCGCAGTGTGGATGTGGCCCGAGGTCTGTCCCCGCCCCGCCGAGTGGGGTCTGTCTCTCTTAGAGTTTGTCATCGGGGCAGCAGGTCTCCCCAGGGCTTTGTTGTCTTAAAATCGCATCCTCATGAATGGCTTTTTAAAAATATCCAATTACCCCTGCCTTTTTTGTTAACTCTGTGGAATCCAGAGTTGAGAAAATGAGTTTCGTATGTTATTGGAATTTTTAAATAAACCATAGCTTAAAGTGCTTTTCCTATGTCAGTCAAAGGGGCAAGGTCCAGGTTGAAATCAAATTCTTATTTTCTCATTCAATAAAGACTATATAATGACTTATGTTAATAAAAGTCTGTTGGAAAACAAATATTTACAGGTAGACCCTTCTCTATTGTCCAGTAAGTTACAGGAGTGAGCAGAAATCCGCTCTGGCCAGGGTCCTCCTCCCTCTGCCTGTGCTGACCTGATTTCTGTTCCTCGTCGAAGCCGGAGGTGAGGTTCTCTCTCCTCATGAAGGGCTGGTGGGCTTCTCTGTTAACTGACTGTGGTCAAACTTTGATTATCCAGATGGAGTGAGGGGATTTAATTATTTAAAAGGATGAGAAAGTAATCAGGAGACTTTAATCTGTTTAGAATGACAGATTTATCTCTGTCTTCCACGTGGCTTCTTCTAACCATCCAGTGTTTCCTATTTATTAAGGTAATTGTGTTGTTGATAGAAATAAGTTAACTCAATAGAAGTTATTTCTTTGATAAATAGCTATTTGGGGGAGTTCAAGATTCCATGGATAGATACTTTAAATTTTCAAAAGGCAGAAATCAGTAGAAATATCATAAAGTTGAATTAAACTTTTTTTCAGACTTGTTTTATAGAAGTCGCTGCTCACTAGCATTTAGAATCATCACATTGTAATTTTTTAACTGTACACCAAAATTACAGGAGAGACTCACAAAAGATATTTGGTAAAGGCAGGTGCTGTGGATAAATAATGCTCCTCTCATTAACATATTCCCCTTATCACTGTGGAATTATGGTCCGTAGCCAGGGGAAGCCAGTGGACGGCACTCGGAGGTGTACCCAAGCTGACTTCCGCCCCACACTTCCATACAACTGGCCATTAATGAAGCCCGAGATGGAGGCTTCAAATCTATAATTATTACTATTTGAATGACAAGCAAAGAATTTTATCAGCAGAGTTTTAAATGAAAGAGGATTAGCAGCTCAGGTTGAAATTGTTAATCTTTCTTATGAAAATAATTTTGAAGAAAATGTTTTAGTGGGAGAGAGGCTTGAGGAGAGCCTCCACTGTTAAAATGGCCATTTCCTGCCGCTCCACGGGGGTCTGTCTGCTTCCAACAGCAGGGCGTGGGGCAGCTCGGACACTCCAGGCGGGGTCTGGCGGGTCCCCATGCATCCCCCGGGGCGGGCCTGGGAGCCAGCACAGCACTGAGGCCGAAGCACGGGTTCCGAGAACCTCCTAAACCCCTCTAAATGTCTGGTGGGACACAGAGGTGCCCCTGCCCCTGAGACAGTGACGTCCATGTTGGAACCGTTTGCTGGAGCAAGTGTCCGTTTGTGCAGAAGCAGCCCACTGCTGCCAGGCGACACAGAAGTTCTAAGGAAGGCTCCTGGGCTGCTCAGGGGACTCTGGCCCCCCAGTTCACCCCGGGTCCCTCACCTCTGCCCCACGGTAGGCCCACCTGCTTGGGTCCAGGACACCCGACTCGGAGGTCGGGAAACCAGGGCAGCCGGTGAGGCAGCGAGGGGGCGTAGAAGGAAGGCTGAAGGCCCTCCGAGGTCTGAATGCTCTGCCACCTAACGGCAGCAGGAAGGTTCCAAACCCACTCCCACGGGGGCCCTGGCCTTGCTGCTCTCTGGCCTGCCCATCTTCCAGGATGGACTCAAGCACGCCCCACACCCCAGCCAGGGCCCCCTGGCAGCCTGGGTCCCGGGGGTCACCCCCTCTTGCCTTGGCTGTTTTCTGAAGTCGTCCTCTGGCTCTGGCCATCCGGGTGTCTGTGGACTCTCCTGCAGCTGGAGACCAGCCCCAGGGCATTCCTTCAGCAGTGGCTGGGCCCCGGACCTACAGTCTGGGGGAGGCACTGGGTCAGACTGGGGTGGGGAGCGGCCCGCAGGGTGGGGCCTGGCTCTCAGCAGGACCCGAGCTGGCCTGCGCCCCCTCAGCATCCTCCACTCCTTAAAGCATCTCTCTCTGCATTTCCTGTCACCTACCTGTATGATGGGAAGGAAGACGACAGGATTGTGCCGCCTGTGTCACAGTTGTCATCGATGGCTCCCGTTTAACCGTCCCATGGGGACCGCTGCGGCCCTCCACACACCCCAGGCCTGGCACACCAAGAGGACCCAGCAGAGACGGCCGGCCGGTCCTGCAGCAGGCCTCCGCGTCCCAGAGCAGGGGCTGAGAACAAGGCGGCTCCGTGCTTAGGGTCTGCCAGTTAGAACAGCTCTGGGTCAGAGTGCGCGTCCACCATCAGGGCCCAGCGTCCTTGTCAAGCTGGGGTTTCCTTCTCTTCATTTCATCCCAGGTTGGCGAGAGTCACCAGCTCACCTGCAAGGTGTGCCTTCCCACGCTCTGGGCCCCGCTCACATCACACGGTGCCCTCCAGCGAGGACCCCGGGGCTGGTGAGGCTGGTGGCGGAGCCCTGCCCAGCTGGCACAGCCCTGGGTTCCCTTCCCAGCCCTGCAGAAGAGCAAAACAAAAAACCAAGACCCCAGCTGGGCCTGCTGCCCGCCACTGTGGGGAGCGCCTGCAGAGCCCTCCATCAGCGAGACTTCCCCAACTCTGGGCTCGCTCTAGACGGATAATCCAAAAGCAGAATCAAGTAAAAGATGCACTAGGCTCCAGTGGAGCCCTGCGCGTCCACTTCGCCAGTCCTCGCTGTCCCTGACACCCTGCTCTCCAGGAAGGCCTTCCTCCACTCCCCTCTTCAGAGGCTCTCGGGAGGCGCCCGGCCTCAGTTCCTACTGCCAGAGCAAGGAGCAGGCCCTCCTGAGGTCCTTCCTAACCGGAATGGGAGGGGGTGCCGTGGCCTGGCGTAGTCTGAGGAAGAGGGGTTCTCAGACTGGACTGAGTTCTTCCGTTTTGAAAAGGACGGGTTCCACGAAGCTGACTGCTTGGAGGGCTCTGACCTCAACAGCATGCAGAGGACTCGGTGCCCGCCGCTCTTCAGGCGGCTCCTTCACGGCTGCACCTTCTGCAGCGTAGCGGGCATCCCGGGGACCTTCTCTGGAAGGTCTCAGGTCCTGCAGAGTGGTTTTCTCCACTACTCCAGTGATATGGACCTTCTGTCCAGCTTGGTTGCCATTCATCCTGGGCCACCTGGGGAATGGCTTCCAGAGGCCACTGGGCTTGCAGCTGGGGAAAGACACCGTTCAGAGCAAGGGACACCGGCTACTGCGGGTGGGTGAGGCCGGGTCTCCTGCTGCGTAGGCTTCTGCTGGCCAGTTTCGTCCAGCTCTGCCCTGCACAGTACCCTGGGCTGGGCAAAGCCAGGGGACCCACACAAGAGTGATTCCTCCTGAGAGACCAGCCCAGGAGCCCTTGTTAGGTGCAGGGGAAGGGAACGGGCCCCACGAGGGTCCTTCGTTGGTCCTCCTGATTCCTTGGGTCCTATCGCTCCTCCTCAGGCTTTGCACAGAGAGCCGGAGGCTGAGTTCCAGACCCCACACTTGCTTTTCCCAAGCAAACTCTGGCACACCCTTGCACATGCCCAGTGGGCTCCTGGGCACTGTGGGCGCATCTGCTCTACCTTTGAAGTTCCCTCCTGGAGCCACAGCAGGGGTGAGCTGGCCCAGCCCACCGCCTTGGGCCCACCTCACTGGCCGTGGTGGCTGGCATGTTCAGGAGCAGGAGGGCCAGGGACCTTGGGTCAGCCAGATGGCAGTTTGAACACTGCTGGTGGCCTGTGACTCCTGCTTTAAGCAAGACTTCCCCAGGCTGAGACAGCGAGGCCGCCCTCCAGGCCCCCCCCCCCCATGGACTCAGGTTGCCCTGCTGCTCTCCGCGTCTGAGTCCCATGTTCTGACATGCCTGCCCTGCATCCCACAGCACGCTTACCACGGGCCAGATGCAGCACCCACAGACACCAACACCCTTCACGAAGCACTGTGCTGTTCCCCACGCTCTGGTCAGGTCAGCTGGCCTCATGCCGTCCTCCCTTGGGATCCGCACACTCAGCAGGGAGGTTCCTGGGCAGGTGAGACCTGACGCTCCACCCTGTTTTCTGGGGCACCTTGGCAGAGGCACTCAGGGCCTAGGGGTCCCCAGGCCTGAGTCTGCAGCCGCGTGACCCTGCCACTGTTCTCCACGCTGTACCCCCACCCCGGAGGCGACGGCACCCCCCTGCTGACTGGTGTGGGCCCACAGGCACTCTGTCTGCTCTCCCGGGGGCACGTCAAACGCCAGCTTCTGCTGCCAGCATGGGCTGGAGCTGCGCGTGGCGAGGGGTGGTCGGTGCTCAGCCTGACCGTGGGCTCCAGTCCTGTGCTCCGGGCAGACCCTGGGTGCTGCTGCTGCTGACACTCGGCAGCTGAGTCGTCACCTGCCCTGAGGGGCACTTCAGCTGCTCGTCATCTCTCGAGCAGCATCCCCAGTAATCCCTCTTCCCTGGGTCACCATGAAACCCTTCTTTGAAAACAGTCAACAGAGGACGAATGGACAGGTGGGGAGCATGTTCCGGAACCACCCAGGGTCGTGGTCTGGTGTGGAGACAGGGAACCCCGGGCATCAGGCTGTGCACACGTCACTGGTGAACCCACCGCGCGATGTGAACTTGGCAGAAATCCCACTGTCCTCAGCCACAGTGTGAACAGTGACGCCCTGCTGGTGGCCCCCACATCTCCCGGTGGCTCCCTGCCTGTGACAGTTCCCCCCCCCCCCGTCACCCCTTGGCCCCGCCTTCAAGCCACAGTCTGACGCTGGTACTTGGGGCAGCTCAGTGAGTTACTTCTCCCCAGGTGAGGGCCAGTATCCCCAGCGCCATGGTGCAGCCACAGAATTCATGAGAGCCACAGGCTGCCCGCCTCCCTCCTTCTGCCGAGACCCCCGATCTGTGCACATCTGTCCAGAGAGCACACCATATGTGACCTGGTCGACCTCAGAACACCTTTAGAAGCGCACTCCCGCTTCCCCTCCTAGGAAGGGGCTCCCATCTCACATTGGGGCAGAGTGAGGGTAGAGGAGATGGCCAGCGATGTCTGCCCCAGGTGCCCGCCAGCGCCCAGCCAAGGCCACTTAGCTTCCTGGCCGGTGGAGAGAACAGTCTCTAGACCAAGGCCAGCGCTGTCTCAGACCCCCGTCCTGCCCAGCCAAAGCCCCTGCAGGTCAGAAGGGCTGTGTGTGCCAGGCGGGCACAGCTTGGGCTGCGGTGACTTCCACAGAACCAACACACGCAGCCTCTGTGCTCCCCCGTGGGAGGCCACTTCCCCGCCCTGGGGGAGTCGGCCGCCTGACCTTGTAGCCAGGCCAGCTGGGCTCCATGTGAAAGGGCCGCTCTGACCTGGCAGCTGTCCTCATGGCAGTCCCCAAGCTCCGGGGACCCAGAGGTGGCTTGAGAGCGTCACTCCAGACGCTCTGCCAGTGTGGACTAGGAGGAGATCTGAGGGGGCTGCAGAGGACAGAAAGCTGACGATGTCGTTCTCAAGGGAGAAGACTCCAAGGAAATGCAGCTGCGTCCCCCACCACCGTGGACCCGGCCTCACAGCCTGGGGGGACGGGCACCAGCCGGCATGCGATGGCTGCACCTTGGGAGACCCCATCCTGAAACCTGGGCTTCGCTTCACGAGTGGCTGATCTGGGGACTGTCTCTTATGTGGGACGCCCGGTGAGGCCTCGGAAGGGGCCATGGCTTGGGAAGGAAGGTGGTGGCTGCTAAGAGGAGCACTGAGAATTGGGCAGCTCTCAAAATCCGCTGGTCAGCAGCTCAGGTGGTCAACAAGGATGAAGTCCCCGTGTCTGCAATTCCAGAGCTCTGTCACTGTCATGATGGGGCTGCATCCTCGTCACCTCCCCTCAGGCCTCACCCCATTTGCCTCGCTCTCCCTGGCGCTCCCTCGGCAGAGCGTCCACACAGAGGCTGTACAGTGCCCAGCACATGGACTGTGCAGTGGGCTGAGTCAGGGCTGGACGGTCCCTGGCCCCAGGAGCCCACAGCCTGTGCAGGGGCCCCAGCTGCAGGTGTGCTGCATCCCAGAGGAGGGCACCTGGGCTGTGCGCCGAGCCCACGGGGTAGGCACAGCCCTCTGAGGCTCTCAGGGTGACAGCGCCTGCTTGGGATTGGGACCGTGGGGAAGGGTTGGGCCCTAGGGGGAGAAGAGCCTTCTGAGCCATCGCTGCTTCTCCACGCCGGCAAGATGGACATGGGGTTGGCTGTCACAGGAGTGCTGGGGCAAGAGCCTGTGTTCCGCAGGAGCTTGGAGTGTTTCCTGAGTCACCAGAGGGAGGAAGGCCACAGGGAGAGGCGTGAGGTGCCCCAGGTCGCTTGGGCTGCTTTGTGGACGTGTTCTGAGTTCAGGGGACTCAGAAGCACTCTCCCTGGGTGCTGCCATCCACAGGAAATCTCAATCTGGGCAGAATGACTTGCAGAGATTCCCCAGGTGCTCGTGATCGTCCGGTACTTGCCGCCCCCGGGCGGGAAAGAGCAGCCAGGAGAGGTCATGGCCCACAGAGAAGCCCAGAGCAGAGCCGTGAATGCCAGAGAGACGCGTTCGCTACAGCGTCTGGTGCAGGGGTGGGACTGGGAAGGCAGGTCCCCCCCAGGCCCATGTGTGGGTGCAGAGTTGAGCTGGGCCTCATCTGGGGGTTCATGACAGTGGAGCAGCAGGGAGGGGAGCCAGATGAGCACAAGGGGGGCAGACAGTGGGACATGGAGTCTTCACAGGCTAGAGAGCAACACGCTGAGGAGCTGGGATTTGGACAGGGGACAACACTAGTCTGTACACCCGCAAGGTCTTCTAAGAAATACCATCGTCCCCCTTATCCGTAGCCTCATTCTCTGAGGTTACAACTACCTGTGATCAACTTTGGTCTAAAAATATTATGCGGAAAATTTCAGAAATAAACACTTTGGAAGTTTTGAATTGTACACCGTTCTGAGCACATGGTGAAATCTCAAGCCTTCCCACTCTGTGCTACCTGGGATGTGAACCGCCCCATGGCCAGAGTATCCACATTGTATACACTACCCACCCTTTAGTCACTTAGTAGCCATCTTATCCGACCAACTGTTGCACTTGACAGTGCTTGTGTTTGGATCACCCTGACTTTACTTATGACCCCAAAGCACCAGGGTCATGATGCTGAAGTTTCAGTTATGCCACAGAGAACCTATAAAATGCTTCCTTTAAGTGAAAAGTGACAGCTCCTGACTTAATAAGAAAAAAATGGCATGCTGAGGTTGCTAAGATCTATAGAGAACTGTCGTCGTTTATCGCCTACTGTGCTGATTTGCAGGTTAGACTTCATCACGGGTGTGCATGCTTGGGGAAAGCACAGCACACTGGGTTTGGCCCTGTCCTCAGTGTCAGGCACCAGGAGACAGGTAGGGGACACTGTGCAGAAGGGGCAGGGAGGCTGCGTGGCTGCAGGAAGTGCTGGAGGAGGCCGCAGCCATGGGCCGAGGGTCCAGCCATCAGTGGTCCAGCCTCCCGGGGCGCTGGTTCCTCGCCTGGGCAGCTTCCGTCTTCATAACGCCAGAAGCATGCAGGCCGGCCCCGGGGCCGTTGGCTCTGAAGGAAGAAGCCCGGCAGCGAGTCCTGCGCCCCTCCTGGGGCTTGGAGCCACGAGGGGTTTTCCTTTTCACTTTCATTTTCTTCTTCTCTACAAGGGCTACTTATAGAACTCAAATTTGCAGGGTTTGTGTTTTTTTTTTTAATTAAGCTCTCGGGCGACCACCTCCCTGGCAGCACACACTATTCAGATGTCCGCTGGGTGCCTGCTGGGGGTCAAGTGCCACTGGAGCCACGCTGATGAGACTGGGGATCCTGCAGCCGCTGGACAGAGCGCCGCCCTGCTCTACCCTCGCGCCTCACACCCAGGAAAAGCAGGACTAAGTCATTTCAGTTTTGCTTTTATTGATTAAAATGTGGGTTTTTGCTACAAAGGCCAGGCTTCTCCACAGACTCCCAGATGAGAATGTCTCGTCCGCAGACCACAAAAGAGGGCAGATGGGGATGCGGCGCAGGAGCCTGCAGCACTTTAACACGGCGCACAGCGATTATAAAGATGTTGGTGGGAAACCAGCACAGGTCCATCTGTGGTGCACCAGGGCAGGGCCTGCAGGTCACTGCGCACAAAGACTCGAGAAACGCGTCCAGCTCGGTGCAGTCCGATGCATCTGCAGCGACGGTTCTCGGGGGAGTCGTGATAGCAGCCTCCGCCTCCCCTCCCACTGCGAGCTTGCTGACCAGCAGCCCTGTCTGCAGGACCTGCCACGAGGCCAGGAGTTACTGTGAGCGTGGACTCTGGTGCCGCTCCCCTGATTAAGGTCAGCCTAGGAGCCCAGCCTGCTGCAGCCTGGAGGGGTTAGGACGCGTCCAGAGCCCCTCTGCAGTGACGGTCAGGTCGGGCTGCAGTGGCCAGGCTCGTCTCGCGGAGTGCCTCTGGCTGGAAGGAGCTGCTCACCCATTGTTCCTGGCAGCCAGGGCCGGCTGCCCCACCGGGAGCACTGAGTGCCTGTTGTGAGGAGGGCAGGACCAGCTCCCACAGAGTGGGCGGCCGCTGCAGGCACAGCCCGGCGGTGCCTTGGGTGGGGCCTTGCGCCCACCCCCACCAGGTCCTGGGCTGCAGGAGCCCCCGTGCCTCCCCTGAGGCCTCTGGCTCACAGGCAGTGCCTGAATCCACACCGACCATCTCAGAGCTGTCTGTGGCCTCCTCAGTGGAGCCGTCTGGATTCTGCCTGGCCGCGTGGGCCAGCACCTCAGGGCACTGCTCATACGGGAGGCCCCAGGACGGTGGGCATGGACAGGCTCACAGGGCAAACCTCTGCTCAGCTCAGTGCTGGCTGTGGGGGTGAGTGACAGCCAGGCCTCCACAGCAGGTGTGAGGTGGGCCCCGCGCGTCCTCCCCACCAGGGGCTCCACCTGCCCATCAGCTCGCACACCTGATCCCCGCATAGTCCAGGGAGCTGCCATGAGGCAGATCAGCGGGGCAGACCTGGGCCTGCGGAGTGGCTTGGAGGGGGCAGGCCGTGTCTGACTTGAGATCCCTCCCTGTGCTTCTGTTCCTCCACCTGTTGCCTGTGGGCAGGGAGGTGCCCAGAGGACCGTCCAGGCTCCTCACAGACGGGGCTGTGGTGAGAGGAAGGTGGGCGGACAGGGAGGCGGTTGAAGCAAGGAGGGCCTGAGCACTGTGCTGGCCATGGGAGAGCTGGCCACTCCAAACCCCGTGGCTCGTGGCACATTGAAAACTCACTCCCCTATGGGGATGACGGATCCATGCGGCCCGCAGCTGGGCTTGGTCCTCTGAGAAGCTTTCGTCCCGTCTCAGCCACCTCTGGTTGAAGGCATCGATGGGGACGGCTGCATGTGGCAGGGAACAGCCAGAGGCCGGGCTCCTCGACTGCTGCTGTCACCTGTACTCACAGGCAAGTGCCAGGAGAATGCAGAGCGCCAAGGGCCCTGCTGTCCCTGCAATGCTGCACAGGCCACGCAGCCGGGAGTCCCGCACGTGGCTCACACACCCAGGCACAGCCTGTCCCGTGCGTATGCACCACTAGCACACAGCTGAGGAAAGGACTCTCCTCGTGGAGGGGCAGGCATCTGTGTGGGCAGGGGCACGCCCGCACTGGACGTGAGGCAGTTTTCCAGACGCATGTTTCCTGTTTTTCGGGTGCATAGTTCCAAGGCGGATGGCCATGCCACACTTGTCGGCAGCTCATGTGACGCCCAGGGAGATGCTCTGCAGACCTGGGGTCATGGGAGTGTTGGATCCAGGGTGTCTTAGCTCGTCTGCAGCCGCTTCCTCCCTTTGAAACCTGCACAACTTCCAGAACGTGTCTCTGCTCCTTCGCGGCCCGGGGAGCACTGTCCTCAGGGTGTCTCTGAGCCCAGTGGTGCCCGCTGCGGCCTGCACAGGCACCTCCCGGGCTCCTGCTGTCCAGGCCCGGCTGTCTTGCAGATGTGCAGACCTCTGCCCTCAGCCTTGGCATCTCTCCTTGCTACTTGGCACAGCCACCACCCATGACTCACGGGTCCCATGCCTGTCCTTCCCTGCCCCCCGTGAGCACTCTCCCCC
>NW_026000137.1:6444140-6457118 GCF_001458135.2 Marmota marmota marmota | reverse complement strand
CCCACCCTGCCTGCTTGAGCCCACCTCCCTGGGTCGTAGGTGTGGCTTCGCACCCCCTTGGCTGGCTGGTCACATGTGGCCAGGACGGTCTTCCATCTTCCCCAGCAGTCCCTCTAGTTCCAGAGCAGGCTGTGTGGCCCTCGTGGTGGGCACCTCCCGGCAGCCTGGAAGTCACGGGGAGCGTGCTGTCCTGCCTCAGCAGGCCGGCCTCTCCTGGCCACGCCTGGCCCGGGCAGCTGCTGTGCACGGGCTCCTGACGCTCTGCCCCTTCCAGGCCTACATGGAGGACCACCTGAAGAACAAGCACCGGCTGGAGAAGGAGTGGGACGCGCTGTGCGCCTACCAGGCGGAGCCCAGCAGCTCCCTGGTGGCCCAGAGGGAGGAGAACCTGCCCAAGAACCGCTCGCTGGCAGTGCTGACCTGTACGTACCCAGCTGGGGGCCCTGCGGGGGTGAGGGGCAGGTGACACAAGCAGGCTGCATGCTCCCGAGGCCACATTGGGCCCCGTCCCTGTGGTCTGAGAGCCCACCCCTCTTACCAACCTGCAGACATGCACCCACTGAGGACCAGTGCCCTGTGCCCCGTAGCTGTCCCCAGCCAGGCAGCTCAGAGACAGCTCCCCCTTTAACCCCGTGGCAGGGTCCTAAAGCCAGGGGTTGGGGCACACGGCCAGCAAGAAAGGCGTGGGCAGAGGCCCGAGCCTGCCCTCAGGGCCTGCTGCATCTGCACCTGGATCCCACTGGGCAGTGGCAGCACCCGGCACAGCACCTGGGCATCCTGGGCTCTCACGGTTGTGTCCATCATAGCCTTCGGCCTCGCGGTGGCTGCAGTGGAGGTCCCTGAGCACCTGCTCTCCACCAGGAGTCACTGTGTGGGGGAGGGGTGGCCTCACGGACACACGTGGGCCCTGGGGTGTGCTGCCCAGGGAGGTTTGGGGCTAGATTGGCTCTTGGACCCTCCAACGGGGGCAGAGGGGCCGGGGCTCAGAGGCCAGTGTCCAGAGGTGAGCACGCTGGGGTCGGGTCTTGAGCGGGAGCAGCCTCAACACAAGAAGTCCTCCCCAGGTGCACGCCATCCCCAGTGGCCACAGGAGGACCGGGGACTCTACCTTACCAGGTCCCAACCAGAGTGAGGCTGAGGAGGGAAGGCCTCCCGTAGTGCCTGGACGGACCTGTGCTGCCTTCCTGGGGTCCTGGCATCAGGGCCGTGCCCTGGACCCTTAGCCAGGCAGGGGAGGCGGAGCCAGGCAGGGGAGGCCTGCTCAGGTGGCCCCCCCAGCAGCTTGGGGGTCTGCTGGCTCCTCCTTCAGAGGACCTCACATCAGGCTTCCCAGCAGAGGTGGCCCCAGGGTCTACCCGCTCCTGTCCCCCTCCATCCTGCTTTGTGGCTCTGCACTTGTCCTGGGGGAGCAGGCCCCCAGCCAGCTCTATGACTCAGGCCTTCCGACACCCGGAGAGTCCGCCTGCTCCCAGCCACAGTGCCGCCCCCGCTCTGCGTCTGCCTGTCAGCTCCTTCTCTGTGACTTCCTCGAGCTCCCTCGGTGCCATCACCCCAGGCCCCCCCTGGCCTCCAGCTCCTTGTTGCTGCAGCCCTCCTGTCCCCACCTGTGTGCAGCTCGGAGCAGGCGTCCCACTCAGGTTCCCCGGTGCCAGGGCGAGGGGCAGCTCTCGAGGCTGCTCCCTCTGGGACTGGCGCTCTCACCGCGAGGTTCGAGTGTGAGTCGCAGTGGGCACGTCTCCATGGTGATCATGCTGAGTTGCCTTCGCTGGAGTGGGGGTCTCTCCTGTAAGAACTGCTGGTGCTCCAGGACCCCAGGCGCCACCCCCACCCCTTCCTCCCTCCGCCCCCGGGTTTTGCCATCTGCTCATCTTACACATTTCTCACGTCTTCAAGTCACTCGGTTGGCCCCGCTGCCCATCTTCCCTCCACGCCAGCCAGGACCTCCCTGTGAGCCTCCCATGCTGCAGAGCTGAGCCGCACCCACTAGGCCTCAAGGACGCTGCCAGGAGCTCACCCAGCATCTGCAGCCAGGCGCCCGGCCACCCACCCCGCCATCCTCCTGCAGCCTGTGTGCTTGGGCACATGCAGAGCTGCGGCTGGAGGATGAGCCTCCTGCCCCAGGGCAGAGGTCCCCAGAGGCCGCACGCCTGTGCAGCCCAGTGCCAGCCCCCCTACTCCTGCGGGGTCTCCCTCCAGGCCTGGCAGGGTACCCACACCACCTGTTACCAGCACCCTGAAGCTGCAGGCTGAAGCCTGTGCCCAGGTCCCCCGCAGTGCACCTGGGCTCACCCCGGGCACGCTCCGCGCCACGTGACGCTGGTGAGTTTGTTTGAGGCTGAATTGTTTCAAAGCTCTAGGCACCAAGACGCCAAAATTCGTTGGCTGCATCTCTGGAATGCAGACAGCCTCCTCTGTGGTGCAGCCACGCAGGATGTGTCCCCTGGAGCAGCCGTGCCGGTGACCACCCTGTGGCTTGTCCTAGGCTCCAGATCTGCAGTCACGCCTGCTTAGCGCCTCAGACTTGAAACAAATGTGGCATGTTGATGTGTTCCTGTGCCTCAGCTACGACGGGTCCAGCAAAGGTTTTCCTGTGTGATTGGCTGGAATCCCTGGGCCGGCACTGACCACTGGCTTTTGAGGGTGAGCAATCTCAGGCTGCCTCTCCGCAGCATGTCAGACCATCATGGACCCATGAAATTGGAGAAGGAGCCTGTGGTCACGGGTGCTGATGTCTCCACTGAAGACTCAGCTGCGACCCTCCAGAAGCAGCCTTTCAGCCCGTCACAGATGTCCCCACACTGCAGACCCACACCATCGAAAGAAAGAATGTGCAGCCAGCAGCACAAAAGGTGTGATCTAAATCTTAACAGAAAATTGAGACCGCTGCAGAGCCCAGGAGGACACAGCCCACCACTCGGTCAAAGAAGCCCCCCGTGCCGAGTGCCAGCTCCGTGAGCCCTGCAGATAGATGCCTTGTGTTTCCCACAGCAGGGCCAAGGAAGGCATCTCCCAGTGAGGTGGGGCGTGGCCCCCTGTCCACCTACTCAGGAGGAGCCTGGGAAAACCTCCTTAGAGGCCCGTGAAGAGGGGCTTGGGCGGGACAAGGACAATTCCAGATCCCAAGTCCATTGATGGCCACACTCCAGGAACCCCCTCAGCTCCTGGCATGGCCACCACCCGCCCCTGGCCCAGGTAGCTCGTGAGAATGGCTTCCCATTACTGACCAGCCAGGGCGCCGTGCTCACACCTTGCCAGTCCAACAGCCTGTTCAGGGCCCAGTCCCCGAACGCAGGCTGCCTGCCAGCTGCAGGCACCTTTGCCATGACGGTCCTGAGGTGAGTGTTGTCCTGCCTTTTGGAAGACAAATCTGAGGCTTTGAATACCAAATAATTTGCCCAAATGTCACCTGGTGAGCAAGTGGCAGGGCCAGAGCTCACGCCCTGAGTTCTGCTGCTGAGGGCACGCTGTCACCAAGGACCTCTCTGGATCTTCCTGGGCCTTGTCTTCTCCAGGGTAAAATGGGAATGTCCCCCTTTCATGGATGGAGCAGAGCTGCAGTGAGCAGGTGACAGGTCGAAGCTGTGTGTGGAGAGACGGGACACGGGACCCTCGTGCCAGCCTTGACGAAGGCACGGAGGCCTGCTTGTACCTCAGGAGGGTGGGCGGGGGCTCAAAGGCCCCCCACCATGGACCTGCACTGTGGGTCCTGTGAGTGGGGCACCACGCAGTGGGCCCAGGCCAGTGCAGGAGGAGGCAGCCAGGCGAACTCCACCCGCTCCTGCCCCTGGGCTCCTGGAGAAGGTGCGAAGAGCCCGCCAGCTCAGCCCGGCGTCCGCAGCCCGCCCTCGGGTCCAGGGCCGTCCCTGCCTTGCACTTCATTCGCTCCCGGGGGTGGGGGGGGGAGACATGCTCGGCAAACAGGAGGGAATCGCCTTGAGCCAGCCGGGCAGAGCCGAGACCCGTGGGGACTTCCCCTCCTACCTGCCATCGACCTCCCTCACTAGACTTTGTGCTCTGGGAGCCCGTCTTGGGATACTCAGAACTCAAGGTGACCGTGTCCTTGGCCTCTATGGCACCTCTTAAGACATGACCAGGGAAAACAAGTCACAGATGGTGCAGAGATTCTCCCCCAGACGGAGCCTGGGCTGGCCAAGCCACCAATCCCCCATCCTGAGCTTGGCCAGCGTGGCCCTGGCCCTTCCAGGTCTATGTGTCTCAAAGTAGCCTAATACCGAAGCAAAATCCCCTCACCGTCAACCTGGAAGCAACGTGCTGCGCGACCACACACACCACGCGGTGGGAGGCCTCCCTGCCCTGCCCCAGCCCACACTCTGGAGGGGCTCCTGAGGGCACAGGGTCCATGGCGCTCTCTGTGATGGCGCCCTCCGTCCTCACCCAGGTGTAGCTCACAGACTTGGGCATCACCTCCTCAGTTTTCAGAGGAGACTCTCCCACGGTGCTCACAGGCCGGGCCGGCAGTGGCTGAGCCTCTCGGCCCCAGGCAGGGCCTGTGTCTGCCCCACTCCATGCTCAGGCCTCTGAGGTCAGGAGATGGCGAGCTGTGGCTTTTTCTTCCTGGTCACCAGTCCCTCTTGACCCTGCTCTCAAGTCTCTCAGTTGGGAGTGGTTCCCAGTGTCCAGAGCACAAGTGCCTAAAATTGTGTTGAAATTTGCCAGGACCGTCATGGCAAAGGTACCTGCAGCTGGCAGGCAGCCTGCGTTTGGGGACTGGGCCCTGAACCAGTCTGTTGATTGGCAAGATGTGAGCACGGCGCCCTGCTGGTCAGTAGTGGGAAGCCATTCTCACGAGCTACCTGGGCCAGGGGCAGGTGGCGGCCACACAGGGTGCTGAGGGGGTTCCTGGACTTGGGATCTGGAATTGTCCTTGTCCTGCCCACGCCCCTCTTTACCTGGAAGGCTGCCTTGCAGCACAGACCTCCTAAGTAGGTGGACAGGTGGCCACAAGTGCCTAAATCGTGTGTTAAAAATGCTTACAGTGAGGCCCAGGCGACCCGGAACCCTCTGGAAACAGCTAGAAGCCAGGCTCCCCGTTCCAGAGCTCTGTGAGCTGCAGTGGTCAGGCCCCCTGAGCAGAGTGAGCACGGCTGGGACCTTGCAGGCCCCGTGGACCTGGGCTTCTGGGACCTGGTGTGGGCAGTGCTCATGGCATGTTAGGGTGTCCGAGTGGACCAGCTCTTCCTGGTCAACGTCGTTTCTGTTCTCTGATGCTGCGGATTTCCGCCCTCTCGGGAATACGCTTGTGCAGGAGGGCCGTGGAGTTGTGGGCTGGGAACTGGGTCGTGCCTCCGCTGAAGGCTGCTGCAGGGGGCCGGGGCAGCTCCGAGGCAGAGCCCTGGCTGGGCTCCCCAACACCCTAGCTGCAGGCACAGCTCGGCCACACCATCCCGTCACACCCACCCTCGTGACATTCCACTACGTTGGCCACACGTAAATAGGTGTATATAAATGTGACGTGTGACATCTCTCAGTGTTCCTTGTCCAATTTGTCTCCATGGAAAAGTGCCCCTAGTTGGACGTCATGGCTGATGGGCGACTCTGGCCCACCAGGCCCGTCCCCCGACCCCCGACATCGCCGGCCAAGTTCAACCCGTCGGGACTCTCACCTTTCCCAAGCCCTGAGATGTTATTTTTAAAGCATTAGGTAAATTTATCTCCGAGAGAAATGAAAGAAACACCAGTGACAGTGAAGTCCCCAAGTCTGTGCCGCCTGCGCGGCCCGTGGCGGGAGGCCTCCCCTCCTGCAGGAAGGGGCCCCCCGCGAGTCTGGGGAAACAAGCCTGAGTCTGAGCAAGCTCTCAGCCGTGGGGGACCCGGTGGCCAAGGATGCTGCGTGTCCCCGGGGGACTCACCCGGGAGCAAGAGCGGAGCCGCTGGCCGTGCCCCCAGCTGCCCCTCATGGAGGACGAGGGGGTTTGAGGCTCCACCCCATGCTCTGGCCAGGCCAGCGTACACACCTCCCACTGCTCCCTGCACCTTCCCTGGGGCCACGCCTCGAAGCTCCTGGAGTCAGGCAGAGGAGTCCGTCCAGAGCCAGACTGAGGCAGGGACGCACTCACCCGGGATGCGCTCTCCTGGTCAGCCCCAGGAACGGTTGCCGGCTCTGGCCCTCATCAGGCAAGGCCTCTGCCTGTGCAGAGCTCATGTCCACCCGAGGCTCCCCAGGTGTCTCTGTTTCCTCCCTATCTGCATTTCCTGTGGCTCTCACTCTCCCCTTGAAACTAAATTCCAGTCATCTCAGGGATTTAGCCACTTGTCAACTACGAGACTCTATCTTGGATGGTGGCCTGTTGATTGATATCCACGGGTGCGTCGTCCTCCATGCGTTGGCGTGTGTCTGCTCTTTACGGCAGGGCTGTGAAGGCAGGGGGGGCGTCCCTGCATCCGAGGGGCAGAGAGCAGCTCTGTTCTGCCCTCCGAGGGCTGGGCCACGGGGTCGTCCTGGAGGATAGGAAGGAACGACTCCACTGAGGAGTGCTCAAGGCTGGCGCTGACCCTGGGCTGGAGCTGGGGTGGTGTGAGCCTAGACGGGTCCCCCACGCCCCTGGACGAAGCACTGGGCCAGCTCCTAACCACCTCTCATGGGTTTCTTGCAGATGACCACTCCAGGATCCTGCTGAAACCAGAAAACAGTCACAGCAACTCGGACTACATCAACGCCAGCCCCATTGTAAGTACACGGCCCAGAGCACGGGTCAGCGGCTCTCCTCTGTGGGCGAGAAAGTTCAGCTTCAAGAGGGTTTGCAGTGCCTGCCCTGGCTGGTGACCAGGGACTGGCTTGGGCCAGGCACACCAGCTGCCTCAAGTCTGAGTGGACCTGGTGCTCGGCGGGCGACAGGCCGTAGTTGGGAGGGTGCTGCACCGGGCCTCAGGGGGCCTGGTGCTCGGGCAGGCGACAGGCCGTAGTTGGGAGGGTGCTGCACCGGGCCTCAGGGGGTCTGGTGCTCGGCGGGCGACAGGCCGTAGTTGGGAGGGTGCTGCACCGGGCCTCAGGGGGCCTGGTGCTCGGCGGGCGACAGGCCGTAGTTGGGAGGGTGCTCCTGCCCCTGGCAGTCGCCTCTCCCGGGTGCCGTTTCCTTGACTCCTGGGAGACGGAAACCCAGGTACCCACCTGCCTCCCTTTAACATGGAGGCCCCGAGGCCTTGCTACAGCAGGCTTGCTGCCTGGGGTGGTCGGGTGTCTGGGGTCTTTGAATACAAAGCAGGTGCCTGCGGCTGTGCCTCCCAGCAGCTGTTGGAGGAGAGGGGAGTGGAGGCTTGGGCCTGGGGAGGATGGCAGGAGGCCGTGCTGCTCGAGCCCCAGGCCTCCCTGACTTCAGAGGGGCTCTCCTCCTGGAGCCTCTTTGGCTCTGGGCACCGCCCACCCCAGTGCTGTCCCTGGCTCAGGCTCTGCAGAGAGCAGGCAGCTGGCACAGGGAAGTGGAGGCCAGCTGGGGGTGAGCAGGGGAGGCTGGGGCGGGCTTCCCTGGGCCTCAGCTGCCTGCAGAGCCCAGGTGGGGAGGGCAGGTGGGGATGGAGGGACCGGGCCTGTGGAGCCAGGGGCTGGGAGGGGTGCAGAGAGGGGCCGGGATTCCGTGTGGACTTGGACAGCTGGTGCACTGACCCCTTCCCACAGCTTTCCTTGGTGTCGGTCTAAGGGACACATCAGTAATTTCTGAAATCCCAGGCTTGCAGCCACCGAACACAGGGCCTACAGAACACAGTGTGTCTGACGGGGTCAGGATACCCAGGACCCAGCGTGCCGGCCAGCCCTAGGGCCACAAACGCCCCGAGTCCTAGATCCTGTGGCCCTTCAGCAGGAGATGACACGTGGTGGTGTCCCTTGGCCGGCATCCTCCCTGCCCGGGCTGCCCCCTGTAGCACCTCTGGGGGGCAGTTCAGCCCCTGCTGTGCAGCTACCGGTCCCGCCTCCTGCCCCCTCACACCCACACAGTGCACAAACTCAGCTTTGAAAAGTGAGGGGGCTGGGGTGTGGCGCAGTGGCAGAGCGCTTGCCTTGCACACGTGAGGCACAGGATTTGATCCTCAGCACCAAATAAATAAAGATATTGCGCACACCTAGAAGTAAAATAAAAAATTATATTTAAAAAAAAAAGTGACTTGGAGGAGCGGCTGCTCCAGGTACTCCGTCTGTGCAGAGAGGGGGCTGTGAGGCCCAGGCCTCACACAGGTGTGACGTGTGGCGGGGCCTGTCTCCTGCACGGGGGCCGTCCCCTGGGTCTTCCCAGCAAGACTGATTCTGAGTCTCTAGTCAAAGCCCACTGGCTGGCCACTCTTGTCCCCCGAGCAGAACCCCGTGCCCCGTGAGGCAGGCCTGTGAGTGCTGGGTCCTGCCCAGGGTGATGGGCAGCACTGTTGGTGGCTGAAGAGAGGGAGGATCCGGGCCCTGCCTGTTGTGGTCCCTCTCCTGGAATGACCAAACAGAAAGGCCAGGCAAAGCCCTTCCCCAGTCCAAGAGGTGGGTCCCTGCCGGGCTGTGGGACTCTCGGCATGTCAGGGTGCCCCGGCTGGAGGTCCGTCTCCTGTGGGCACTGCTGGGTGCAGTGGCCACAGCAGGGCAGGACCTGGATGGTTTCCTGCGCACCTGCTGAGGGGTGGGGGTGCATCCTGCGGTTCCTTGGCCTGGGCAGTGCAGATTCAAGGTGACCTTCCCAGCTGCTGGCCAGGGGCTAGGGTCAGAAGGGACACCAGGGGAGAGACGGGATCTGGGCACCTCGTGGCTTTCCCTTTGCTTCATAGTGCGAGTCTTTTTTTCAAATTTGGTTGTGAGAGGGGACTAGGAAATCCCCGCCTCCCCTTCTCTCTGAATACCCGCGGCCCAGGATGGCCTTCCCAGCAGCCTCTGAGCGAGAAGCAGCTGCACGACCTGCCGTGTCGGACCATGACCGTCACGCCTGCCGTGTTGGCACTCGGTCCTCACACGCTCGAGCCACGCCAGTCTGCCTTTAGAGGGGTCCTGGAAGTCCACAGGAGCCGTGTCCCCTAGGCAGTCAGGGAGACCCGCGGGCTCCATTTAAGAACTTGGGCAGACTGAGGGTGTCACCTGTGGACAGTGGCACAGGCAGAGCATGTGGGTTAGTGACCAGGACGAGCCCGCGGTGCCAGCCACAGGGACAGCTCAGCCTCATCCTGGTCCCACTGTTTGGGAAAGGAGGAACATGGCCTGGTGTTTGATTGGCAGGCACCTGGGGACAGAGCGGCTGCCCAGGATGGACGGCAGGGCAGGTGTCCTGAGTGTCCTGAGGAGGTGGCCAAGCATGGCTCAGAAAGTCCCCACAGCCAGCACCTGTGGGCAGTGGTGGCTCACCCTCGTACTCACTTTAACAATTTGACGCCTGAGGCCAGTGTGAAGACTGCTCAAGGTCGGCCTCCCTCCCCAGAGCCTGTCGTCTGGACACCTGCCAATTCAGGCTGTGCCAGGCCGGGGTGTGGCTCGATGGCAGAGCACCCTGGCTCAATCCCCTACACCACAGAGGAAGGAATAGCAGAGAGAGAGGAGGAGGTCTGAGATCCGCGGTGACCTAGGAACGCAGGGAGGCCCAGGTGCCGGCACGCTCTCCCTGAAGGACCCCTGAGACATTGGTGCAGGCCGAGGAGGCCAGGTGGGTCTGGGGCTGCTGTGCAAGCCCCTGGCCGGCCCACTCTCGCTTCTGGAGAGCTCTTGGGGCTCAGAACCTGGGTCTCCTCCTAAAGGCAGTTTTTCTTGGAGGCTGAAAGTTACTGGGGAGGGACTTCTGGGTTTCAAGCAGCCTGGGCTTCTTCAAGGTGAAGCCACCTGACGCTCGCCTCACGCGGGTGTGTCCCAGCCCCCCGCACACCACCGGGTTGTTTGCAAGCATCCCTTTAGGGGACACCTTTTGTGTCCCATTTCACGTGACATCTTCCCAAGAAGCAGTCTACCAGGGACAACGGACCCAACAGATGGTGTTCCTCCTTCTGGGGGAAAACAGTACAAGCAAAATCACACTGTCATTTGTGCCTGGGTCCTGCCACCCTCCAGCTACCACTTAAATGTGGGTTAATGGACACCAGCCTCTCTGGGCCAGCTCGTCACCACAGAAGCTCTGGCCAGGGAAGTGCTTCCAGTGGCCCAGACTCTCAGCACCACTGCAATCACGGGGACAGGGTCCTCCCACGCAAAGGGGCTCACAGGACATGCAGGCACGTCTCTGGCTTGCCATGCAGACACACACATGTCTACCTGGGACCTGGGCTGAAGGGCACCTGGAGGTCATTCCGTCCCGCCTCCCCCCTCCCCATCACCCACCCGGTGACACAGAGACTGAGGTCCAGAGGCATGACAGACTCCCCAGGGTCACACAGTGGCATGGGACACCAAGATATATCACAGAGAGACAGAGAATGTGAGAAGGAAGGAGAGAGGGCCAGGCGCACGGAGCAGAGGTGGCCCGAGTAGACTCTGTTGTATGCAGGCCAGCAGAGAGGCAGGAGGACAGCACGGCCCCGGCCTCACTGAGGGTCAGAGCTCACAGAGGCGTCCTGCCACCTTCCAGTCTGCGTTGGCGAGTGCACCTCACCAATGTGACCTGTGCCCTGGCACCTCCCGGAGCAGCCCGAGGCCCGAGCTGTGAGGCCCGACTTGCGGCCAGGCCCCATGCACTTGCCCGTGTCCCTGGATTCCACGGCTCTGTCCAGGGCACCTAAGCAGGTGATGGTTTAAGGAATTTTAAAACTCAGCAGTTAAGACCTATCACAAGGCTGGCATACCTGCCCTCTGGGACCCTGGCAGCGTGTCATCGGGGCCAGGGCCCTCTCATTTTGAAGCTGGTTTGAATGCTCATGATCCACATGTGCTGCTGCCGAGGTGCTCCGGGCAGGGTCGTCCCGAGGGGGAGGTGGGTCTTCCTTCTTACACGAACCTGTGCACAGCGGGGAGACGGGGTCTCCGTAAATAGTCACCGCAGCAAATGCACATTTTAAAAATCAAAACTAAACATTTGTCACTGAAACGTTTTAGTTGGGGCTTTCAGTGAGAGTACCATAATCTACCTGCGTGGTGTATGTTGTGGTGAATTTCAAAACAATGTCCACTTTCACTAGAGACCATTAAACTGGACGCAGGGAAGCTCCTCGCTCCAGCCTCCTGCCGCATGGTTCTGTCCAGGTGGGAGGATGGCATGGGCTCCCTGGGCTCGCCCCGGGTGGACGCACCCTCCCTGCCCAGGCCTGCTGGTCTCCCGCGGAGCCGTGTGTAAGGTGGCGGCTGGGTCCACCACCGACCTTGCGTGTGGCCTCAGAGCACATGTGGTTAAGACGTCCTCATTTTTCACTCTGCTGAGAAATGTGTTCTTGGCCGTTATCTTGAAATACAGAGCATCTCAGATCTTTCATCAGCCCCAAGCCCAGAGAGCAGGAGCTCGGCCAGCCGTGGGGGTCTGCAGGCAGCTGTCTCGCCCTGAGGCTGGACCCTGACACAGTGTCCAGAGCCCCCCCGAGCTGGTCTCCAGGCCCCTGGAGGGGTGCTGGAACCTGGGGAGCACGACAGCCAGTGCCCCCGTCCTCTGCAGGCGGCAGGGCTGGCGGCTGAGCGGAGCCTCTGACCACCCTGCACTTGCCTCTGTCCCACTCCCCTCCCAGGGCTCCATCCTCAGGCTATTTCCTGTCCCCTGCACACCAGTCTTTGAGTGAAATGTCATAACGAAGGTCGTTTAAGCCAAATTCCCCACTGGGGCTAGCACAAGGGTGTGGACCAATCAGCTAGCCAGGAAGACCTCGGCCACATTCTCCGTTCTCAGCCCGTCGTCTGCTGGAAAGAGAAGAGAAATGGCCCTCTGAGGTTGGCCCAGTCATGATGCCCCCCAGCAAGGCCCCGGCCAAGCTGACCAGCCCGGCCTAAGCCCCCTTTTCAGGATGAGCAGAAACAAGCCCCCAGGGCACGCACTAACTCCTTGAGAGAAGCCACTGCAGCTCTGGCCCCCGGCGAGTCTGTCCCTGGGGGCTGGACATGGAGAGTCCTGCTTGGGGCTAAGGCCTGACCCCTCTGCAGCCCACCACCTGGGTCCTAACAGGCAGCTCACAGCCCCATGGGGTACAGGAAGATCCTCCACACACACCCGTGAGGACGTGCTGTGTCGCTGGGACAAAGGGCTTGCCCTGGTCTCCTTGGGCACTGGGCCCCCGTTTCTGTGACCTGCTCTTGTAACCTCACTCAGGTGTAAGAAGGCATCTTGGCTGTGGTTTCTGAGTCTGCTGGAACTCAGGTGCCCGCTGGGATCTGTGAACAGTGGTGGGGGTCACACCATGGGGCACAGACGCCCCCAGCGAGGCTCGGCCTCTGGACGCTTCTGACCTGTGGCTGACCGTCTTGTGTGCCTTGTCTCCACAGATGGATCATGACCCGAGGAATCCTGCCTACATCGCCACCCAAGGACCCCTGCCCGCCACTGTGGCCGACTTCTGGCAGGTGACTCTCTTTTTTTTACCTAAAATGTTTTTTAAAAACGAGATCTAAATAGATTGGTTGTGAATAATGCCTTGAATTCAGATAAGCCCATTCAAACTTACTAAAGGATGTTCACTAAACGTTACTTGATTTCAGAATTTATGAGTTCTTTGATATTTTTATCATTAATCTCTTTTCAAATTTAGTATCAAAATTCACCTTGAGAGATTCAGTGCCTAGAGATCTTTAGTTTTTAGCCACTTTATAATGTCATTTTATAAAATATAAAGAAATGAAATTAACACATTTTAATCATAATCATACTTAGTTCAATTATAATTACACAGTTATGTGGTTTATTGTGACGTATTTGTTTTTTGTGTTGATGTTCTGTTTTTCCTGATTGGTTGCACTCATTTCACTGTACACAAATGCAGCACAGCCTTTCACTTCTCTGGGTGTGCACGATGCAGAGTCCCCAGTTGGACAGTCGTACGTGTTCCTAGGGTGATGATGTCCACCCCCTTCCACCACCTGACCTCCCCACCCCCTGCCCT
>NW_026000137.1:6403007-6443657 GCF_001458135.2 Marmota marmota marmota | reverse complement strand
CTGGAACATGAAGCTGGGGGTGGTGGACCACGGGCTGTGGAGCCGACGCCTCTCACTCTGTGGGTCCCAGGGGCTCCAGGTTCATGTCCACCCCAGTGCCTCCTGGGGCTAGCAGGTGCTTCTGTCAGTGGTGAGCACTTCCCCTAGGAGGCCGGTGTAGATGGGGCTGGGGAAGGCCCTGGTCCGGGAGAGCTGCCTCTGTTCCCCGAGGCTGCTGGAGAAAGCCCCCGACCAGGAGCAGGAATCGGGTCCAGAGGCCCCAGCCAAGGGGCTGCAGGTTGGCGCCTCTGGTGGTCTGAGGGAGCAGCTACCTGGCCTCCATGAGCCTCAAGGCCTGCTGGGGACCCCTCTCCACCTCTGACATCGCGTGGTCTCTCCCACTGCGTCTGTGTGTCCAGGTCTCCCTTTGTGGGCAGACGCCCGTCATTGGACTGGAGTCCATCCTGACCACTGTGGCTCTGTCTTGGCCTTGTCTACAAAGGTGTCGTTCCCAAATGAGATCCATCCACAGGTCCTGGCTGGACCCCTTCTCCCCAAGGCCGCAGCAGGAAGAAAGACCTGTACTGAGCATCCCAAGGTACCACCTGACCACGTGACAGGACACCGCAGGACATGGGAGAGTCTCGGGGTATGGAGGAGGCGCAGGCAGAGCCTAGGTGCCCAAGTCCCTCAGCAGGACGACACCAGCAGCCAGGACAGGAGAGTTGGAAGGACGGCCTCCCCGCTATGCCATGCTCACGCTCAGCACGGCCGGTGTCCACCTTCACCACCCTGCAGGGCTTCAGGCACCAGCCGGGCCCCTCTCAGCCCCCTGAGCAGCCTGTCCCCAGACCCCTGCTGGGCACAGCTGCCTCGAAGCAAAACCCAGAATGTTCTAGAAGGACAACAGAGGGGCCCCCACTGACTCTGCAGTCCAGTTTTTTCCCTCCAAAAAAAACATCAGTTATCTAGCTATAGAATCTCCCCTCATACACTGTATGCATGTCAAGAATTTTATTTTCAAAAGTTTGATTTATCTTTTTAAGACTGCCAAGAACAGATGTGCAATTTCCCACCGGGATCGGGCAGGACTTGGCTCCATCTCACTCCCTGGTACCAAGACCCATGTTGGCTCAAGTCCTTGGTGTAAATGACAGTGTGCTCACATGACCCCCAGGTCCTCCCAGATGCTCCAGATCATCTCTGGGCTACTTATGACACCAGGACAGTATGCAGGCTGCGTAGACAGATGTCACCCTAGGTTGTTGGGACACGGTGACAGGAAGACTCAGTACCCGTTCAGCACAAACACAGGTTTTTTTCAAATAGTTTCCATCCGTGGCTGGTTGAATTTTCAGATGCAGAACCCACAGGTGCCGAGGGCCAGCTCTGGTACAGAGGAAGAGAAATCTCCCAATCATCCCTTGTAAGCCGTTCCCCTGAACCCCACGCCTCCTCACAGAGCCACTAAGCCAGGCTTCCCCAGAAAGGAGTAAACTGCTTAGACATAATTGTATTTTAAAGAAAACACACATGGCTTGGGGAGTAAGGACATGGGACAGCCTGGGCCACAGGACGTGGGATCCTCTGCGTCTCGAGACGGCCCAGCGCGAGACCTGACCCTCTCTGCAGGACGGCGGGCTGCACTCCAGCTCCTTGGGGTGGGTTTCATTCAGGATTTCTAAAGTACCTCCCAGGTGGGTCGACACCCAGGGCCGCACCTGCACTCCATGGGTGTCCCCCAGCTGTGGAGTGAGGGGAGGGAGAGGGAGAAGGCGGCTGACCCAATCCCTGTGCTTGGAATGCACGTGGGTCCTGTGACCTTCCTCTAAAGACGCCCTCTCTGCAGGGAGCTCGCTCCTGCCAACCTCAGGTCCGGGCAGGAGCATCACTGAGTCCCCATCACCCTGGTGTGTGCATGCTCACCTGGCTCTGCTCTAGTCGTGCCTGGACCCATGGGGAAGGGGCACCAGCCGTCCCAGTGCCCCCACGGGGAGGACACATTCAGAGGGCACACGCGAGGGTGCCCACGGAGGTAGGAAGCAGATGTGGGCACCAGGTGGGAGCGGCCCTTCCCGGGATGGCACTTGGGTGTGGGAAGGTGAGGACTTTCTAGAGGTGGCCTCTGAGCTGTGGCTGAGGAGCCGTGACCGAGCCTGCAGAGCCTTTCGCCACAGGACAAAGCGGGTGTCGCGGCCAACTCCGTGGAAAGCAGGCTCCAGGAGCCGCAGCAGCCAGGGCAGCTGTGACACGGGTTCTGCCACATGGCTCCTAGCAGTGGAGAGGCCAGCGACTGGGCGGGGCGGGGCTCCAGAGGGACAGGATGAGAGCGCACAGTGCCGCACGTGGGCTGCAGACCCTGCTCCTGGCCAGATGCCTGAGCTACACCTGACAACCCAGGTGCTGAGCCTCCTCCCAGGCCCAGGCAGCGCCTGTGGAAAGGCCTCTGCAGGTGTCCCCAGGACCGCTGGGCGGGCAAGGGCCAGTGGCCTCCAGGCTCTGTCATTCCACCTCTCCGGATCTGTGGCCACCCTCACCTGCCAGAGCAGCCACGTGGCTGGAGGCCCGGCTGTGGGCTGTTCCTCCTTGCACACGCAGGTGAGCTGGCAGTGGAGTGCTGGGTGGCTTCATCACCCTGGTGTGTCCCAGAGGTGCACAGTGGTCTGAGCAGGGTGGAGGCAGCGTGGCCTGCCACCTGGGTGCATGGCCAGTGTCTGCAGATGTGGAGCCTAAAGTCAGGGCAGGTGAGGACACGGGGATGCCGGAGGGCATCATCCCAGGCACCTGGGCAGGAACCGGGCAGTCACGCCCAGACGCCAGCGTCGTCCTGCCCAGCGCTGTGCAGGTGGCTGAGCCCAGGGCAGCTGGAGCCCCCAGCACTGCCCAGCCCATCCGCCAGCAGGCTGGTTCAGTCCGACGCGGGATGAGGCCCTCTCCCGGCCAGTGCACTCAGCAGTGCCCAGTCAGGGTCCGCTCTTACTGCCACCAGCAGCGGTTCACCAGGAAGAAAGTCCCCCGTCCATCTCTAGTGTCCACCCTCTGAAGGCATCCTGTGAGGTGCTCGCGTGGACCTGGCTTCTCTCCCTCCCAGAGCCGGAGCCTGCTGAGTCCGGGTCCTCCTGCACAGCCCCAGCTGAGGCATGACACCTGAGCTGAGTGCCCCGGGAGACCCAGAGGACCTTCCTTCTTCCCAGGGTCACTGTCGCCACAGCCTCGGCGCACCAGTTCCCACAGCCAGGGCCAGCCACCTCTGTGCCCTGTGGCCGTTAGCTGTGGCATGGGTCTCCCGTGTGCACCCCTGCTAGCCAGGCTGTCTTGATCAGCCAGAGATGACCATCGTGTGGCTACTGTCAATAGCACCACCGGGAGCCTCACGTCAGGCCTCCAGAGAAGGCTGCTTACCTCGGTGGGGGCAAGGGCCCCTCCCACTGGGGTGGCCTCCAGGCTGCCGGGCTAGTTCACGGCCTCCTACCTGCAGCTGCACTTGATGCCCCTCAGTGGACAGACCTGGCCTCTGGCAGCCTCAACGGCGGCCTGCAATGGCGGCCTGGCCTGACATGGAGCGTCCAGGCCTGTCCTGCTGCCCAGCCTTCCCAGGCCCTTTCTTCAGGGGTCAGCTCAGGTGCTCTCTCATCTGGCTTCTTCCCATGGGGAGGTTCCCCGGAGCAGGCTGGCTGATGTGGGGACGTCACTGGATCAGGGGAGCCCAGACAGAGGAAAACTGGATTCTTCACCTGCGATGCTGTGCTTTGGCCGCGCGCCCGAGTTCCCAGGACCGGCCGTCTCCAGTGTGGCCCCGCTGGATCCCCCCTACATCTCCAAACCTGGGAAAGCGGAGGAAACTCTGGTCCCACCACCTCACCCGAGGCTGGGGTTTGCGACTGTGACCTGGGACGTGTCCACCACTGTCTTGGTGGCCATGGCAGTCCTCCTGTGGACATGGGAATTGGAATTAGAAAGACATCTCCCAAGACTCCTGCTTAGGTGGTCTTTATGGTTCACAGCTGAAACATGGCAGGAGCTCCCATCCTCTCCCTCCTCCTCCCTCTCCCCCCTCCTCCTCCCTCTCCCCCCTCCTTCATGTGCTTGGATCCCATCATCTTTCCCCAAATCAATAACTTGGCTCCCATAATTGCACCATGTATTATTTCTCCTGTCCACTACGTCATTCCCATTGGCCCGCAAATACCCCATCATTCCCCATCCATACTCTTTAGAAAAAAATCACCTCTCATAACTCAATATCACCGTCCAGTTCCCTCCACATTCTGCAGCAGAACTCTTTAAAAAAAATGTATATATAGGTCCTTTCCTTCCTCACCAATCAGCGTTCTTTCCCGATCCCACCGAAGCTCCTCCCACCAGGGCCGCAACTTGCCAAGCCCAGAGGCCCCTCCACAGCCCGCCCCTTCCTCCATGGCTCCTGGGTGCTTGGTGCGGTTCTTATCCGTGGTCTCCCCGAGGTTCCTGACCTCTGAATGTTGGACACCCCAGAGCTCAGTCCAGGGCTCCTTCTCCTCCTTCTATGTATCCTTTAAGCTGCTTCTGCCCAGTCTTATGAGTTTCAATATCATTTATATATTGGGACTCTCAGATGATACTAGCTAGGCATTCTCTCTTGTGCTCCTGACCCTGGACACCCAGACCTCCTTCTGCTTCCTGTCACCACAGCCACAGCAAGGAGTGTATACGAGCCAGGGAATAGGATCAGCCCAGGTACCACAGGATCCGAGACCCCCATCTAAGATCATATGGATGGTATCCAGTAGACCCCAAAGAGAAGCCCGGGGTTTTACTAATGCCCTTCCTTTCAGCCAGAATGGAGTTGATATTGGGTGCAGTTTCCCCGGAGGGGGAGGGGGTTGAGGAGACCTCTTAAGGAGCTCCCAATTCTCCATTCTGCTCAAGTTTCCTGAAGTTCTGCCGTGGCCGGGTCACAGCATGGGCACGCACTTCGGTGGAACAGGTCTAGCCAGACTCTTTTCCAGAATGGCTGCTCCTGCCCGCACCTTCCCAGCAAGGGTGGCCTCTTGTCTCCACACCTCGCCAACACTTGGCACTACCAGCCTCCTGGGCTAGTAGATAGATGTAAAGTGGCAACTCAGTGGTGTTGTATTTATCAGATTACGAATGAATTTGAGCACCTTTCATTCACCGGCTTGTTTCTTCCTCCATAAATAAGGGATCCATTTCCCTTCNGCCATGCCAGTGGCCTGCTCAGCTCTCTTCTGTGCCGGGGCCTGCGTCCTCCACCCTCCGCCTGGCAGGTCGGGCTCGGCCCTCCAGGCCACCGTGTTGAATGGCAGGATTGCCCCTGCGGCTCAGGCGCATCCTGCTGTGCCCACGACCGCCCACCCACACATCTGCTCGTGGCCACGGTGCACGTGGGAGGCAGCTGTCTCCAGGGAGGGACTTGGGGCTGCTGCACAGGTACCCAGATCCGCGACAGCCCTGAGGAGCCTCTGAGTTTTCCCGGGCCCTGTCCTGTTCTCTGCACCTCAGGCCTGTGCTGCTTCCTGGCCTCAGACGGTGCAGTGGAGTCCTGTGGTCTGCGCCCGCCTGGTGTCCCCTTGTATGCAGCGCTGGTGGCCACCACCAGGGTCTCCTTTGGAGGAGTGTTGGTTGGGTTCCTGGGCCACGTTCTAGCGGGCTCCTCTGTGTTTGCTGGTGAGATACTCAGTACTCAAGGAGGACTCTGAGCAGGTGGACCCGGGCCCCTCCTGCTCCCCGACTCTGATGCCCCCGCCTGCCGAGGTCTGCTGGGCGGCAGTGTCCGGGGTGTGCTGGTTGGCTCGGGCTGCTGGGACAGTGAAGAGGCCGGCTCAACAGCAACCGGGGTGCATTCTCAAGTGCCGGAGGCCCAAGTCCCAGACCCGGGAGTGGACAGGGCACTCCTACAGAGCCCTAGGGCAGGTCCTGCACCTCCAGCTCAGGGGCCGCAGGGGCCCCTGGCTTTTGGCAGCATCGCCCCGTCCGTGCAGGCCCTGGCGTGGTCCGCCCTGGGCCCTGCCTTGGCCTGGTGTGGCCCTCTTTGTGAGAAGGACATCAGGCTGGATTAGGACCAGCCCCTCTGGTAGGGCCTCGTCTCAGCTCATCACACCTGCAACGCCCTGTTTCTAGCCGGGCTCAGGGACACACGCCTGGACTCCAGCAGCTCGGGGCCCGAGGCAGGGCGGTCCCAAGCTTGAGGCCAGTCTGCGCAACATAGGGAGACCCGTCTCAAAATAAAATTGAAGGGCCAGGGTGGCAGCACAGTGGCAGCATGGCCCGGAGTCCACCCTCAGTACCAAAACAAACAGATGGCCTTCCAGGGGCCACACACAGGCACCAGGCGCCACTTCAGCGCCACTGGAGAGGATAGTCCAGCCTCAGCAGGGAGCTCCAGGGCTCTAATCGCCAGTGAGCTGGCTCAAATAGCAGGTCCCCAACGTCACACTTGGGCAGCACCAGCCCACACTTCCCATCACACTTCCCATGCACAGGCGAACTGTCTGAGCTACTCCAGTTCTTCTGCATCCATCACCAGTCTCTGGCCCTGGGCGGTTCCCCAGGATTGGCAGCGGGCTTAGCCCTGGTTTCACACCAAGAGAGCCCCTGGAACCCAGCCACTGTGAGGAATGGGGGGAAGACCCTCTGCCCCTTCCCCGCCCAGGCTCACAGAGGTGGGCTCTGAGCAGAGGAGCCGGCACGTCTGGGGGATCTCAATCCTCCGAGCACAGCACCAGCCATTCACACGTGGGGTCCGTGCCCAAGCTCACTCACCGTCTACATCGCAGCTTCATCTTGATCAGGGCATAGAGGACCCTGCTTCCTGCCTGGGAAAAGTAACCCCCTGAAAGTCTGCAAGCGGAGGGGGTCTGAGGGCCACCACAGGTGCCTCTAGGCACACATAGCACCAGCCCTGCCTGTCCCCATCGAGTCTCCAGCCTCAGGCCTGGCACATGGCTCAGTCAGAGGTCAGATAGCAGAGTGCAGACCACAAGTGTTCTCAGATACTTAACAGAAGCCCCGAAACTGCCATTCCTGAACCAGCCTGTCGCTCTCTAGTTTCATTCCGGCCTATTCCAGGGGACGGCGCTAGATTGAACAGGGACTCCAGGTCATCGCCTATGTCCAAGGAGGAAGTTCAGCTCTCTCAAGGTGCATGGCACAGTGTCCCCCTCCCCGGCCACGGGCAGCAGCACCTCACGTCCTGCCTGTTGCAGACCAAGCCTGGGGTGAAGAGGGCGGAAGTGAGACCTGGTGGACCAGGTTCTTTCTCTGTTCTCGCCAACCGTCAAGTTCCCTCAACATGCTCTGAGGCTAAGCGGGCGGCACGTGGGTGACGGTGGGAGCTAGTGAGAGGTGCTGTGGCTCCCCCAGGTTGGGACACCAGAAAACCTCGTCAGGCTCTTGAGCAGCTTGTGGCCCTGGGACCCAACGCAGCTGCCTGTGTGTCTGGTGACGCCTTCTCTGCTCTTACCCAGACCTAAGGAGAAGCGTCACCCCCAGGGCACCGTGGGAGGCTGGGACCTTAGTTTATGGAGTTTGTTTGGATTTAATCTTGAGCACCTCTTCAGAGAGCCAGGCGGGCTCCCAAGGCTGCCACCGTGAGCTGCAAGGCCCCTCTGCCGCGGCAGGTCCCCAACGTCACACTTGGGCGGCACCAGCGGGGTGCCGGTGATTAGTTTACGGTCTAGATCGTTGTGTTTTTATTACACTCATAAAACCCGTGTTTCTCCTCATTTCCGTAATGGCTCCGACGAGCTTCTTCGCTTTCTAAGGGCACATTAAACTGCCGCGTGACGGGCGTGCAGACGGGGAGCAGGTCTGAAGGCAGAGAGCACGCCCGGCCCTTCTTGCCCGACTGGCACAGAGGCCGAGGGAAGCTCCTGGCTCACGCGAGGTTCACATCTACTGTGGGATTTTGGCCAATATCTCAGGAGGTCCCGTTAAATCCCAACGTAGGTAGCAGGCAGTGAGGCACCCCAGGGAAATCAGCTGTTTCTATCCCACGGGAAAATAAATAGCATTAACAGAGGAAAACACCAAGCACAAGCCTGATTTTAAAATGTAATCTGACGGGGGAATTCAGTAACAGGAACTATGAGGGACAAGCCTTTTCATAGGTGAGATGTGGATTCTTAAATAACAAGATCATAACTGGATTTTTATATTTGTATTTCAAAGGAATGGAAGCGCTCAGATACGGACTCGCGTCCAAGCACAAATGCTTGTCAACATCTCTGTGAAGTCTTGTGGGAAATGTGACCCGTGCAGGAGAGCAGTCCTCCCGTGATGGGGAGGGGCCGGCCACCCTGGACACACTGGGCCGGGAACGCAGGTTCACGCCCCCAGTGGCAGGCCGCGTCTGCGAGAGGGCGCAGGAGGACTGTGCAGCCCAGGTGGCGGGCACGCTCTGTTCACCGGGTCTGGGGCTGTCCCGTGTGGCCAGGACAAATGGCAAAATCAGCTTGGGGTCTGCTTTGATTTGAACCCTACTGAGATATGCTGCTGTGGAGTCTGTAGTGTGCTTTGGAAAGCCTCCTCTCAGCCGCTGCCGATGGCTCTGCAGGTCCGCCGGGTGAACTGTTTCTCTGGCCCAGCAAAGTAATGACAACCACCAAAAAATAACTGTGGTGACAGATCTCTGCTTGTGTCGCGTGGTAGAAAGTGTCCTTTACAGACCGAAGGTTGGGCAGGCACATGGCTGGCGGGGAACCGTGGAGGGGCTACATGGGGGGACTCGCTGGCTCCCACATCCCACAGAACGCGTGGCGAGACCAGAGCAGCGGAGGGCAGACGCTGCCCCATGGCAACGGTGTCTGTGAGCGCAGTGTCCCTTCGCTGCCTGTCCCTTAGCACAGTGCGGCACGTGTGACGGAGCCTCACCTGGGCCCGCCTTTCTGTCCGCAGATGGTGTGGGAGAGCGGCTGTGCTGTCATCGTCATGCTGACGCCCCTCACGGAGAACGGGGTGCGCCAGAGCCACCACTACTGGCCGGACGAAGGCGCCAACCTCTACCACTTCTACGAGGTACCGAGGCAGGGGTGCCTACGTCCCCAGGGAGGAGCATGTGCCCCGCTGCTGGGTGAGGTTGCCAGCAGCTGACCAGTCCTGTCCACTAGGCAGAGGCAGGGCCACACAGGGCAGGCAGCACCACAGGTTCTCAGGGGTCTAGGTGCCACATGGCTGTGTGGTTGTGGCCCCGGACTCTGGGGTGCACCGTGTATCTCCACATATGAAGTGCAGACCCAAGCGCTGGCAGGATAAGCAGCACACCCACCTCCAGGATGGTCGATCCTGCTCCCAGCCACCCAGGCAGGACCTCCTTCCACAGAGAGCACTGCCACTGTCCCGAGGACCGAGGGGCTCCTTGCCTGGGCCAGGGGCTTCCCGGTGTCTGTGCAGGTGATTTCAGAGCAGAGGGAAGCATCGGGCCAAGCCAAGGCTGAGCTGCAGCAGCTGTCATGTTGTAAGACGCCCCTCCGCCCCAACGGCAGCGTGAGGTGCAGGCGCATGTGACTCACGATGCATGGCCTGTCCTGTCCCCTCCTGTCCCCTCCCCCTCAGGTCAACCTGGTCTCGGAGCACATCTGGTGCGAGGACTTCCTGGTGAGGAGCTTCTACCTAAAGAACCTGCAGACTCGGCAGACGCGCACCGTGACCCAGTTCCACTTCCTGAGCTGGTATGACGGGGGCGTCCCCTCCTCCACAGGGGCACTCCTGGACTTCCGCAGGTAAAGAGCTGCCAGCAGCCAATGTAGCCAGAGGGTGACACCAGGCAGCAGGGCACGGGCTGGCACCAGATCCTGTGTCTGGGTGGCTCCAGCTGTGGGCATCCTCTGGGGCAAGAGGTGGGGGACCTGCCGCTGTCCTCCAGCCTTGGTGCTGGTTAGTGGCGAGGCGGACACCTTAACATGGTGGGAAGGTGGCCCTCGGTTCAGCCGGCAGCCCCAACGTGAGGATGTGAGGCCTGTGTGGCGAGCTGGGCCCTCGCCCGGCGGCTGGGGTGAGGCTTAATAAGGTGGCTGGATTCTGGGGTGGACTGTCTCAGGCAAGAGCCTGGGCACGGGGGGCTCGCGGCTGCGTTCTCAGTGGCTGTCCTTCGGACAGTTGGCCAGTCGCCCCACGAGCTGTCCTGTCCTGAAGCGTGTGCTGCTCTGCTGCACAAACGCGAGGCTGTGGCAGGAAGAGATCAGCAGCACAGCACAGCAAGCCCTTGCGCACGGAGTGGGGCTGCAGTCTCAGGGGTGGCCGCAGTCGCACTGCAGTGGGCCTGCAGTGGCCCCAGGCAGCAGCACCGCAGCCAGGCGCGGGGCAGGCAGCACCCTCCTCGGAGGCACTCGGGCAAGGAGCAGAGTGAAGGCGAGGCGCGTCCTAGCCCCGCATGGCAGGCCCCCAAGAGCAGTGTTCTGTGTGGCCCTGGGGGCCACTGTCACCTTGACAGGGCCAGCTCCTCTGCAGATTTTGCAGGTGGAGGCTACAGTTGGTTGTGACATGATTTCTTTTGCCTTCTGGTCCATTTGAAATAATTACAACATTTTTATCTCGATGGCTCTTTGGGTCAGATAGCATGTGAAAGAGCTCAAGGAGGGACTTTGGTGTCACATCTGTCACATACACTCAGTGACTCCCATCCAACTCTGTCCCCACCCCAGAGATGGACCTAGAACCCTGAGCTGTTGCCCATCCCCCAGTTTCCTGGCCACTGCATATGTCTCCTCAGTGCACAGAGACGTGCCACGTGGAATCTCAGCTGGGTTCCTGAGGTCATCTTCAAACCAGTCATCACCAGCAAAACGGATGAAGCTGAGAGGCGGCCACTCATGCCTCTAGGCTCATCCTGTGTGGTTGACATATATGCATATGGGCACGTGTCTGTATCCATATATGGAACGGAACATACCCATACCCAAACCTCAGGGTTCCAAACACATCGCAAAGAAAAATGGATTCCCCAAACTCCCTTGCTCCAGGGTCTGAGAACGCGTGGCCCCAAAAAGTCTTTGTTAAATCGAAAAGAAAGCAAACTTCTAGCCCGGTATGACCGTCTGGGGAGGATCAGCCGTCCTTACTGGCTGTGTCTGGCAGGACTGGGAGTCCAGTCAGGCCGGCCGCACCTTCCCTGGACAGTGGGCACCAGTGGCGACACACCCAGATGTGCATCTCTGGAAGGTGGTTCTCTGTGCAGCAGCCGAGTGCCAGCAGCTGTGTCTGGAGACGCCTCCGAGGCAGGGTGCAGGGTTGCTCCCCTCTGAGCGACAGACAGAGCTTCTCTCCCCGGCCTGGTGTGTGCATCAGGCTCCTGAGATGTGTAATTAACTGTTCCTGGAGCCCAGAGGGAGCACATTTACACTCTACAGAGAACTGCTAAGGGGTAATTAGCATCACACGGGAGGCCTCGCTTGGAGAACCTCTCTCCCGCTGTCTGTCCTCTCTCCCTCTCTCCTGCACCTCTTGCTGTGTGCCATAGCATTCACTAACGCTGCTCACTGTAAACATGGACAAAGCCTTACTTTGCCAGCTCATTAGCGGTGGCCAGTGTCATTTTTGTGATGTTGCAGCTAGTAATATGAGCCCAGTTGCATAGTCACAAAAGTGATCATTGGAAACTGTGTCTGCTGCAGGGACATGTGGGGACCCTCTGAACCTCTCACGGCCTCACCTTTGCTTGCTGTTGGTTTGCATGGCGGTTTCTTCTCACTCAGTGGCCCGAGGGTTGGTTTGTATCACTAACCGCTCCTTCTCGGTAAACGCCTCCTGTGGAAGCATAAGTAACGCCAGTTTCCTGGATGTGGAGACCCCCTGCTGACTGAGGATGTGTCTGAGACACTAGTGAGACCCTGTGTGTTGCTCATCTCCTCCAACGATCTGCATCTGCACCTAGGGTCCACCCGACGAGCCCTTAGGGTCCACATGCGATGGTTTTGCTTTCCTGTCTGTGATGTTCCCTGATCTGAGTGCATGGTTCTTTGTAAATAAAGATCTGAGCCATGTCACTGCAGCTCTCTCCCACCCGTGCCCCCCAGACCACTCGTGGTGGCTGTAATAGTCTGGCCCAGGGCAGGGAGCTGGTGTGGACATTAAAGTTACAGCAAACCCTTGCAAAGGCCTGCAGAGGCAGCTGGTGACAATCTGCTGGAGAGAAGGACATCTCGTATGCCACAAATGAAGACAGGGCTCCCGGGTGGAGAAGAGAGACGCTGCCTCATGGCCCATCCTCCGGCTCCTGCTCACATGCCCCTCACCCAGCCAGGGCAGAAGCACTCTGCCAGACAGGCAGCTGAGCAGATGCAAATGGCTGCTGGCCCCCAGACCCACATCCTTACCCCAGACAGCTGCAGAAGGCCCTGGTGTCAGGCTCTTGTTTTTAACGAGCCTCTCTTTGTGCTTGACCCAGTCAGGACAGAGTGAGAGAACCTGTTGAGGAGCAGTGTGTTCCGTCTTACAAGCAGTGGCCCAGCTTGGAATAGAGCAGAAGGTCCTGCAGGTGTGGAGCTGAGGCCTTCACGTTAGCCAGACGCAGCACTGAGAAATTTGTCTGAGGGAGAAAAGACTTTAAAAGTGAAGCCCCAAAGAGGGCTGATAGTTGATCTTGCTTGATGCTATGCACGCACACACACACATGCATGCACACGTACTCACATGCACACATACATATACACACCTGCACACACACATGTACACATGTGTGCATATATACACGGATGTGCATACACCTACATATACGTACACACCTACTTGTGTGCCCATATGCATTCATGTGTGTGTGCAAACCTGTGCACGTGCTCCTGTACACACATGCATGCACACATCCTCACAGGTACATACATACACACATGCATGTGTGTACATACATGCATGCACACTCTGGCTGAGTACACATACATGTACACGTGCACATGGGCATGTGCACACATACACACATGTGTGCACCCATACTCAGATGCATACGCACATGCCTACATAGGCACGTGTACACAGTCTTTTTTTTGCCGGGGGTGCAGCCCAGGGCCCTGTACATTCCAGCCATGCCCAGCCCCATGCACAGTTCTCATGAGCTGTGAGCTTCACATTCCTCTTTTTGAGGTGCATGTCTGGGGCCAGAACTTGCTTTCTCAGAGCTGGCACTTGTGACATCTTTACAGCCACATCAGCAGTGGAAGATTTTAGCAGCAGGTCCACATGGCTCTGTCTCCCAGTCTAGTCTCCAAAGGTGAAGAACTTGGAGGTGTTCTGGCATGCACGTGCTATTGATCACAGTGGCTTCGTTCTTACTTGTCACCTCCCCAGACTTACCATCACAGGGTACAAAGCCAGGAAGGGCCCCTGCAGGAAGGACCTGACCACCAGAGTGCTGGCTTGCCTTACACGCTCCAAGCCCTCCCTTTTTCAAGGCTTCTCTGGGTGGTCCACCAGCACGAAGATGCTGCCCATTTCCACAGGCTAGAGAGCAGCCGAGATCAAGTGCTCTGAACAGGCTTTGAACACGACCTATCTGCAGGTGGGCGCATCTCATCTAGGCTCTGCAGCCTGCCCCCTCAACTCGCCTTACGCTGTCCAGGTTGGGGGCTCCGACTCCCGTCAGAAGTACCTCGTCCTATTACTCTGTGGAGGAAGTAGGAAAAAGGAACCCTCTGGTGGCGGGGCTGCCTGGTATTGAAGTCTCTACTCAGTGCCAGTTGCCGGCACTCACCTCCCTCCCTCCACCCGGTGCTCTGTGGCAGCCATCGATTGAATTTCCACCTCCAGCTGGCCACCCCGCTGCTCCACAGGCAAGCCTTTGCAAAGAAAGTGATTTTCCCATTTCTGGTTCAAGGGGAAAACATTTTTTCTGTACTGTCATTTTTCTTTAGTCTTACATTGTTTGAGTTCATGCAGTACATTCTAGAAACATCCCTTCATCCATTTTTCCCTTCCGATAAACTGAGATCCTGTCTTTAATTTTCTCAAGTAAGAAATATGTGAACATGTTTCCTTGTTTTACTGGATTAAAAAAAAAAAAAAAACCCTAGAATCTTACATAGTCAATTTTAAGTCAGCCCTCTGATTTGGACAAAGGTTAGTTAATGAAATCTTAAATATATTCTCATTATTAATTTTCATAACTTCTAATCTAAAAGCTGCACAATGGAGCTATTTTTATACATACTCAAATTTATAAAAATGGAAAAGACTGTCTGGACTCCATGGTGATTTCTCCGTCATTTAGATATACTTACCTGAAACCCAGAGGTCAGATAGGATCTTTGGATGCTTCTTTCAGACCATCTGGTAATATCACATTCCGATAGGATGTTCAGACTGTGAGAAATCCTGAGCATGACTTGCAAACCCCCCCGCCCCGTCTTTAGTGGAACATCAAGACACCGTGTCACACGGAGGTCAGACCCCCCCCCCCAGAAGCTGAGGAGAAGGGGGAGGAGGCCCCGTGGGAGGGCGAGAGCCAGGGCAGGACCCTCCCAGGCGCTCGTACCTGGAAAGGGGGTCAGGATTGAGAATTGTTTTCAAAGCTCTGTTCAACGAGTTTATGTCGAAAGGAAAAATCTTTAAACTGATATGTGTCATTTTTAATTTTCTTTGTCCAACAGACTATTTTAAAATGATATCAATGATATGGACTTTCTGCTTTGGTGATTGGGTATTTTGAATAGCAGAGTCTTAGTGTATCACTATAATTTTTATATCTCTTTTTATTTCAGAAAAGTAAACAAGTGCTACAGGGGCCGTTCTTGTCCAATCATTGTTCACTGCAGGCAAGTACGACTTTTAACCTGGATCAGTAAGTGTTGCTATTTCAAAACATAACGGGTGCACTCCATACGAAAGCTGGACTTTCTAATTGCTCAATGAATACATCTTGCTGGTATTCCCAAGGGAAACCAGAGCATAAGCATCATCCACTGTGCCTCTGGCTGAGTGAGGCTGTGTGTCCATCTCTGAACCCACCTTAGCTGCCTGACGTGTCTTCTTTCTAGCAAGCTCTATGCTGTGTACCATGATTTCCAAATGTCAGTGTCCTGCCCACATTATTTTTTCTTAAATTGTCATGTTGCAGCTGAGACAACATTTTTGGTAGGTTTTTAGTGAGTGGCATTGTCTTGCCCTGAGAGGTTTGGGCCCTTTGTGAGAAGTGCCCAGGGCAGTCATGAGCAGGGACAAGTCCTGTCCTACAAAAGACATGTCCACCTCTCACTTATTGCAAGATTCTGGGCCCTTGGGCAATATTCCAGTGACCATGCCCTGAAGTAGGTTAAACCCCCACCAGCTGGAACAGATCCAGCCAGAGAAAGCTCAGCGAGGGTTCTGCCCCTGCCAGACTCCATGGGCAACTGGTTTTGGTGAAGACCTCAAACTCTGATTTCTAAAGCCATCTCACTGAACATTCCTTTCTGTGGAATAAAAAGAAAATCTGTCTCCAAAGATCAAGGACCAAATCTGCAGTTCAGAGGAGAGGCAAGAGTGAGTGGCCCCAGGGTGCCCCTGGGAGCAGGGAGGGGGCTCTGCGCCAGCCTCCCCCGTGGAGAGGTTGGCAGAGTGAGTCTGCAGCCTACGGACTCTGCAGGGGCACATCACTGGTCACCTGTGGCCACCTGAGGCCTGCCACAGCCTGGGCTGCTGTGTCTCCTGTGTGTGAAGCTTGGGCGAAGGTCCATCTCTCCCACTGCGGCTGTCCCAGCCACTTGCTGAGGCCAGACGGGGTGCTCCACTGTGAAGACTGCCCGAAGCTGCGGAGGCCGCAGCCACAGAGCCCTTGCGGTCACAATGACTGTCCGAGCCTGCGGATGAGAAGCGTCCTCCTCTGTCAGTGGCCGTTTGGTCGGAGAGCATCTACTCCGCACTGGTGGCCGTGCTGGTCAGAGAGCAACTGCCCACATATTCCCTGTGAGGAAGGGATGGCAGCAGGGCCATTTTCCTCCCAGCAAAGAAACTTTTCTTTTTCTTTTTTCAATTTGCTGTTGTTAAAACATAATTCAAGACATTTTTACAACGCTAGTCCAGATGGTAAATATTCCAATTTTAGCTGGTGGGATGAGGAAGAGATGAAATGAGAGCACTTTTTAAAGAATGTGATTAAGTAACAAATGGGCGGCCTGCAAGGCGGGGCAGTGCCCCAGATGCTCTGGATGTAAACCCATCCCCTCCAACACAGGCATGCCTCTTCATTTTGTTTTGTTTTGTTTCTGACAAAATTTACCCCACCTCTGGCCAAAGAGAGGGGGAAGAAGTCTTGAAAGAGACAAATGTGTACCAAGTAGGGTGGCTGATCCCAGGCTCCCTCTCCAGGGCTGCTCCTGCCCTGCCTTCTGCCCCAGCAGCTCTCGGCCCTCTCCCCTCCCCCTCCCCCTCCTCCTNCCCCTCCTCCTGCCGCCTCCCCCTCCCTCCCCTCCTCCCCTCTAATTCGCAGCCCCTTCCCTTCCCCAAGCCCTTGAACATAGAGGAGATAGTGCTGCTAGCTTTGCAGTGCGTGGGTCACCGGACAGGCAGCACCTCATTCTCTCTCCTTCTGTTGACAGCGATGGTGCAGGCCGGAGCGGGACCTACGTCCTGATTGACATGGTTCTCAATAAGATGGCCAAAGGTGAGACTGCCAGTCTGGCTGCTTTGTTGTGGCTCAGAGATGGGATGGCGTTGCCATGGCAACACGGGGGGTGATATTCACAGGAGGCCTTGGAGAGAATCAGCCGATTGTTCCTTCCCTGAATCACAGGAAGGCTATTTGCAGCAGGCGTGGTTTATTTCTGAGGTTCCTGCTCTGCTGTCAGCCTGAATGTGCTGAGCACATAGTAGGTCTGATAAGAATCAATCACACACACTCCGATGCAACATTAGGACCAGAAGAGGGCAATCTCGGGTCTTTAAATGCTGCAGCAAGCTGGACAGCCTAGGGTGACCACAGTGAGGCTCACAGTGTGGCTCAGGTCTCCTACTAGAGTCTCCCTACTAGTCTGGTAGTAATGTCACCAGTGCCAGCCACCTTATCTCAAAGGAACCAGTCTTGAGGGTTGGGTTTTTGTTTTGGGGTGTTGGGGTGGAACCCAGAGCCTTGCACACCCTAGACAGGCCCCTCCACTGTGCTGCATCCCCAGCCCCCCAGTACTCTTAACATTGTTCAATGGCTCTTTGTCCTCCGAGAAGGGGAGCACTGTCTATCGGGGGGACCCTGGACACTGCAGTCAAGGCAGGGGTGCAGCGACACCTGTGGCCAGCCTGCCCGTGGTGATTACAGGGAGGAGGAGGGGCAGAACTGGTCTGGCACTTGCCAGGCGATCTCCAGAGAGGAGACCCATGAGAGGCCCCCTGCCAGGCCCAGGCAGGAGGCATCACCAAGGAGCCGGTGAGCACGCGCCTCCTCCACGCAGTGCTGCTTGGGGGTGGAAGGACTGTGCTGTTCTCATGGTGTCCATTAGCTCCCCGTGGGACCTGGCAAAGAGACGGGTGGCGTTTTGTAGCCTCTGTTGAGCTGTGAGCAAGTCATCGTCTGATAACGCGCACATATGCACACACACATATATACATATGGGCAGACACGAGGACGGAGCCTTTGCCTCCCGGAACATGCCATTCTTCACCTTCACCCAGCCATCAGAGCAGATCTTGACAGTGGAAATTAGTTTCTACTATTAGTGTTAAGTAGGTGTTTTCCTTACTCCATCTTCATTGGCCAAAAAGAAAGAAAAGACATAGAGCCCATCTTTAGCCCAGGCTTAAGACATGCTAAGACCCAGGCACAACGGGACTGCGTGCTGGGCAGGGTCTCTGGACCCCACGTCGCCCCCCCAAGGGCTGAGCCACACCCTGCATGGCACCCAGCTGGCTCAGCCTTGCTCTGCAGCCCCAGGAGAGGGTGAGCCCGGCTTCTGGACACCCAGTACCAGCTTGGCACCTGACTCGTCGGCTGGCAATGCCGTGGAAGCACCCAGGACAAGACGCAGACGCTCCGGCTCTGCAGTGGTGTGTTGGTTTTAAGATGTAACGCGATCCTCACCTTTTTAGTCAAAAGTTCAGTTCTTTTTTCATTTTTTTCTTACCCATTCATCCAGCTGAGTCATTCAATAACTTTTCCTTTACAAATTTGCAGTTCTTGGCGCTCAGGGGTATCAACAATGTTTACTTCTGCCCTTACCCCCCAGCCTGCCTTCTCTCTCGGGAACACACACATTTCCCTCCCATCACCCCAGAGCAGCTTCGGCAGAACGCAGGCCGCCGTGCTAAGCAACACCTTGCAGCCCTTTGTCAACAGCGTGCCCTCCTGAGCTACTTGGTAGATACCCATCCCAAGTGGAAATTTGCTAGTCCAAATCTCGGGAGCCTGAGCAGGTGCCAAGGAGGCCGGCCTGTGCTGGGCAGCCTGGTGGCCATCCATGCAAGCAGCCTGGACCTTCAGCCGCCAGTTCACCTCCTGGAGGGCAAGCAGGGCAGTAGGTTCCGCTGCTGGGGCGGGGCCCACCATTGTCCGGCGCCCTGGCGCGCCGTTTGCCGGCTCCGCTGTGGCCTGTAATGTCAAATTCCATTTGAAGCGTGGCCGCGGTTCTCAACAATGCCAGCCAGCCATGTGGAACTGGCCGAAGCGGGCCGGCTCCCGGCTGGCTCTGAGCTGGGTCGCCCGCCCTCTCCCTGACCTGGGCCGCCCTGCTCTCTGGAGAGATCAAAGGGCAGGCGGCCCCTCACCAGCTGAGGTGGGCCTTTCCCAGGCGCCACCCCGAGAGGCCACAGGGGGTTTTGTCCTGTGCGGCCAGGGCCGTCTTTGTCTGGCCTGAGAAGCTGGAGGCCCACGTTGCCGTCCCAGCCTTCATCAAATGATCAAAGGCCCCAAACCCTGGACATGAAGCCTTTCTTCCCATTTCCCCGTCTTAAAAGGAATGAATTGCACAAGGACCAGAGAAAGCCTTCCCAAGCCTTCCTGTGCAGCGCCCGGCCTGCAGCGCCGCCCAGCTGCACGGCAGCACAGCGCCCTTGTTCACGGGCCTTTCAGGGATCAGGCCCGGGGCCTGCTCAGTTCTTTCTCTGCCGTCTGGTTGGTTAGCAAGTGGACGATAATGCGCTTTGAAATCAAAGTAGATAGGGCCGCGGTCCACTCGATGGTGGCGGACAAGTAAAGGGTGAGCACTTCTGCGCATTTTCCTGTTGCAGCTGGGGGCGGGGGGCGGCTAGCCCGTGAGGGGTCAGGATTTCCCCGGGTAGTGCTGCCTCTGGCTGAAGGGCTAGCTGTCACGCAGGAACGCGCCCAGCTCCTGCTTTTCCACTTCTGCTTGGTCCCTAACGTCTCCTCTCCAGAGTTTTCTCCTACTCCTCAGTTTTTCAAAGGGTCCAAGAGGGCCCGTTGCTGGGTCAGCCTGAGGCTGTGGGGAGGCAGAGATGACGGGAACCCAGTGTGGAGCCTGGCGGCTGCGCACTCGCCCTTTCTCCCCGAGGCCCACCTGCAGACGGCTAGGCTCTGGGGAACTGGGCCCTGGCTGAGGCCCCAGGCGGGTGCTGGCAGGGGAGGCCTGTTCTTTTGTTTGATAGGGACTAAAGATTGGGACTTCCGTTTCTTGTCTCTCGTTGTGAATCTGTTGTGAAACGGTGCCACCCGTTGCTCAAGCCTGTCTGCTCGCGCTGGCTGGAAATGATTGCTCAGTGACCTGCCACACAGCAGGGGGCGGTCCCAGCACCTGCCCAGCCAGGTCCCCCTCAGCCCCTGGCTGACTCAGGTGCTTCCCGCCCACCTGTGCCCCCGAGGGACCTGTGGAGCAAGCTGTCTGCACTGCCCCTTCCCTGTGCTGCCCTGTGCACTCTGGGTGCCTCCCTGAGTGAACTTGAGTGGCATCTGTCCTGTGTGACTGACTGATCACCCCACCAAGGTCCTCGAGGCTCATCCATGCGGCTTCTGCCAGGGCCCCTTCCTTTTGTGACAGAGATGTTAGACCACTTGGTTCATCTGCGGATGGACATTTGTGTCATTTCCAGTTTGGGGCAGGTGAGCGGGCTGCTGGGAAGGTGTGCACGGCACATGCCCAGAAGAGGACTGCAGGATTGGACGGCAGTCTGTCCAACTGAGGGACACCTCACCACTCTCCTCCACCGCGCTGTGGTCCCGGTTTGTCTGCACACAGGCCAAGGCTGGCTGTTCTCACTCTTTAGTGAGAACACTTCACACCCTCATGGGTGAGAAGTGGCATCTCCTTGTGGCCTTGATCTCCTTTGCCTGTTGACCGGGGCACTGAGCATCTCATCTGACTTTTGACTGTGTGCATCATCTTTAGAGGAAGTTCTGCTGAGTCCGGGGAGGTGGGCCGTGCGCGGTGGTCATGGGTTGAGGAGTCCTGACGTTCTGTGCATCCTCCATCTCGGACCTACCACCCGTGGGCAGTGGGCAGCCCTCACCCTTCTGGAAGTGTCTTTTGTTGCACCAAAGTATCTGGTTTGTCTCTGCCTTTTGTGTCTGTGTTCGGGCTCATACCCAAGAAGTCTGCCAGATCCAAGGTCCTGGAGATATTTTCTCATAAGAGACGTAACCTTTTGGTGGCAGGTCTCAGCAGAATGGGGACAGCGGCCCCAGAGGGAACGAGAGAGTACGGAGCAGAGGAGGCAAGCGGCTGTGGCCCAGCGCTGCCTGGCTGGTGGCTGGGGCTCCTCCGTGGCTGCCTGTGACAACACCAGGTCTTTCTCAAATGACATTTTATGGCTCATTGAACTTTCTAAAACTAACACCCGTTCAGAGCTGTGCTGCCCAATACAGTGGCCTGTGTGGTTACCTTGTTTAATTAAAGTTAAGTGAAATTGCAAAGGAACTGTCCTCAGATGTGCTGGTCACATCCTCGTGCTGGGCAGCCATGTTGCCATGTCGAGCAGTGCACAGAGCACCGTCCACCACAGCACAGGTCCTGTTGCCCGTGCTGCTGGGAGAGTATCGTGAAAAGACCACCCTATGGTCTCTCTGAGCCCAGCCCCATCTCAGTGCAGTGGCCTCTGGGCTGGCCTCTCTGCCTCACGTCCCCCTCCCAGTCTGCCCTCATCTGGGAGTCCACAGGAAACCTCGGATGCCCCTCCCTGTGCCACTCTCAGGCCTTGCTGGTTCCTTCGGTGAGAGCACAGGGCCCTTACACGTGCTGCCCCAGGGCTGGAATGCACCCCAGCCGCCCTCCTGCCCTCCTCAGGGAGTCCTGCTGCTCCTCACAGCCATCTCACACACCTTTTCCTCCTCTGGAAACGTGCCGAGCCATGAAGGTGCCCTCCAGTGGGCCACAGGGAGGCAGAGCCAGCCTCCCACGGGCAGCCTGTTGGCAGGACACCCATACTTGGCAGGCACAGTATCTGGGACTCAGTGAGCAAACCAGAAGGGGCCCCGTCCTCCCGGACTTCACCCTCTGTCCATGTCCATGGCTTCTACAGCTACAGCTGGCAGCTCGAGAAGGCACTGACCAGAATGCCAGGGGCCACCCGCTCCCCAGAGCTGGTGACAGTCCACAGACCTGTGCTCATGGGACAGAAGGGGACCTGGGGGCTCGTTTATTGGAGCAGATCCCCAGAGGTTTAGGGACTTGCCCAAAGCCCCCCAGATGGCCAAGGTCAGACCCAGAGCCCTGGTGTGTCTGCAGATGGGCCAGAGCCCAGGAGGGAGGGAGGTGGACAGTAAGACCTTTGCGTCAAGCTGTAGAGGTGCAGGCAGCAGCATCTCCTCAGATGAGGGTCATCCTGGGCTGAAGGCCTGAGTGACAGGCCAGCTAGTGCCCCCGAGTGTTGGCAGCCATGGTCACAGGAAGTGAGAAGCCCAAGCCGTGTTGGTGGAACTGGCCGGCAGGGGGAGGGAGGGGTCAAGCTGAGGACCCCTGGGAGGACCAGGCCAGACCCGCCGTGGAGGCGTGGGCACATTGGCAGGAAGGCAGGGCCTGCACAGAGCGTGGCCCACCGTGGACAGGCTGGGCAGGTGGGTAGCCAAGGAAGCCCTCATGTCATGGGCACAGGTGCAGAAGACCACAGACGCCAGGGCCTTACGCGGTCTTCAGGTGACAATGCCATCCTCTCGGCTCAGGGACCTCTCTGTGGAGTGTGGGGGCGGGACAAGGGACGGGGTGGGATGAGGGACGAGAACTCTCTGAGCTTCTGGTGCGTCCCAGGTCGTGGAACGCCACAGTCCCAAAGCCACCCTGGCACCTGGGCACTGGGTATGTCCCCAGGGCAGCGGGCAGAGCACACAGGTGTGAGCCCAGCCACAGGCGTGGTGCGGCTGGGCCGTGGCTGGCCACAGGCCGTGGACTCTGCGGTCACTCCCTAACGGGACAGGAGAGCACCCTTCCCTGGGGTTCAGCTCAACGTCCTGCAGCAGCACCCCGTCCCGGGGGGCCAGGCCTCCTACTGCGAGGGGTGAACATCACCTCACAGTCGTCCACGTCTGATCTGTCCCCTCCCCACCCTGCGGGCTCCAACAGGACTCTGGACACTGGCAGGCCTGGCTCTCTGCCACGCCACAGGGCCTCCTCTCTGTGCCTCCCCCTGCAACAGAGAGACCTCGAAGGCCCTGCAGGGCAGAGACCCTGAGAAGCCCTGCACTCGTGGCCCACCAGGCCAGTGGCCCTGGGAGCGTGGCGGGGGGGGAACAGTGGCCTCCTGCAGGAGGGCAGCCCAATGGGTCACTCTGAGGTTCCCGAGTCCGTGCAACAGGTTCTTCCCTCCCCGGGGAAGCGGAGACCACTCTTGCCAGCCAGGGGGTGGGGGTCAGGTGCTGCCCCCAGGCCTCCCGACCCGGCCCTCTCGGGCAGGTCTTTCTTGTGTTTCGGGCCCTTCTCTCTCCGCCTGGGGGCACCTGCTCCCTCTCCCTCTCTCCTCCCTGCAGGGCAGCCTTGGTGCCCCCGCCCCGTCCTCCCCAGCCGGCCCCTGCTCACCTGCCTTCCCTTACTTGTCTCGTCCACCCCTGCAGCAGCGCCTCCCACCCTGGCTGCCCCTTCTGGTGCAAGAGGTCCCTCGCAGAGGCCTGGGCAGCTCCCAAAGGCAGACACCAAAGAACTGCCCACCCTCCCACCCAAGGCCTCCTTCCGGGCAGTGCGACATCCTAGAGGGACCCCACTCCTGGGACAGGAAGCATCCACATGGCCCTCACCCCGCTCTCGGGCAGCAGTGGTGGCACAACGTGGACTGTGTAGGATTAAGGAGGATTCTGGGGCCATTAGCAAGAGAATGCTCCGGGGGTCGGTGTTGCCCTGGGCAGAGCCACCGCTGGGGACACCTCTGTCACTTGGAGCCACTAATCCTCACATCAGCTTATGTAGGCAGAACTCCGTGTGCAAGTCCATGCCGTGGCGTCTGCGCAGTCTTGTTGGAATGTGCAGAAGTCAGACCGTCAGGACGCTGCCCACAGCTCCCGTCCTTCTGGGCACCCCAGGATGAGACTTAGAGCAGAGTCCTACATCTTGTTTGTTTATATTTTTACAAAGACTTGTAAGCACCCTACTTTCTCCAGATGATTTAGAATTTTTTTCAAAAGGAAAGAACATGGTGTCTGGTTTGTCTTGTATGATACACTTGATTTTCAAGGGAACATGGAGCCAAGGGGTCTCCTTTGATCCCACAAAATGTTGCAAAAAGGAGATTATAATTTATCTAGGTCAGCAAAAAGGCTTCTTATAGTTTCCATAAGTCTTTAGCTAGAGTCATTCAGAAAAGTGTGAAGTAAAAACAGAACAGAGTGTGTGTGTGAGAGATGTGAGGGGTGGGGCATGGAGGCGAGCACGTGCACGTGATGTGGGGTGTGGTGTGTGCATATGGTGTGCACATAATGGGTGGTATGTGGCGTGAGTGTAAGGTATATATGGGTGTGCACTCGTGCATCTGGGAGTGATGGGTGCAGGTGTGTACGTGGGTGTGCACATGTGTGTCTGGGTGTGATCCGGTGCAGATGTGTGCATGGGTGTATGTGCATGTGTCTGGATGTGATGGGTGCCAGTATGTACATGGGTGTGCACGCATGCATCTGGGTGTGATGGGGTACAGGTGTGTATGTGGGTGTGCATGTGTGTGTCTGGGGGTGATGGGGTACAGGTGTGTGTGGGTGTGCATGTGTGACTGGGTGTGATGGGTACAGGTGCGTGTGTGGGTGTGCATGTGTGTCTGGGTGTGATGGGGGTGCAGATGTGTGTGTGGGTGTGCACGTATGTGTCTGGGTATGATGGGTGCAGGTGTATGCGTGGGTGTGTGCGATGTGTCTAGGTGTGATGGGTGTAGATGTGTGCATGGGGGTGCAGGTGTGTGCATGAGTGTGCATGTGTGTGTCTGGGTGTGATGGGGTACAGGTGTGTGTGTAGGTGTGCTTTGTGTGTTTGTGTGTGAGGGGTGCAGGTGTGTGCATGTGTCTGGGTGTGACGGGTGCAGGTGTGCGTGGGTGTGCATGTGTGCATCTGGGTGTGATGGGGTACAGGTGTGTATGTGGGTGTGCAGGTATGTGTCTGGATGTGATGGGTGCAGGTATTTGCATGGGTGTGCCTGTGTGTCTAGGTATGCATGTGAGTGTGCACATTATGTGGGTGTGATGGGTGCAGGTGTGTGCGTGGATGTGTGTGCATACACATGTGTGTGGGTGGTCCCAGCAGGCAGTGCCGCGGCTTGGCTTGGCGAGTGTCAGGGCTACCTTGGTAGAGGCAGACAGAGTGTCCCTGACTCCTGTCACCTGCAGCCAGGGTTTGTCTTGCTGAACAGGAGGGGCCTCCGGCTGTGTGGCCCTCACCCAGCTCAGTGCCAGTCTGGCTCTGCCAGGTGTCTTGACCTTCAGGGTTCAGCCCCTGGGAACCCAGCTCCAAGCAACAGAGAACAAGACAATCCCAGAGTGGACACAGGAGACACTCTGCTGGCCTCCTGGGAGGTAGGAGCTCTTCCAACTGGTTTCTTTTGGGGTCAGAATAATCACCATTATCTCCTTCAAATGCCTGCAGTGAGGAAAGAAGGTTTGCTCAGTTGGTCCAGAAGGTGGAACCAGGAACATTTACTCATGCGACATGCAGGCCTTCTTGGTGGACATTTGATACATAGTGTCCTTTGTACTTTCAAGGAAAGGGAATGCTTTGCAGTCCCAGTCTGCAGACCCACGGGTCTGAGATCTGCAATGAAACCAATCTGGGCTTATTGAGCAATCCCTCCTGGGCGTGCTGAGGAGTGACCGCAGGGCCGCAGCACACTCCCCCACCTGGACAGAGAGGGGCCACCCTCGGCCATAACCCACTCCAGGAGAAATCAAAGCAACCTCTTAAAGACACACCAGGGGCATATTTATGTGGTTTTCTTAACTCCAAATTGATTCTTTCCTGGTAAAAAATAGTTTTAATACTTTAATACTAATGTTATTTTAATGTTTATTGCTTATTGGATAATGGCTTTATCCAAAGCTGAAAAACCTCTGCTGTCTTAAAAATATATTTAACCAATGCGTAAACGTCTGCACCGTCAAGCTCTGGAAACTGGGAATCAAGTGAGAGCAGCCCTGGACGGCTCCCCAGCGGCCACTTAGGTGCTGCAGAGCATGCGGGTGGCGGAGAGGATGGGCGTCAGGGCAGAAAGGAAGCAAGCCAGGCAGGAGAGTGCGGCCCAGTGCACACGGCGGGCAGGAGGCCTGGCACCCACACCGCTGTCCCATCCCTGGAGACATGGCCCAGACCCAACCTGTCCCCAGAGGGGCGAAGCCTCGGTGCCCTCAGAAGGGTGCCGGTTTTTCCTGTGGACTTGCACCCAGAGTCCCGCTCGTGGCTAAGATCCCTGTCTTGCCTCCCGCCTGGGAACCCTGGAGTGCCCAGGTCCTGGGCTGCTCCTGTGCTCCTGGGACATTGCATTGGCCGGCAGCACCTTTGTGTGCTACCTAATGGGCTTCCCAGGAGAGGACTCTCTTGGAGGCACGCCAAGGCAGCTCCTAGAGCCCTCGGAACCACCTTCCTGGCGTGGCCAGGCCACAGGCCCGCCCTTCTGCCTCAGCCCCGCCACTCTGGTTGCACAGGGTCTCTTGGTGGTCAGGAGCTGGACAGCGGGGCAGGGGCCTGCCCAGAGCGGCTCCCCGAGGGCCGGGCGTCCCTGGGGTGGTGCCTGTGGGACCTCTGAAGCTCTTCCCTCACCCTGCACCTAACCCATGGCTCCTCACTCTGCTGAGCTAGAGGACATCTCTCAGACAGCTGGCTTTGCTTGACAAATCTGGGTCCTCATCCCTGTGCTTGGCTCGTTTCAGCACTGATCTAACTTCCCCCACCACTCAGGCGTGGTTTCAGGCTCAGGGACTCTGGTGTCCCATCCAGGTGACCTCACAAGGTCGGCTCTTCCTTCTCTCACTTGCCCTCAAAAACAAAAGGGCCCCGAGGTAGTAGAACTAGGGGTTTCAACTGTAGCCTTCACAAGAATGTCCTCCATGGTCACCAGCAGTGACCATGGCCACCAGTGATTTGTCTCAAGTCTGTCCCAGACGAGCCCCTCAACCTCAGGCTTTGGAAGACCTCAGGTTTCCTGTCAGGTGGGACAGCTCACAGCACTCCTCCCTCTCCAGAACTTCAGGCTCGTGGGTCGGGGCGGAGTGGCCACTGTAGAGGGTGGAAGCCAGCCCCGAGCACAACTGAGCATTTGGTTCTTCACGGAGGGCTTTGCTCCTGGAATCCGTGTAATGGCAGGGTGCCTACGCACACCATGAGTCACCGGGTCGTCTCCTGGCGCCCCAACTGCCCATTCTGGGGGGGGGGGGCTGGCTGCAGCATGGGAGGTAGAGCCCACTGCACCTCAGCAAAAGAGCAGAGACCAGTGGCCTTTTCAGCACCCAGGACCAATCTGCGTGAACTTGGTCTTTTGAGCTCAGCTTCTCATCCAGTAGAATGCTGCCGAAGACAGACCCGCCGTGCTCCATGCAGGGCCAGCGCAGCTCAGGGAGGGCCCTGGGTTTTGCACGAGGCTCCACCCTGCTACTCTCTCCAGTGTGACTCTCCCTATCAGGCCATCTCCCTATCAGGCCCGTGGTGTGCTGGCGGCCAGTCCCCAGGTGTGAACTTCTGCTGGTGCTATGTGGTCAGCTGGGGAGGGCAAGGGGCAGCTGAGGGGCTCCCTGTGCAGAGACTGTGTTGTCTGTGTACTTTGGGTGGCTTGGACTGGTCATGACGTCGACTTGCTCACACTGAGTGAGTGGCAGCAAGGCCCACACTGCTCCAGGTTCCGGCTTCCCCGCGGAGCCCTTGTCCTGCTGGGAAAGCTGCAGCGTGGAAGCTGGTGGACGCTCATATTCACAGACCCCACGGACGGTGCTGGCTGCTCAGGGAGGCTGGAGAAACCCTGGGCACAGAGCACAGGATTTGTCTGCCTCCAAGGGTGCCCGGCCCGGGCTGGGGCGGGGCTGTCCCTGCTCTTGCCCTGTGTCCCTTCGAGCAGCAGGACCTGGGCTGGAATTCATCTCCTCCCAGGCCTCCGGCCCCACCCCACCTGTTCTCTGGTTGCCTGCGGCAAGGGACTCTGGCCTTCCTCCCTGAAGGTGATGTGCAGGCCTCTGTCACTCAGCCCCTGGTCCCACAGCCACGGCAGCTGATCCCTGCGGCAGCGCAGTCACAGCCTGCTGCTCTGCTGGGACCCAGCAGAGCCACAGGAGTCCCTCCATGTGGCCTCGCAATGTGGATCCAGGCTCCTGACGGGCATGGGGGGCAAGCTGCCGGTTCTGGTGACGCTCTCCAGGGTATGGGTGCTGGTCCCACCAAGCCTTGGTGGGGCTTGGTTCCCATGCTCGCAGCTGCCAGGGGGCGTGACCCTAGCCCCGACCTCATGTAGCAGGTGGTCACAGCTCCCCACTGGGGTCACTCGCAGCCCCTGAACTCCTGGCTCTTGTGTGGGGTTCCCATGGTGGCTCCCTGCCCCCTTCAGGGCCCCTGCTCCTGATTCCCGCCCTGCTCTGTGCCACTAGGGCCTCCCGTCTAACCAAAGCAAGCTTGAGGGGCTGGGGTCCCGTCCCGTGGTTGTCTGTCCTCAGGGAGCCTTACACACTGGGAAGCAGGTGTGTGCGTGGAACACACTCGGGTTGAACTTAAAGTCGGGTAGCATCTGTGTGCACCCAGCGTCACCCGCCTTAGGACAGGCGCGGCCCCGAGCCCCACCTGAGCACACGGCCAAGGCGGTGTCACCCTTCCTTCAGCTCTGGAACGCTCTATCAAAAGCCGGCACTCAGGTAGAAAAGATTGGTCTGACGGATCTTTTCTAAAAGGAAAATAATCCTATGGAATCAAAATCAAAGCACATACCCGGCTTCCTCTGACCAGGGTCCTCTCAACGCCACCAGAAAGGCCGGCGATGCCTCGGCCCGTGGCGGCTGGCTGTCGATAAGTACCCGCACAGGCACTTAAAACGGCTCTCAGCCCGCTTTCTTGAATTAATGCTAATGAAAGCTGCCCTGGCCTTATTTCTCTATGTGAACGCTGGGATCGCAGCTGCCTGCCAAGCGGCTGAGGGATGAGTGTAATAATTTTCAATTGGCCTCTTTGCCCAAAGGGAACCTGATAGCCGAAGATTGACAGATGCGGCATGGATTATCCTTGCTCTGGACTCAGCCCAATTTGTGGTTTGTTGCAGGTGCTAAGGAGATTGATATCGCCGCGACCCTGGAGCACTTGAGGGACCAGAGACCAGGCATGGTCCAGACAAAGGTACTGTCAGCCGGCCCTCTGGGACTTGAGATATTGACAGTGTCCCTCTGCGGCTGTTCTCCTCAGAGGAGCGGGGATCAGGCCCGGTTTAATATAAGCCACATGCAACCCTCTGCTCTGACTGAGCAATGTCCACAGCATGGGCAAGGGCTGACCAGGGCTTCCTGAGGGCTCACTGGCTCTTCCTGCAGCCACTCGGATACTTTCTGCATCAACACATGCTGACAAGTCCCAGGTGGTGGGAACTGAAGTGCGGGGGGGGGGGGGGGGGTGACGGGGGGAGCAATCGCAACCCAGGACCCTTGGGTGTGGGGTCCTGAGCTCACCCCACACTCCGCACGCACACCTCCTCCACCTCAGCTGTGCCACGTGGGGGCCACAGAGCGCATTCATCTGAGTGTTTCCAGGGTGTGCAGAGCTCCTTGAACACCCCAAAGCAGCTCAGACTTATCCAAAGGCCCAGGCTGCAACCCCAGGGTGGAAATGGGAGCTCTTTAGCCGTGGTTGGCCAGAGCTAGAAACAGCTAGAAAAGAGGTTGATGTGCTCTCCGCCCCCTAACAGCAAGGCCCCGCATGGCTGGCAACAGACACACCTAGGCCACTACACACCGGCTCTCTGCCTTCTCTGTGTGCCCCTGACCCAGATGCCACCAGGGCCCACTCAAGGGGCATGGGTTTTTAAAAGATGCCCTCGCAAAATTACTTTCCTCAACTACAGGATTTTAGTTTAATAAAACCTTAGTGGAGCTGGGGGTGTAGCTCAGTGGTGGGGTGTTTGCCTAGTGTGAGCGAGGCCCCGGCACCCCACAAAAAATGAAAAAGAAAAGAAAGAAAGAAAGAAAGAAGGCTCCTTGCTGGACCGGGCACCACAGGGTAGGCTGGCCAGAGCACACTTGGGTGGGGCCTGAGTCCCTGGCTGGTGGCTGGGTCTAATTGTTCCCTGAGCGGCCAGTTCCCAAGTCCTGCTCTCCATCCAGATGTTAGGATGAGAATCTGGACAACTGAAGGCCTGGTGCGGTCGCCTTGACTGGAAGAGGTCTCTTAAGATGGCCTCATGGAGCGCGGGGCCGTCCTGCACTTTCAGAGCCCACCCAGGCCCCGAGGCAACGTTCATTAACCGCTCCCACAAAGAGGACTTCCCAGCAGAACCAGAGGACTCGGGGTGGCACCCCAGCCAAGACCTTCCCACTAAGGCTGCCGGTCCTCGCTCTGGCCTCTGCCCCCCAAGGCGGTACTTCCACGCTGACCCCGGCTAGGGAGCCGTACAGGGATGGCCCGGTGGGCAGAGCCGAGCCGCGTGGGTTTCGCTCGCTCTCTGTGGCACACAGAGATACCACCAAAGCCTTCCGTGGTATTCGTGAAAGGGCTTTGGAAGTTACAGCACACTCGATGTTTTCTTAGTTTGGGTTTTTAAATTATTATTATTTTATACTTGCAAAAGAAAAATGCAGAACTAACACAGATGACCCCAGGCAGCCTTCCCCAGGCTTCCCCAGATGTCAACACCGTAGATCATCCCACCAAAACCAGGAGGCCAGCACAGATCCACGCCCCTGAGTGACCAGGGGCTGGAGGGATCACACCCGTGCCTACCAGAGCCTTTCTCTGGAGCAGAGCCTGTCCAGGACGGCCTCCCAAATCCTTCACACCCCATCTCCTACAAGCAGGGCAGTCAGGGACAAGTGGGGCCGTGTCCTGTGTGGGACCCAGCTGCCTGGGCTCTTCCTGTTCCCTGGTGATCGGTTCGGGGCTTGTTGGGCAGGACTGTCCCAGGGTGTGCCCGCCTGCTGGCACCTGTGTGGAGCACCAGGCTGTCCTCTGCGGCCTGAGTGAGACTCTGCAGAAGTCCATGAGCCCCAGCCGTGTCCGTCACAAACCCAGGAGCTCTGGTGGCTCCCACTGAAACCTGGGACTGTTCTTTTTCCCTAAACAGTGTCTGCAAACTCACTCTGGGGCTTGCACTGAGTGGGAAGGAGCCCCTCACCCAGTCTCCTCCCGCATCTCGTCCCCTCCGCAGGAGCAGTTTGAGTTTGCGCTGACCGCTGTGGCAGAGGAGGTGAACGCCATCCTGAAGGCCCTTCCCCAGTAGGCGCACAGCCCGCCCCAGGAGCCCCCCAGGAGTGCCACAGGAGCACGGCTCTGCATTCTTCTGTGGTGACCACATAGTTACGGGGCCACCCAACTCCCACACTACGGCGCAGTCTGCGGTTAAATGTGCTGTTTCATTGAACCAAACGTGGAGATTTGTGGGAGCACCTAGCTGGGGAGGGGAAGGTTCGGTGCCCCTGTTCTCACGCTCCGGGTGCTCCTTCCTAGAGCACACATTCACGTTCTCATTGCCAGCGATGTCACGTCCATGACACCGCGATCCGATCGTCACTGTGGTCTGCAGGAAGGGAATGTGCTGGAGGAGGGTGCGATGCCGGGGGACCGGGAGCCCACAGGTCCCAGCAGAGGCCCGGCTCCTCCCTCTGTAAGACCATCTGCCACTGGGACAGACTAAGGCAGGACCCTTGTCCTGCAGCTTTGGGGAGATGAGAGACCTCATCGTGGCCTCTGGGCCTGTGCCTACGATACACCCCGGCACGGTGGGCGGCCTTGCCAGCCACCCCTTACCCCGAGCACAGAAAGTGGGGCTCCTGGCAGATACCTTCCCAGGGCAGGGACGGCCTCCTGAGGCCAGGACCTCCCATGACCACCTCCCTCTGCCAAGCCATGGAACAGCCCAGCTGGAGACACGTTTTAAATGTCAAAGTCTCGACTCCTTCATTTCAAAAACAGATGCCCCCAGTGAACTTTCCTATGAGATAACCACAGTCAGAACAAATGTAGGCATTTAATAGGCCCCAGGGTCCCCAAGCACTCAGCTCTGTCCTGCACAGGTGGCCCAGGGAACATCCAAAGCCCCCACCCCGGGGAAGAGCAGGTGCAGAGAGCCTGTGAGCCCGGCCCCATCTCCAGGGACAGACCCCTGGAGGATGAAACCCGAAACCTCTGGTCCTCCTGGGATTGCTTAATGAAACCTTCATTTTCTAGATAATTCGGATTTGCCAAAATAACATCTGAGCATCAGATTTACCTCCTCCTGCCAGAAACAGGAAAGTCCACTTCACTAACCTCAGAAGGAAAGCGTCCAGGAGGGCACAGAGGTGTCGCGGTCGCTGCAGATCCATTCGTAGGTTAAATGTGAAAAGAGCCCGTCTGGCGTGTCCCACCACCAGCTCTGATGGCGGGTCTTGGGCACATGGTGAGCAGGGCCACCATACGGGGAGAGAGTTGCCAAAATCATGTTCCGTCTTTCCATGGTGTCGTGTATCTGTTTAATCTGTCTTCTCTCTTCCAAAATCATTTCTCGCTATCTGGAATTTAAATAATGATTATTAGAAATGACTTTATCTGAACATAGAAGCATATGCCTACCTGTAATTTCTACCTTCTCATGTTTCAAAGGAAATCCTCCAGTGTGAGATCTATAAATACATTTAATTGTGTCATAATTAAACTGCTAACTTGACACTGGATTGTCTTTATTTGGGAGGGAGAGCAAGGTTTTCCCTGTCCATCTGTGTGTCCTAAGATGGCCAGGTCGGAGTGGCCTGACTTGGTCACGATGCACTACTCCTCGGCCCTGACACCCACCTGGACCGCCGGGCCTCAGGACTGCTCCCCCTCCCCGGCTCTGCCCACCTGGGGGCGGCCTCTGAGCTCAGCGGTCCACATGGGTACACACATCTCACAGGAACACACACTGGGGACAGCGCCAGGTCCCAGGGGAGGCACCATCGGGTATGGCTCAGGCGCTTTCCTTCTTGACAATTTGGGAAATTAGGTCAGGGGAGCGGGTGGATCCCAAATCAGACCGTTCCTGATAGCACCCACCCACACACTCAAGGGGTTACTGGGCCCCATTTGTCTGTGGCCTGTCCTAAGCAGCTGGCCTCGGTCACAACGGGCTTCCAGTCCTTTCCCCTCGTGGGTCCCTCCCCGAGTCTGCAGCCTGCCAGGATTAAGGCGTGTGCTCTTCCACCAGCAGCACAGTGAAGCCCCTCAGGGGCAGGGCTGTCAGTGGAGGGGGAGTGCGAGACCTGCTCCTGCTGTCGATCATCAACGCTTTCTGTTTTAAGACGCCTAGTGGGTGGTGGAGCCCTAAAGAAAGACCTCCTAGGGTGCCCTCTGCAGAGGCCCCTGGCCAGGTGGGAGGAGCGACCAACTGCACCCCAGGGGGGGGGGGCCTGGAGCCAGTGAACAGCTTTGGGTGCTCTGAAAAACCACACCGGAGCTCATGCCACCTCCCGCGGAGGTAAGCAGGCCCGACAGCACCTCTGTGGCCCTGAGAGCCAAGGAGCTCCGTCCCTTGGCCACATAGTTCCCATGGGAATACGGACCGCACCTTCAGCGTAGCCCCATCCTGACTGTCTGCCTCCGACGGAGATGAGAACACCCCTGTGAGTGGCCTCAGAGTGGGGTCAAGGCAAGCAGTGGCCACTCGAGGGGGCCGAGGCAGATGATCACAGGTTCCGGGCCAGCCTGCTGTACTCGGTCAAAAAATAAAACGGGCTGGGGGTACGGCTCAGTGGTAGGGCACTCGCCTGCAGGCCCAGGCCCTGGTCCCATCCCCAGCCCTGCAAAGAAGTGACCAGGTTTCGGAAAGGCCCTTCAACAACAAGGTCCTCAGCTGTCTTCCAGGAAAACCCTCCGGGCCTCTCACCGGGACCCTAGCAGTTGGGACCGGTTTTCCAGCCATGGACGTGAGCATTAGAAGCCCACTCATTCTGGTCAATGACGTCACGGCTCAGGACCCCCCAGGCAGAAGCTGCCTCCCCTCAGGAGAGACATGCAGCCTTCGCCCATAGCAGCTCCCTGCCCTCTGGTGAGGCCAGGGAGCAGGTGGGAGCGCCTGGCTGCCCGCCTCCTCGCAGTGCGCTGCTCAGTGAAGCTTTCCCTCCTTGCAGACACCGGGGCCTGATTCTGGCTTCTGTGTGCTGTGGGCAGCAAGTCCTTCTCCATGACCTTGGGCATTTGCTCTAACTTGTCAGTTAACATAAACATGAGTTTTTAATGAGCAACTCTCCAAAAACCAGTCTGCAAAATTCCTAAATCCTAACCATCTGTGAGCCCTGCCAGCTGGGGCCCATCCACCCAGCTGGCAGAAGAAAGGCAGACCATCCTGCCCACAGGGCCCAAGGGTCCGTGCTGGAAAGTTAAGGTGGAACACTGACCCCTGCCCAGGGAGACTCGGGGGCCTCAGACAAGGAAGGGAAACCCTCCTGGGGACCTGCCACGGTCGCAGGCAGGACCACCCTAGGGGGCCAGCTCTTTGTCCCTGTCGCACGTGTCAGTGCTGGGCAAGGCCCCACCACGGAGCCACACCCCAGCTCTTTTCATTCTGGTTCTGAGACAGGGACTTGCCAAGTGGCCCAGGCTGGCCATGACCTCGGGACCCTCCTGCCTCAACCTGCTGAGTTGTTGGGAACACCGGCAGGCGCTCCGGCACCCAGCAAAGGTTGGCTCTTAATGAACAATCACAGAGCACCCAAGGTATGGACGGCAGTCAGAGGGACCCCCAGCATATGGGGGTGCGGCAAAGGCCACGAGGAGCTTCAAGGTCAGTCCAGAACTCCACGTGGCATAAAGAGGACCCGCACTAACAAGGGCAGCTTCTAGAGAAGACCGAAAGAAGAAACCACTTGGACATCCGGGTCCGGTCACAGAGCCCGTCAGGGCTGGACAGATGGTCACAGCAGAGGACTCCAGCGTGAATGAGAAGAGGCTGAGCACCTGCCTGCCACAAAAGCCAGCAGATGAGCCCAGAGGAGAGCGGGTCCAGCTGAGTCCAGCCAGCACACCCAGGAACCTCCCACAGGGTGGGCGCCCCTGCCCAGCCTCCCAGGCTGTGGCCACCAAGGGCTTCGGCTTTGCTGCCAACCCCGGGTCAGGGGCCATCGCCCAGGGGTGGTGTCCCTCCCCAGCAGGGCCTGTGGCCTGGGCGGTCCTGCCAGTTCTGATGTGGAGGGTCCATGCATTGGGAACTTGGCCCTGGGGGCAGGGGCGGGGTGTGGCCTAGGGGTGGACCCTCAGCCCCGGGCTTGAGGACTAACTAATCGAAGAGGGTCAGGACGGCGACTGGGCCACCCCACTTACAGTGGGACCCAAGTTAGTCCTCACAAGAGCAGCTGACCCCTGGGTCACCTGGCGACCTCCCTCTCCTCATGTGATCTGTGTCTCGCGTGCTCCTGCCACTGAGGCCATCCACCACGAGGTCCCACCACAGCCAGGGCCACACCCTTGAACCTCTAAACTGAGCTAAATTAACTCTATAAGTACCCAATCTCAGGAACTTCATTACAGGGACGCAAGCTGGGTCAGGATGGTGTCGAGACCCCCCGACCACCAGGAGGGTTTTCTCCCACCAGCAGGGCCAGCACCTGGTAGTCGCTGACGTGGCCCTGACCTGGGGTGCGAGACGTGGTCACTGGCCCCAGGGCCTCCAGGATCGACCAGGACATGTGGTAAAAGAGAACAGTACATGAAGTCACTTGGACCTGAGTTCTCTCACAGCGCCAAGGAACTCTTCCCCAGAATGGATGTAATCGAAGAGGGACGGCGTGGCGACTGGGCCACCCCACCTTACAGTGGGCAGGTGGCGAGCTACACACCTGGCCAGGCATGGGCAGGTGGTGCAAATGGCATCCAGCAGAGCAGGCTGGCGCCCAGAGAGGGGCTCTGCACTCACAGCTGGCGCTCGCCCCATGGCCGGGATGGCCAGCTCCCCTCTGCTCTTCCCGGTGCTTGGGTGGCTTCCTGGGTCGGCCATCTCCACACCGTGGAGCTCAGTCCTCCGGCAACCTCAGGGCTGGGTTTACGAAATCCTTGCTTATGACCGTGGAAAACCATGGTTAGAGGTGCTCCTCCAGAGTGTAAAGACCTGCGAATGTCCCTCCACGTACCGTCCCTCCACGTCCTGTCGTCACTCCTCGTATGAGAAGTGCCGGATGCTCACCTTGGTGACCAGGCCACAAACCCGCTCTTCTCAGCTACTGGAATGGAGGTGAACATCCGGGAAACGCCGGCCTGTGTGCACCCACGCACGCACCCCCCCCCCGTTGTTAGATGAGGTCTCCAAAGATGCCCGCCGTCCCTCCCAGGTGCACAAGCCTAATGAGGGGGGCATGGCTGGTCTGCAGGAATGGCTCGAACCCGGGCCCGCAGGGTCACCCGCACTCTGCTGCCCCTCTTCCAGCCCCACTGGGCTCACCCCCAGCTGCACATTCCCCGGAAGAGGCTCCTCCCAGCCTGGGGACTGCTCTCTCCACTGGGGCCACTGTAGGGCTTTCCTGCCTCCTCTGAAAGCCCACGTCACCCTCACCCTCGGCCTGGGGAACTGCAGTCCTGCCAGCGAGCTTGTTGGCCCTGGGGCCCTGCGTAGAGGGTGTCACAATCCTTGGATGTCGCCCACTCGCCCACTCGTGGCCCTGCTGCTGGGCGGCTGGCCGAGCCGCGGCCTGTGGCATCCTCAGTGACGGCTGCAGACCAGCCGTCATCCCCCGCGGGAGGGGCCCAGGGAGCGCCTGCTCGGCCTGACATTTAAGCTGGCGCTGTTGATTTATTTTACTGGCAGTGTCAATTGATAAAACTGCAGGAGGACACTTCATTTTTTTTTTCCTTTCAAATTTGACTTAACAGTTTTGAAGCGGTTTCCCCAGCCGCCGCCCCACCCTCCCTTTGTCTCTGCTTGTCTGGCTCCTCCATTTAAATGCAGGCACGAAACCACCCAAGTGCTCTCCGTGGGGAAATGACAGCCGCATTCTACGTAATCTGTGTTTTGTGCTTTATTAATCAAGTAGAACACTAATAAAACCTTCATAATTAGTGGAATAGGCATTAATTCAAAGATGTTTATTGGAATAGAAAATTAGAATTTGATTATACCTTTGTTCCTGAACAATGGCTGGTTTTCATTTTATTTGAGTATTTGTTTAGAAACTGGTCTTAGCCATTTATGCAGCTCTATTTATTAGACAAACCAGATGGTTTATGTAATTTGCTTTTTTTAGTTGTGTGTGGCTGGTAAATGTGGTTTTCTGGACATGAGGCAGTTTCTCCATGTTTGGCTCTGCTCTCCGGGGGATGGTCCCAGGGATATGTCAGTGGGGCACAGTCGGCCACGAGTGGCCGGGGCGGGATGGGAGCGGGCGGACACACGTCCCCCATGTGAGGGGCCGGGCCTAGAAGGAGGAACCCATGCCCACTGCCTCTGAACTGCCACCAAGACCCTCCAGTGCGGGGAGCCTTCCCTCTGTGTCACCTGCCTCTGGCGCTGGAGCTGGCAGTGGTGGCTGATGCTTGAGAGTGGTGGCTGGCAGTGGGTCCCAGGAGCAGGCTGGTGGCCCCGTCCCTCCCGTCAGCCGGTGTGACCCTCAGGTCCTCCGTGCTCCCTCTCCCACTCGCCCCCTGCCTTAGGGAGTCTTCCTGCACCCTCTGTCTTGGTCTCTGGCTCACCTCTGCGCCCCCTTGCCCCTCCCTGTCTGTCTCTGTCCCCTCTTGGTGTCCACTATAAGAACCCACTCACACTCAGGCCTCAGGCACGGGCTGGTCACAGGTCAGCACACTCCGTGGCGGCCTCTCTGCCATTTTTAGGGTTGGAGTTTCACTGGCAGAGTGGGTGCCCATGAAGGGGTCAGGGAGGTCGCGGCTCTGCCATGGGCCCACACAGCCCCATGTTGGCCAAGGTCCCAGCATGTCCACTGCCACTGCCACTCATGGGGCTCTCAGCCAGCATGCTTCAAGCGGGAGCAGGAGTTGCTCAAAAGTCAAAGGTCTTAGGCTAGCGATTCGTGGGGAAAGGAGCTAAAAAGCCTGAAATCCTAAGACCCAGCACCTCTGGCCACCTGCAGAGGAAGCCACCGTGTGTCAGAAGGGCATGACCCAGCACTGCCTGCTGCTGTGCCTCCCAAATCCCTGTGTGCGCCTGGTCCTGTGAGCCCTCGCAAGGTGCCCTTCTCTGGGTTGCTGATTTTCCAAGTAAATCTTCCCCTCGCCCAACTGCCTGTCCCCGTCATGGGCTTTTCCAGGGCAAGCAATGAGCATGGGCGCCATGATACCACCAAACGCAGCGTAAAGAGGGACACAGAGTCAAACACTTCCCCGATCTGGACACAAAGGCGAAACTTAAACAGCCTCGAAAGAGGCCAGGAAACAATCATCATTTCTCCATCCTCCAGTCCCGGCCTCCCAGTGCACCCCTCCTGCCACAGGGAGACACGGGTCACAGGCCATTAGCCAGTGACAGGGATGAGCTGGAGGGTAGACAGGACAGAAGGAATGTCAAGGTGCACAAGAGGCCTCTGGCCACCTGCCAGAGCCGAGGAGCCAGGCACTGGGTGCAGGGTCACTCTGCACCTTAGGAAACAACCAGCCTCTGCTATGGGACGCCCCATCATCTACTGTGGGGTGACGTCAGGACTCACAACAACCGCCACATCCCCAAGCTCACGCCATCATCTGGAGGGCAGTGTCCCTCCTGACTGGCCTCACCACCAGGGAACAGAAGAGGCCTTTGAGCTGGCCTACTGCCCTAGTGACCACTTGGTTCCCAACATAGGGACAGCTGCAGACGCAACGACGCTTTAGCTGTCACATTGCTGCCACACCAAGGAGGATCCTGAGAGCTGTTGACCCACCCGAAGCCACTTATTAATATCTTCCACATGGCAAGGAAAGCAGGGGTGACGCCGGGGGCTTGGCTGGGATCCTGGGAGAGGCAGGGAACTCGAGAGGGACCGCAAACCCTTTGGGAGTTGGGAACCTGAGGGCAGAGGCTCAGCCGGGGGCCAGTCCTGTGGTGGCCCAGGCCCTGCAGCCGCCTGTGCGCAGAGCCAGGCCCAGCAGGGGTCCCCTCTGCGGATACTTTCCAACCTTTGGGGACAAGTCAGGAGCCGGACATTACCTTTGCTGTTTCACAATTCCACAAACAGGAAAAACTCCAGATTCATGTCAACCTGCATCTGAGAAAATGTCACCTTGAGGTCACATGCAAGACTGAGGACAAAGAGGAAAGCCCCCTCCCCTGGGCCGCCAGCCTGCAGTGCCCCCTCCCCTGGGCCACCAGCCTGCCGTGCTGACCCCTGACTCTGGTCCTCCTCCCTCCCTGGCCTCTGCCGCCGCAGCAGGCTGTGCCCGTGAGCACTGTGCGTGGCAGGAGCAGTACTCAAGAGGCCTGGCACCCTGGAGGGGACGGCAGATTAAAGGGCAGCGGCCCTCGAAGACTGTGGCCATCAGCACCCCCTACAGGTCATCCCCCTTCCTCTGCTCCAAGGCAGGCCAGCAGTCAGGCACCCACGTCCTTTGGTCCCCCGCCGTCCCTGGTGGGAATCTGGGCTCCTCAATCATGGAGAGGTAGCTGAGACCAGAGGGAGATGAAGATGAGCTGGGTGGCCAGGGGCCCTCGGGAGGCAGAACTGCCACGGCGTGGAGAGCAGAGGAGGTGCCCACGAGGCATCAGGATGCCAGGCTGTCCTCTCGCGGGCCCCATGTCAGCTGCCAAGGTGTGGCCAGTGTCCCCTGGGCCTCTCTGTGGGGGAATGGCCCGGGCTGGCCCTGCTGTCTCGAAACCATGCTCCCTGGCTAGTCTTAGATTGGGGAGGATGGAAACTTTGCCAGTACTAACGGTAGCCTCGGCCGGCAGAACTGGGGGGACACGAGGCCACCTCTCTCAGCCTGGGCATGCCGGCTCTGCCCCAGGCTGCCAGACACCACAGTGTGGCAAAGTAGCTCCAGCCCCCCCCTGGGCCTGGGCCGGCCAGGGAGGCCTCTTCGGCTGCAGTGAGGGGCAGGGAGTGATCCCAGGACACGCTGGCCGAGGCCTCTGCCCCTCCTCAGGCTCTGTGCATGCACAGGGGACACGGCGCTGTGGGGGCAGCCCCTGCCCATCTCGCCCCTTCTTCTGGGGTCTGTTCACAGCCCTGGCTCCGGCGGCTGAGAAGGCACAGTGGCTATGGGACAGGTGGAGTCAGCATCCTGGACACTGGCCAGCAGCCTCAGACCTCCGGTCTCCAGCCTGGCCCCCAGCAGGCCTCGCAGGGAGCCAGGCCCTGGAGGGGCTGCAAAGGCTCCTCTGCCGCAGCCCCTGTGCAGCTGAGGCTCTCTCGCTCTCTGGTTGGACACGCAGCAGCCCACGCAGGCACCTCCCTTCTCTCCCCTGCACCCTCAGCCAGCCAGGGCACACAGGAGTGGCACCTGCCTTGTTCCTGTGCCATCCTTCCTGCAGGACTCCAGGCACTGGCCAGCCGAAGGCAGGAGGTGGAGGCCCAGTTCACCTTGCTGAGAGAGCACCTGCCTCCCCAGGAGGCAAGCAGGGCCGGGCCGGCTCTCCAGGGGACAGTGCTCCAGAAACCTGCCCCAGCAATCTCCTCCTATGGGGCGGGATGGGGGATGCCTGGTGAGTACTCGGGACAGAACTGTTGGCTAAAATTAAGCCCTGGTTCAACAGACATTTTTTTAGACTGAGGGATTTTAAACTCGTACCTCTGATAAGTTATCCATCTTTTTAAAAAAACCTTCTCATCACATCTCTGCATGCAGTGAACTCTGGTATGTCTCTAGCTCCAACAGAGACAGCGTCTGCCTGAGGCTGGACTCAAACAGAGCAGGTTCTTTGATGGACAGAGCCACCCAATGCCCAGGGAGGCGAGGCCAGGCAGTCTGAGGACTCCACCTGCCAGGGTCACCTCCAGCTGTGGAGGGAGATCTACACATCTCGCCAGAAGGGCCTCGTACACACTGGTAGGAGTGCACCTGGTGCAGACAGAGGGTGCCTCACACACACTGATAGGAATGCACCTAGTGCAGACAGAGGGTCCCTAGCACACACTGGTAGGAGTGCACCCTGGTGCAGACAGAGGGTGCCTCACAAACACTGATAGGAGTGCACCTGGTGCAGACAGAGGGTCCCTAGTACACACTCTCCTCCTTTTCCACTGCTCCTCCCTCTCCCCCTCCCTCCCCAGGACCCTTCCTTCTTCTCCACTGCTCCTCCCTCTCCCCCTCCCTCCCCAGGACCCCCTCCTCCTGC
>NW_026000137.1:6393076-6402236 GCF_001458135.2 Marmota marmota marmota | reverse complement strand
CACCCCAGGGGGGGGGGGCCTGGAGCCAGTGAACAGCTTTGGGTGCTCTGAAAAACCACACCGGAGCTCATGCCACCTCCCGCGGAGGTAAGCAGGCCCGACAGCACCTCTGTGGCCCTGAGAGCCAAGGAGCTCCGTCCCTTGGCCACATAGTTCCCATGGGAATACGGACCGCACCTTCAGCGTAGCCCCATCCTGACTGTCTGCCTCCGACGGAGATGAGAACACCCCTGTGAGTGGCCTCAGAGTGGGGTCAAGGCAAGCAGTGGCCACTCGAGGGGGCCGAGGCAGATGATCACAGGTTCCGGGCCAGCCTGCTGTACTCGGTCAAAAAATAAAACGGGCTGGGGGTACGGCTCAGTGGTAGGGCACTCGCCTGCAGGCCCAGGCCCTGGTCCCATCCCCAGCCCTGCAAAGAAGTGACCAGGTTTCGGAAAGGCCCTTCAACAACAAGGTCCTCAGCTGTCTTCCAGGAAAACCCTCCGGGCCTCTCACCGGGACCCTAGCAGTTGGGACCGGTTTTCCAGCCATGGACGTGAGCATTAGAAGCCCACTCATTCTGGTCAATGACGTCACGGCTCAGGACCCCCCAGGCAGAAGCTGCCTCCCCTCAGGAGAGACATGCAGCCTTCGCCCATAGCAGCTCCCTGCCCTCTGGTGAGGCCAGGGAGCAGGTGGGAGCGCCTGGCTGCCCGCCTCCTCGCAGTGCGCTGCTCAGTGAAGCTTTCCCTCCTTGCAGACACCGGGGCCTGATTCTGGCTTCTGTGTGCTGTGGGCAGCAAGTCCTTCTCCATGACCCCTCCCTCCTGCCCCACTGCTCCTCCTATTTTCGTGAGATTCCTCCCCTTTTTCATTCCTTTATTCCCTCTTGCTCCCACATCTGGGAGAAAGCACTGGACCCTTGACTCTGGAGGCCAACTCTGGCTTCTCACTCAGCATGGCGCCCCCCAGGTCCATCCACTTACCAGCAAGGCCACAATCCCATTCTCCCTGCGGCTGAATGAACCTCAGTCCTGTGTGCACCACGTTTTGTTTACTCATTCATCTGCTGACGGACACTTAGACTGGTTCCACAGGGTGGCTCTTGTGTTACTGTGGACACTGATGGGCACTCAGCCCTGTCACAGCTGACCCGGGCTCTTTTCGACAGAGCCGAGAAGTGGCAGAGCTGGGTGCCGCAACCTGCAGGCTGGCCTAGGAGGAACCTTCTGAGGTCACCCTGGCTGAACGGATGTAGAGCCCACCAACAGTGGGAAGCTCCTTTTCCTCCACACGCTCCCAGGCCGAGGAGCGAGGAGCGTGCAGGGCTCAGGGAAGCAGCAGCAGTAGCAGCAGCAGCAAGATCTGGTAGACACAGAGGCCTCCCCTCGACGTCCTCAGGATGCATCTGCCTGTTTAGGGCAAAGTCACAGCACCTCCCGTGAGTCGGACAGGGCATATGGACATGGTGCCCCTGGCGCCCACAGCCCAGAGACGGAGGGCGGAAGCAAATGCCCATCCTGCTGGAAGGGTCACACCCCTCACGGGGCAGTGATTCCAATAGGCCTGTCAGGAGCCACAGAAGCAGAGTGGATTCCCTGGAATCCGCTCCAAAAAGTGCCAAGGGGCCTGAGCTCTAGAGCAGGATGCTGGAAGATCTGAAGCCAGTTCCAGCGAAGGAGGGCAGAGTGGCAGAAGGCCCAACAGGACTCGCCAAGCAATGACAGACCGCAGTCCAGCCACAAGTAACAGAATGTCGACACACCAGCACTCAGGGGCAGAGGTCGTCAGCCAGGGCCTTTTGAAGAAGCAAGATCCAACTACACACCGTGCACAAGAGATTCCCTTGAATTATGAAGACACTAGGTTGAACGTATATGAAAGGTGGAGAAGGTCCTCGCAGGTGGCCAGCATGCGAGTGCCTGGCAGCTCCGTCAGCTCCAGGGGGGACAGGCTGAGTCAGAGTGGCAGTCCCAGCTTCCCAGGAGGCTGAGGCAGAAGGATCACTTGAGCACAGGGTTGGAGGCCAGCCTGGGCAATGCAGCAAGACCTGCCTCAAAACTAAACAATACACGGTACAGACATCAACAGAGCTGCAGGGAGACCTAGATGACCTCACAGCCCGTCCAGAGTGTAACACTCCTCAGCAAGAAGACCCAGCAAGACACGCACGAGCCCAGTCACGCTGCCGACCGCCCGAGGGCTCTGTGTGGCTCAGAGGCCAGTGCTTGCCTGGGCTGCACTGGGCTGCACTGGGCTGCTCCTTCCCCCAGCCGCTCAGGGTCCATTCAGCAGGACAGCGCAGGCTCTGGGCCAGAAGCCAGTCTCAGCACATGCAGTGTTCAATGAAGGGCACTGGACCTTGATGACCTCGGGTCACCATGTGGCACTTCCAGGGAGGCGGTACCCACAGTGCCAAGGGCTCTGGGGACAGCAGATACCCTGCTGAGCAGGGTCACTGGGAGGAGCACCTTGAGAGGAGTGAGCCAGATCGGACCTCCCGGGCCTTCAGCCCTGAGGTTCTGGTTTCCAGTGACATCCAGACCCTGCACCTGTCACACGTCACTTCCAGGAATGCTCATGCACCCTAGGAGGCGGGAAATGGACTCCCCTTTCCTCCATGGGAAACAGAACACTGGTGAGACCACTGCTTCCTCTGCAGCAGCAGGAGGCAGGACCCAGAGGGCCCCGTCCCACCTGACCTCAAAGCCCAGCAGCCAGCCACCATCGGCCTCCTGCATTTTTGAACAAGAGTCACTCACATTCACTGGGGCCTGTGGGCCCAGGGGCCTCACATGCTCAGAGAGCACTTGGACTCCATGAGGACTTCCAGGTGAGTCCTCCGCCTGGCTCCAGGTCCTCCCCCTGGAGACCGGCCACATCTGCCTTGCTGGCTATTTCTTCCCTAGACTGGGTGTCCAGTGCCCTGCTGGCCCCAGGGCTGCATGAAGGGGCAGGGCTGATACAGGAACAGCATTTCAACATCAGGAAGAGGCAGAGCTCGGCCCGCTGAGCACCCCCCCAGGAGGCCTCCTGCAGCCCCCTGCTTTCCCCTGGAGGCCTGGGGGTCTCCTCCCTTCTCTCCTGGTCTCAGCAGGCCGTGGGGGGCCAGCTGTGGCAGCTCCTGTGACCTCGCTCCCTGCAGCCTGCCCCTCGTCCCCCTGCTAGCAAGAGGGTGAGTCACAGGAGCTGAACTGACAAAGAAGGCTTCCTCTGCTCCTGCCAAGGGTCTGAGTCAGCGTTTCCAAAGCTGTGACCAAACCTGCCGAGGACGCACAGCGGAGGAGTCTATTTTGGCTCACGGATTTCAGTCCATAGGTAGCCGGCTCCTGTGCCCTGGGCCCAGGGAGGCCGAACACCATGGCAGAGGGCGTGGCGGAGGAGACCTGCTCAGACGTGGCACCAGGAAGCAGAGAGCTCTGCTCACCAGGGACAAACCCCCAAGGCACCGCAGTGGCCACCTGCTCCAGCCGCACCCTGCCTGCCTAAGCTACCCCGGGGCAGACCCCTCAGTGGGTCAGTCCTCCACCAGGTCAAGGCTCTCATCACCCAATCACTTCACCTCGGAACCCTCTCCGTGGCTCACACGTGGGCTGCTGGGGCGTCTCCCGTAAACCATGACCCGGTGTGGCGCGAGGAGGTGGCCCACGCTCCTCTGCACGCCGTGACTCCGCCTCCCTCTCAGCCCTCATCTTGTGCAGAGAGGGAGAGCCGGGGAGTGTTAGGTGTTTAGGGCCAGGCCTCGACATGTGACGGGCTCTCACCCACTTTCTAGTGGCCAGAGGTCAGTCAGGGCCCAGTGGACCCCAGAGGAGGAGCAGCGGATCCTCTGTGCCCAGCAGGGGCCCCAGAGGCCTCCCTGGTGCTCTTCTTCCTGGCTCTGCGGAGCGTCCGCCCGCTCCATGGCGCTGGGGCCTCTCCTCCACCTCACCCTGGGCGACACACGGTGCTCCCAGCCCCTTCCCTTCTGCTCCCTCTACATCACAAAATTACTGCCAGGCACAGTGGCACACACCTGTAATCCCAGGGGCTCAGAGGCTGAGGCAGGAGGATCGCAACTTCCAGGCCAGCCTCAGCAACTTAGCAAGACCCTGGGGACACAGCTCAGTGGCAACACGCCCCTGGGTGCAATCTGTAGTAACAACAACAACAACGAAAAACTCTCTGAGGGTTGCCAGAAAATCCAAGAATAAAGTTAATTATACACCTTCGTCAGGCAGAGCCAAGCCCTAAACCCTGAGCCGTGACCAGGAGCTGTCTTACCAGGCCCTTTTGTGCCAAGTCCCCTGGGCATCCCTAAGCCCTGCCAGCAGATGCCCTTTGTCTGGACCCTGGGATGGACACCACTCATGGCCCTCCTGCCTTCTCAGCTGCATCGTTGTCCACGGCCACAGGCCTTGGAAGGCAGGTGGGGTACCCCTGTGACCTCCTCTGGGTGGGAAACTCACTGTGACTGTCACACAACTGGCTGATGGGCACGCTTCCTGTGTGGAGGCCAGGCGCCCTCCATTCTGATTCTCTGAAACTTGTGCGTGACATGTGGCCGACCATCCGGGACAGCCGTCTAACTGGAGTGCCCGTCTCCTGCCCGGTTCACATAGGAGGAGCTGCTAGGAGCTCAGGAGAGACATACCCACCGCCAGCGCTGGGATCTCCTCCGGCGAGTGTGTGGACGGCTCGTCACCCCATCAACCCTCGGGGTATCAGACTCCAGGGCCCTGCTGAAGCCCAGGCTGGCAGGAAGCCCAGGGGTCAACACACTCCAAAACACTAGGCACCCCCCCTACGCAGTGCATGCTGGACCAAGGCAGGGGCCGTTGGTGGCAGTAGAGATAAATGTGCCACCATTCCTGCAGGGACAGCCCCGACGCAGACACCTACTGTGGCTCTCCAGCGCCCCCCGCCCCGCTGCCGTGGCCTTAAAAGGAACTGTGAGGCTCAGCCATGGCCAGCTCCCCCAGCACCCTGGCCAGTGTGGCTCTGCGTCTCAGAGGCTGGTCTCTGCTCGCTGTCCAGAGGAAGCATCTCTCCATCCTTGATGTGGAACACGAAGCCCAGAAGAGCTCGCGGGGTCTGCACGCTTTGCCTCCTGGCCAGGAAGAGATGCACAGCACCCAAGCACCCAGGCTGAAGCTGGGTGTCAGCTTGATCTGGGGACTTGCTGCAGGGACATGTGGCCCATGGAGCCTGAGCTGCCCTCATGGTGGACATGGGTGCAGCCTGAGGCCCTGGCGGGGGGACAGATGCCAGAAGGAGCAGGGCAGTGGACACAGGCGAGGGAAGGCACAAGTTTGCTGTGGGCCCACAAGGGGCCCAGAAAGGCAGGACCTGACTGTTCACAGTGGAGCCCCGGGCTCCTAGGACGGTGCCCATGCGCGAGAGGCACTCGACACTTAGTGTTGATTACTTTAAATCAATGAGGTGAAAGAGAGCCTCGACCCAATGGTGGACTGATCCAGGAGATCTTTTAGACGTCATCTCTCTCCACCCCATTCCACAGTCCCTCTCCTCTGCCACATGCACACATAACATGCACACATGCACACGCAGGCCCACATGGACATGTACATGTGTATGTGTCACACGTGGGCATACACATGCATGCATGCAGCCACGTGTGCAGTGACGTTTATACATAGTACACGTGTGTGTGTCACGCATGCATACACAGGCCCACGTGTGCAGTGACGTTTATACATAGTACACATGTGTATGTCATGCATGCACACACAGGCCCATGTGTGCACAGTGATGTTTATACATAGTACACATGTGCGTGTCATGCATGCACACACAGGCCCCCGTGTGCACAGTGACGTTTATACATAGTACACATGTGTGTGTTGTGCATGCACACACAGGCCCATGTGTGCACAGTGATGTTTATACATAGTATACATGTGCATATCGTGCATGCACACATAGGCCCATGTGTGCACAGTGATGTTTATACCTAGTACACATATGCATGTCGTGCATGCACACACAGGCCCATGTGTGCACAGTGACGTTTATACCTAGTACACATGTGCGTGTCGTGCATGCACACACAGGCCCACGTGTGCACAGTGACACTTATACATAGTACACATGTGCGTATCGTGCATGCACACATAGGCCCATGTGTGCACAGTGACGTTTATACATAGTAGACATGTGCATGTCGTTAATGCACACATAGGCCCACGTGTGCACAGTGACGTTTATACATAGTACACATGTGCGTGTCATGCATGCACACACAGGCCCATGTGTGCACAGTGACATTTATACATAGTACACATGTGTATGTCATGCATGCACACACAGTCCCATGTGTGCACAATGACATTTATACATAGTACACATGTGTATGTCACACATGCACACACAGGCCCACGTGTGCACAGTGACATTTATACATAGTACACATGTGCATGTCGTTAATGCACACATAGGCCCACGTGTGCACAGTGACACTTATACATAGTACACATGTGTATGTCATGCATGCACACACAGTCCCATGTGTGCACAGTGACATTTATACATAGTACACATGTGTATGTCACACATGCACACACAGGCCCATGTGTGCACAGTGACGTTTATACATAGTACACTGACACCTATACATAGTACACATGTGTGTCATGCGTGCTCACGGCCCACGTGTGCACAGTGACGTTTATACATAGTACACGTGCATGTCGTGCATGCACACACAGGCCCATGTGTGCACAGTGACACTTATACATACTACACATGTGGGTATCGTGCATGCACACACAGGCCCACGTGTGCACAGTGATGTTTATACATAGTACACATGTGCATATCGTGCATGCAGACACAGGCCATGTGTGCACAGTGACATTTATACATAGTACACATGTGTATGTCGTGCATGCACACACAGGCCCCCGTGTGCACAGTGACATGTATACATAGTACACATGTGTATGTCATGCATGCACACACAGGCCCACATGTGCACAGTGACGCTTATATATAGTACACATGTGTGTGTCATGATTGCACACACAGGTCTGTTCGGCATTGGAATGCACGTATATGTTGTCCATGTGCACACACAGTCACATGCAGCCACGTGTGCACAGTCATGCGTATGCATATGTACGTATGGATGCACACACAGGCCCTTGTGGGCATGCACATACATGGGTATGTGCACACGTGTGCACACACATGCACAGCCAAAAGGCTGCATACTTCCATTTGTTGGGACAGGTTGGGAGAAGCTGCCCAGAGCTTCCCACGAGCCCCCACGCTGTGGCTCTGCAGCTGCATGTCACCTTTCTCATGGAAAATGGGTGAGCGATGACATGCTTTTACAGAAGCGGAAATGAGCCAGTTAATGTGCAAATGACCACCACAACTGCCCCCAGCCCCCAGCACACCCAGTTCTCCCACACCTGCTTCCCACCGAGAGGCCCTTGGAAGCCATTGGTGTCCGAGAGACACATGCCCACTAGAGAAGAAAGCCTTCACATGCAGGCCCTGATCTAGGCACCTCCATCTGTCAGTGTGTGTGTGTGTGTGTGTGTGTGTGTGTGTGTGTATGAGACAGAGAGATCAGAATTGAACCCAGGAGTTCTATACTCTGAGCCACATCCCCAGCCCTTTCAATTTTTTATTTTGAGACAGGGTCTTGCTGAGTTGCTAAGGCTGGCCTTGACCTTGGGATCCTCCTGCCTCAGCCTCCTGAGTCACTGGGATTATAGGTGTGCACCCCCATGCCTGGCTGCCATCTCATTTTATAGATGAGAAAATGGAGGGAGGTGAGGGGCTTGGGCCAAGGCATATGGTCAGCCAAGCACATGACCCAGGCGTGTCTGGCCCAGCACTAGTACTCTGTCACTGTCTCTCCACCCTGTCTCCCCGTGGCTAGCCACTGCAGGAACACAGGGGCTTTTTTTCAGGGTGTTGGGGAAGTGCCCTTTCAACTGGTCACTTTCCTGACCTGGGCTGGGGCTTTCTCTCTGCTGCCAATGCAGAGCCAGAACGGTCCTCCTCAGGAACTCTGCTGGGGAAGGTGTGTTCCTCCAAATCCTCTGTGCTGCAGGTTGTAGGGAGGGCCAGTGTCCAAGGCGGGCCAGTGTCCAAGGCTGGCCAGCGTCCGAGGCTGGGGGATTACACTGGGGCCCTGCTTTATCTGGCGCACACCTCGGAGGGAAACTGGACTTCGTCCTCCCCACCCCCCGGCCCATGGGCTGCCCTGAGCAGGAATCAGCAGGCTTCTTGGGCCGCCCTGCTGCCCCCACAGCCCTAGACATGGAAGTGCACACCCACTGCTCCAATGTGCTCCTCTGCCAGGGGAGACCAGGAACTACGGTCCCGCAGCTTTTCAGTGGTCCAGGCACAGTGCTGGACACAGGGCTGAGCCCCGAGTCCCCACTGCACCCAACAGGATGACCACACTTGAGGACATGGGGCTGAGCCAGGAGTCCCCACTGCACACACCAGGGTGACTGCATTTGGTGCCCCTGCCCTCTCTCTGAAAGGCTCCCCATTGGTCTCCAAAGGTCACTCCACTGAGGCCCGAGGCCTGAGTGATGACCAACTTCATTCACTCTTCCGTTTCCTGCTGCGGTTTTGTTGGGCTCTTCTCCACCCAGAGGGCAGGCAAGTGGGTGGCGGGCGTGGCTGGAACCTGGGCCTGGCTGCCTACCCTTCCTGCCACTGCTGTGGCCGTGCACAGACGTGGGTCTCCGTGACTGAATAGGCTGCCTGTGGATTTGCACCAGGGAGCAGCTGTTGACGCAGGCACTGAGACACAGTGACGCTATAAATGCTGCTGAGAGGACGCTCCCCCTCCCGCGTGCTCTCCTTCTGACTGTCCCAGAAGCATAAAGAGAGTTTGGTGTCAAGACTGATGGAGGGTAGGGGGACACACCATGGGGGCTGCACTGAGCATCTTCAGGTGCAGAAGGGCTTTCCAGGGAGAGCAAGAGGCCAATCCTCACCCCAGAAGGCCCTGGGAGCCTCTTCTGGTCCAGGGAGGATCATGTGCTGGAAGGCCTCTGAAACCAGGTCCAGGGAGAAGCAGGTGTGTTGCTGCTCAGGATGGGCAGGGGTCGGGGCTGAGACAGGAGCCTCTCCCCACCAGATGAGCAGCAGCCTGCACCATGGGCACCCAGCTCCACCCCAGCTCCTCCCCAGCTCCTCCCCAGCTCCACCC
>NW_026000137.1:6363478-6389596 GCF_001458135.2 Marmota marmota marmota | reverse complement strand
CCTGAGTCCTCCCCAGCTCCTCACCAGCTCCTCCCCAGCACACCCTGAGTCCTCCCCAGCTCCTCCCCAGCTCTTCTGGGATCCACATTGGGCTTCAGCTTCAGGAGCTGGGAGGGCAGCAGGCATTTCAAAGGGGACTGCGTGCGGTTGATGCTGCTGATCAGCCTGGGCCAGGAAGCCCCAGCCCGGCCCAGCACCAGCCTCGCCAGACTGACCCCCGTGCAATCTGCTTCCATTCACAAAGTGCGGGCCCCAGGGCACCTGGCAAGGCTCCGAAAGGGCCAGGCCACCTGCTCCTCGAGGCACCCCTAGACCACGGCTGAGCGAGCTCACAGCCAGTGAGCAGAGTGCTCTTCCTCATGCCCAGCTCACCCCAAAATGTTCACCCCCCGAAGGACAAGGGCTCCAAAGCACCCGACTCTCAGCAGGGCCCGCCTCTCACAGAGTTGCCCTCTACTCTCCCTCAATATCCTTCAAAGCACAGGACGCATGGCCCTCAGGAAGCAGGGACAGGGGACGGCCTCTTAGCAGCCGGGCACTCCTGCGGAGGCTCCTGTGGACACTCCTGCTTGCAGGTTTCGGGGCTCCTGTATGTTAACCTGCAGTTACGCAAGTGCCCTGGGAGCCAACACCCTGAAGGCCCAGCAGGAGCCCAGAGGTCCCACGGTGAGAGGCCCTAAGAGGCCACGCAGCAAGCCCAGAACATCCTCGAAACCAGAGCCTCCAACTAGCTGGGCAGACACGCTACGCACACAGCCAATTCACAGCCATTGTAAGTTTTTGTTCCTTTTAACCGAGCAGCCAGCCCATTACTACAAACGACAGGAACTCAGAAAGAGGCCGAGCCCTAACAGGAAAGTCAGGGAGAGAGCAGGGAAGAGGTGCGTGTTGGGCACAGTCAGCAGACCCGGGCGGCGGGGCGATGGGGCGCTCTGCCGGCTGCAGGAGCCCTTGCCCTGGGGAGGACGGGCTGCAGCCAGCACGGGAGGCTGGCCACACCAGGCTGCGGGTGTCAGAGCTTCTGGGGCCAAATGGAGCCCACACCAGCAACCAGCAGAAGGGAGCCCGTGCCTGCACAGTGTCCCCAAGGCCCCAAAGCATCTTCCCATGACGGGGCTCCCTGTGCCACACAGACAGACCTGGCACCCATCTGCTTCTGTGTCAATGTCATCGAAGGCATCGCAGCCTCAACAGGTCCTCTCCACGCACTGCTTTCCATTGTCCGGCAGGCGCCCGCTGCCCATCCCTGACCGAGGGTTATCGACTGCAGGCGGCCGGTCAGCCCACTCGGCGAGTTCAGATCTGTGTGCAGACACTGCCCCTTTGGGGGTGGACACGGAGCGCTGCAGCCACGGCCAGAGGTCACTCTGGGCTCACGCTGAGGTTGCATCCTGGACATACGACACGTGACAGTTGAAGAGCGTCTAGAAATGAACAGCCCTCACCAGAGATGGAGCGGAGCCACCTCTCCCGGGACCCTGCAAGCAGCAGCCTGTGAGGAAGCCCCTGGCCACAGCGCTGGGCCAGCGGAAGGCCACTGAGTGACAGACTCCGTGACTCCCCGCGGGTCTGCTCCTGCACCGCGGGCTGTGGACGCCGGAAGCCCCAGCCCAGCAGCCCCACCTTCCCCGAGATCCCAGGCCCTCAGCTCAGGGTCAGAGCAAGGCTGCTCCCCAGAACCCGGCCCAGCCCCGGGCTTCCCTCTGCCCACGCCCGTCGCCCAGTTTCCCTCTGGGTCCCGTCTTCCTTCCCCACCCCCAGATCCTGCCTCCACCCCTAGATCTCTCACCCTCCCCGACTGCCCCCCATCCTCAGCAGCCGGGCGAGCCGGGTTCCCCGTGGTCTGCCGAAGCCCCTCCTGCCCCTGCCCCTGCCCCTGTCCCCCTAGCCCACGCCCACAGCCACAGCCCCTCCTCCAGAGGCTGGTCTGATGTCACTTCAACCCCCGGGCTCCCCCTCCTGTAGGTGTGCCCGGGCCTCTCTGGACCTCAGCCCTCTGCCTGCTCCCCTGGGGACACACCAGATCACACCTTCTCTCAGGGCTGTGCTGTGCCAGCAGCATCATCCCGTCCCTCGGGGACAGACACTGACCCCTGGCGTCCTGCTCAGGTGTGGCCGCCTCAGCCTCCGGCCGGCATTGCCCACCACTGAACCGCTGGGCAGACCTCGCTCACAGCTGGGGCCTGTGGCCTCCTCACGCCTCTCACGACCAGAGTAGTGTCAGGCAGGACTTGTCTCTGGGTCCTCCCGGTGTCCTCAGTCTGCACAGGGCAGAAGGTCCACTAACGTCCCCTGAATGTGGGGAACGTCCCTTTCCCGGGCCCAGCACTGGATTCCCACCTTGGTTTTATTTCTGTCTCTTTTCCAAGGATCTAAGGCAGCTTTGATGGGGACTTCACGGAGATGGATTTCCTGGGACTCTGGGTTGGCTAGAAGAACCAGAGGCTTCAAACGAAGGATTCGTCCTCCCAGTCACCAGTATCTACTCAGCTTTAAGCGCCAGGAAAGGGTTCCGCCCACGAAGGTCAGAGTTTCCACATCAGCCCTCTCAGGAAGCCCAGAATCTGCTGATGGGCTGCAGTGGCCTGGATAAAAGTAAGATCCACCCACACGTGTATGTGCCTCGGAGGAAGATTGTGGCCCAAACAGCCTTCATCCCCTCTTTGAAAAGGAGCCTCCAAGCAGGGTACTGTAGCACACGCCTGAAATCCCAACAGTTCAGGAGGCTGAGGCAGGAGGATGAGGAATTCAAGGCCAGCCTTCACAACTTAGTGAAGCCCTAAGCCACTTAGTGAGACTGCATCGAAATTAAAAAATAAAAGGCCGGGATGTGGCTTAATGGTTAGTGACCCTGGGCTCAATCCCAGCACCAAATAAATGAAAAGAGAGACCTGCCCCAAAACGCAAGTTCCGTCTCCCCCCACCTCCTCACCCTCCCCAGGGCTGATCAAGATCCTCTCACAGAAGGAGTCTCCCTGGATTCCAACTTGGCATGGTGGTCAAGGAAGGCCGTTCCACTGGGCGGAGGCTGAGCGGCTCCCCTAGTGTCGAGTTCTGGGCAGGTCAGGTACCCCACTGGCCTCCGATTCCTCAGCAGTCATAAGGAGACACGGACTGGCCATTGGGCTTCCCAGCCCCAGGCCTGGAATTGGACGCACTGCCCCCAGGAAAGGATGGAGCACAACATTGGCTCCCAGCTGCTGGTCTTAGAGGAACCCTAAGAAAGCAGGCCCAGGGGGAGGCCCCGGGCCTGAGCGCAGGGGGCAGCCCAGCCTCTCAGGCCGGCCACCTCCCACACACCCCGTGCAGGCCTGAGTGAGAGGCCGGCTCCGCCTGGCCCAGAGCCTTCTGCTCTCAGCACTGAGGCTCCTCCTTGAGAAACCTCTACCTGAAGCCTGCCCTGGGCAGTGGGCTGTCCCAGCTGTGAGCCCACCTGTGCCACGCTTGGAGGAGGTCTGGTGACGGACCAGGAGACCCCTCCAAGGAGGAAGGTCTGGGCAAGACCAGCCCAAGATGGGAGAGCCTCCCGATGACGGAGCAGCCAGCCAAGCACTCAGCGTGGCCCCGACGGGCACCTGGGCGCCAGCAGTGCCCAGGAGTGGCTGCCTCAGGAGGACTGGACATGGCGTTATGTACTGGCCGTCGGCGTGGTGCAGCAGGTGTGTCTGGACACAGTGGCCCTGGAGCGGGGAAGCCCAATGTCAAGTCAGTGTCTCTTTATGGCTTCTGAGGAGGAATCGGAGGCCACTGAGTTACCTGAACTGCCCAGGTCCCAGAAGGACTCGAGGCTGGTTCGTGACCTGGGGGCTCACACAGCAGCGAGTGGTGGTGCCATGGAGGAGGTCGGATGTAGTTCTGGCTCACAGGCCTCACTCTAGAACAGTCTGTGGGCATGAGTACACTTTTGTTACTGTAACAGAATATCTGAGGCAGGATGACTTTATAGAGAACAGAGGCTTGTCTAGCTCACAGTCTTGGAGGCTGAAAGTGCAGGAGAGCCTCTGGTGGGAGCCCCTGGGTGCGAGCACATGAAGGAGAGAGATCACACTATCAGACAGGAAGCCAGAGAGCACTGAGGGTCAGATCGCTGTCACCACAAGTCACTCTCCTGAGAGCCACGAGGCTCTCCGTGTCCCTTTCCTGCTGAGGAGTGTCATTCTGGCTGTCCACTCTGCCGTCCTTCCCCTAGTGCTCACTGCTTCCTGCAGGCTGGTCTCCGGCCCGCCTCCTCCAGGCAGATGCTCACCTTTCCACTCTGCAAATGGCACAGAGGGGCCGGAGGGCCAAAGCCCAGGGCTGCGGGGTCTGCCGGGGGTCCTGCGCCTGGGGTCTTTCTTCAGCCTGCCTCTCGGCTGAATCCTGCCCCCTTCCCCCTCATCCCATTGTCCCGGGGATCTCGCCTTCTCCCCAGGAGGGATGTGGCCCCAAGGAAGGAAACGGCAGGCGCCGAGGCGTCAGCAGCAGACGGACATGTAAAGACGGGCTGAGTCTCTGCACACCTGCAACGGCCAACACAGACACTAAGTCAGACACTAGCCCGGCAAGTGTCACATCTGTGACCCCAGCGGCTCCGGAGGCTGGGGCAGGAGGATCCCAAGTTCAAAGCCAGCTTCGGCAACAGCATGGTGCTGAGCAACTCAGTGAGACAGACCCTGTCTCTAAATACAAGACAAAGTCCAGCTGGGGAAGTGGCTCAGTGGTCAAGTGTCCCGGGTTCAATACCTGGAACCAAAATAAGTAAATAAACCCATTCACCATAGCATCAAAAAGGACAGAATACATGGGAATAAATTTAACAGAAGGAATGTAAACCTTGTACTCTAAACACTACATGACATTACTGAAATGAACTTCAGAAGGTCTGTTAGGGCGCCGGCCGGGAGCGGATTCTGAGCGCTCGGAGGAGGGGCGGGGGTGGAGGAGGCGGCGAGGCAGAGCCTGGAGCCTCGGTGGCCTGGGACGCGCCTCCTAACGAGGCCCGCTGCCCGCCCCGCCACTTCCAGCGGTTCCACCTGCCTCCGGGCACCTGGGCCCCAGGATGAAGGACCGGCGGGAGCCCTGAAGGCGAAGCGGCTGACCCAGGAGGAGGAGGCCCAGGAGGAGGAGGTCGCGGTGGTCGACACGGCTTTCACGGCTGGATTCTTTTCTGAGATGGAGGAGACTCGGCTCAACATTGGCAAGATCTCAGAGCACGTGGAGGAAGCAAAGAAACTCTAGAGTATCACCCTCTCTGCACCAATTCCAGAGCCTAACACCACGGATGACCCTGAGCAGTCGAGATCAAGACAAGGGCCCACAGTGTCCGGAACAGGCTGAAGAGCTGGAGAGGCACAGGGAAGAGATGGGGTCCGCTCATCAGCAGACCTTGGGATCCGGAAACCTCAGCCCGCCGTCCTCTCTCGGAAGTCTGTGGAGGCGAAGGCCAGGTACAATGAGGCTCGGGGGACTTTCATGAACGCAGCAAAGGGCGAACCCAGGCAGCTTGAGATTGCTGGCAACGAGACAACGGAGAGGAGCGGGAGGAGATGCTGCCGAGTGGCCACCTGCCACCTCACTTCTGGGATCACCGACTCCCAGATTTCCAAGGCCACCCTCCGTGAGACCGAGGGTGGGCATAAGGACATCGGGAGGCTGGAGAGCAGCATTGAAGAACTGCATTGCCGCGACCCCTCGCCGGCAAGGGAAAACACGACACAGGATTCTTCCTTCAGCAGTTTATTCAGGCCTTGATTCATGTATCATCTTCTAGTGACCCGTCGCCGAGCGCCCAAGCACAGCCTAATAAAGCCTCCCGCATACCAATCCTAAGCTGCCACGTGGACCTTTCTCATAGGGTGGTAAGGGATTGCGTGCCAATTCTCCATATTAGGAGTTGTTTATCCCAGGCCACAGTGAAAGCCGGCGCCATCTTCTAATGGCGGCCACGGTCTAATTAGAACGGCTCACCACAGTTCCCCCTTCTGTTTTATATAACAATGCAGGCGAAAGTAGAGGTCCTATCCCACTGTGCAGGAGTGGCTGCAATGTATGGTTCAGTCCTAAGGAGGGCCCTTCCCTAGACTTGGTCCCATATCAGCCGACGCCTTTTTTCGTAGGGCGGGGCATGGATGTCAAACCCGCATGCAATAGGACATGCTTTCCTTGAGGTCCGTTGAGGGATCACTCAAGTGCAGTGCCTTGCCTCGCATCCTGCATCGTGACGACGGCGAGAAGTAGGATAACACAGGTAGCCTGGTAATAATGACAAAATTTAAGTTGGCAACACAATCCCTAAGCCCCAGAGGAAGGTAAAGAGTCTGTAGCCGAGAAGAAAGACCAGTCCTGAAACCCATCTGCGTGCAATGGTAACAAGACCTGCAGAGTGCAAGGGCTATTCAGCACTGGGAGAGAATAAGGAAGAGGACAGGCCAATCCCAGTGCAATGTGAAACTAACTTGGGGTGCAATGGCCCTGCCCAGAAATCACTGTTTAAGATGTGCAAGCCAGATTTGTGGAGAAATGCCATTTTCTAAGGCCGCAAGAGCCTGTACAATCATAGCCTTTTCTTGTGCATGGCGAGTTTTAAGGCGACAGAGAAGCCACAAACAAAGTATAACACCGAAGCAACACATTGCCCCAAAAATGCCCACTCCCACCCATTCCTTAAAGAAGGAAAAGGCAGAGGATAGCCAACTGGTGAATTGACCCAAAGTCACTGGTTCGACACGGGTACTATTCAAAACAGCAATCTGAGTTAGTTGAGACTGGATCAAGTTTTCTGCTTCCATGGACCAGGTTCCGGATAGATACTCCCCGATGATGCGGGAGGCATTTCTGGAATCATTAAATCTGACAGAGGTTATACATAAATGCGCACGTTGATCGACACAACCCAAATGTACTAGATCAAACAACTCCTCAACTTGAGCTTGAAGCAGATCTATCCTTTGATTAGCAGCCAGAATCCCAGATAAAATGTGTTGATTAATTCTACTTTGAGATTCAAGTATGGTGGATGTTTGTTGAATAACCTGATTAATAGTGGCAGCAGTTTGTACCTGGCTGGCCATGGCTACTCCAGCTGTAACTGCTGCAGCAGCAGATACCGCCACAGCTGTCACTATAGCTGCCGTAATTCCAAAATCTCTACGGGCTCTAATCAGTTCAACAATAGGAAAAGACTCTGGATCTGCAGTAACCGGAATCGGGACAAAGGTCGGAACTTTCATAACCACTGCCGTAGTCCAGGAGCCATTCCAACACTCAGACAAATAGCAGGTAATATTAGAACAATTAAGCATCCCCTGTGATGTATCATTAGCCAAAATAAACAGGAACGGAGATTGGAGACAGACTGCTGCGGAGGGTAATGTAGCATTAGATAATTGTGAATTATTTGCAGAAATTTTAAGCCTCCTACCTCGCTCCGAGTCTTGGGTACTGCCAGAAACATTAAACAGCCAACTTTGGACTCCTCGTAATTGAGCCAAAGCGGAAATATCAGCTGTGGCTCCCTTTTCATTGGAAATCAACCATTGAAACCAAGACCAACCTGCTCCTATAGAGGAATTATTGTTGGAAGAATTATACAAGTATCTTTTAAGAGAGGGGGAAAGGGAGAAACCTTTAGCGACCTGATGTTTCTCCCAAGAATGATCTTGGCAAGGCGTGAATGTTGGGGGGAAGCCACACTCAGGAGTGCAATAAGGAGAAGCCTTAAAATGAGTGGCATTAGAGGTCTGATTAGAAGGAGACAACGGAATTAACACCTGGGAAGTAATGGCCAGAGTGGTAATATTAAGCTCAGAAGTATTTGTCAAGTTTCCTGAGCCCTGGTTTTTCCCTGAGCTAATTTGTAGGAGCACTGCACCCAAAACTCCCTGCGAGATCCGACTGTACTGCAATGGGTCCTCCCAGTTAGTCAAGTTCTTAAGTTTTAAATGGATGCAATCACCCTTGGAAAAACTGAAGCAAAAAACTCCTGTGAGATTGATGCTGGAGAGATTGAAGGACCGATCTTGGTCCCCTCTAGGGGAAACACAAGGAGCAGACATCTCACATGAAGTAGAAAAAAGAGTGGGGAGAACACTAGAATTGCTATGAACCGGCATCGGCATTGGCCACGTTCGAGCTACCGCCCACCACTGCATTGATGTCCCCTGTACCATCGATATCAGCATTAGAACCAGGACACTCAGTAGAAGGATGGTCCTCATCATGAGATTGTTGTAGCGCCTCCTGTTGTTGGTTGATTGATGTCGGGACTCTTCTTGTCAGGCGTTCTGGAACCCACACCGGCTCCGTCCGGTCCTGTGGAAAAACACAGACGGAACCTCGTGCCCATGCCAGCACGGGATCAGGCCCATACCATTGTCCAGAAAGTACATCTTTCCACTTAACGTGCCCAAAGTTCGGGGCAGAGGGCGAACAGTGCCTAGTCGCAGCAGAGCGCCCTTGGATGTCCAAATTCAAGAAATTAATAGTAAATAGAGCCAGGGAGAGGCGCTCTTTCGGGGTGTGGCCTAAGCCAATTCCCCCTTTTTGTTTTATTAACATCTCTTTTAGAGTCTTATGAGCACGCTCTACAATACCCTGACCTTGTGGATTGTAAGGTAAACCATGGACAAGCTGGATACCCATCTGGCTGCAAAAGGAAGAAAATTGTCGTCCAGTATACGCTGGACCATTGTCCGTTTTAATGGTCTGTGGTAAGCCCCATGCTGCCCAGGCTTCCAAGCAATGCGTGATAACATTTCCAGCCTTTTCACCAGACAAAGCAGAAGCATGGATAATGCCAGAACAAGTATCCACAGACACATGGACATACTTAAGCTTGCCAAAGTCAGGGATATGAGTGACATCCATTTGCCATATTGTTAAAGACCGCAAACCACGAGGATTTACGCCCACAGAAGGAGGATGATGCAAAATGACGCAATTAGGGCAATCCAAGACAATCTGGCGAGCATCAGCACGGGAGATAGTAAAGCGCTTTTGAAGTGCTCGTGCATTAACATGAAATTTACTGTGAAAGTTTCTAGCTTGGTCTAAGGAGGAAACGAGGAACATCCAAGAAGGACGAGTAGCAAGGTCAGCTTGGGCATTGCCAGCAGAAAGAGCACCCGGTAAACCTGTGTGAGCTCGAATATGCAAAGGGTAAAAACAGGCGGAGCGATTCCAAATCAGTGTTTGAAGATGGAGAAAAAGGGAAGACATTACTCCTGATGTGTGTATGGGACCCACTGCTTCCAACACCTTTAAAGCTTGAACTACATAAATAGAATCTGAGATTAAGTTAAAAGGAAATGGACATTGTTCAAATACTTTTATGACAATTTGTAACTCCACCCATTGTGGATTGCCAGGAGCAAACTGATGTTGGATAGGAGGTTGATCATTTACCACATAGGCTCCAATACCAGTTTTGGATCCATCTGTAAAGATATTTGCAGCTCCTGGGATAGGCGTAGAAGAAGTGATTTTAGGAAAAATGATAGGATGTTCCTTAACAAATGTTATAAGAGGATGTGAAGGATAGTGATTATCTATCTCTCCTGGAAAAGAGCATCGCAATATAGCCCAATTATCCAGGTTAGCACACAAAACTTGAATTTGTTGACACGTATAAGGGACAATCACAGACGTCGGAGGAAAACCAAAAAATTGTATACTTTGTTGTATCCCTAACATAGCTAAGGAAGCAACTGCATCAGGATAATACTCAAGGGATTTTCCAGGGGATATACGTGGATGTATCCACAATAAAGGACCATCTTGCCATAAAACTCCAGTGGGTTGCCGTACAGTGGCGAGCACACATAATTGAAGAGGCTTATCCTCTTGAAGCCTGCAAAGGCTAGCATGTTGTATAGCCTCCTCCACTTTCAGCAGCGCTGACCTTGCTTCCTCAGTAAGATGCCGAGGGGAAGAAAGGTCTGAATCACCTTTAAGAATTTCATACAAGGGTTTTAATTCAGCATTGGGAATATGTAAATAACCCCTAATCCAATTTATGTCACCCAATAATTTTTGGAAATCATTTAAGGTACGTAAATTATCAGTCCTGAGAGTCACCTTTTGGGGTGTAATAGTTTTACAAGAGATACTAGCACCAAGATAATCAATAGAACCTCCTGTTTGTACTTTATCAGGTGAAATAAGCAAGCCCTTTGATTGTAATAAATGTACCAAATCAGTGTAAGCTGCTTCCAACATATATTTGGTTTTGGCTGCCAGCAATATATCATCCATATAATGTATACACTTTAACAATGGATACTTTTGTCTGAGTGGAACAATGGTCGCTCCTACAAACATTTGACACATTGTAGGACTATTGGCCATGCCTTGAGGCAAAACCACCCATTCAAACCTTTGATCAGGTTCCTCATGATTACATGAAGGCAGAGTAAAAGCAAAACGTTCGGAGTCCTGAGGATGCAATGGAATGGAAAAGAAACAATCTTTAATGTCTATACATATCACTGGCCAATTTTTTGGAATTGTTGAAAGCAAAGGCAAACCTCTCTGAATGGGTCCCATGAGCTGCATTTGAGCATTAATGGCCCGTAGATCATGTAACAACCGCCATTTTCCAGACCTTTTTTTAATAATAAATATGGGTGTATTCCATGGAGAAGTGGAGGGTTTTATATGACCCAACTTTAATTGTTCTTGTACTAAAGCATAAGCTGCAGTCAATTTTTCAGAGGGGAGCGGCCACTGAGGAACCCACACCGGCTCCCCTGTTTTCCAGGTAATGGGCACCTGATCCTCAGCGGCCCCTAAGAAAAACCCAGCCTATGTCTATCAAGTTTTTGTTGAGGTTCTAAAGGATGTCTACGCCCCTGCAAATTTTTTCCTAATCCAAAACCTGGTCTATATCCCATGTCCTGCATTATCTTTTGGGCAACTGGTGAATATTCATTACTAAGTTGAAACCCCATGTCCTTCATAAGATCACGTCCCCATAGAGAGATTGGGAGATCGAGCACATATGGTTGAAAAGTGCCAGAACGTCCTTCAGAATCTTTCCATGATAAATGCCTGCAGCTGACTTGTGGAGCTTGAGCGTATCCCAAACCTCTTAGTGATTGATTTGAGAGCTGCACCGGCCACCCCTTTGACCAGTCCTTTAATGCAATTATGCTACGATCCGCCCCAGTATCTAGTAAACCTAAAATTGATTTGCCCTCTATAGTTAACTTTAAAGTGGGACGGTCATCCATATCTAAGGACAGGTAAACACAATTCCCTCCGGTAGTTCCAATTTCAGCACTTGTCCTTAAAAAGGAATCAGCAGGAAAGCGGGTATGTAAACTGGGTAAAATTAGCAATTGAGCAACCCGGTCTCCTGGGGAGATGGACACAATGCCTTTTGGAGCTTCCACCATAACCTTCACTGTTCCCACCGTATCCGGATTAATAATCCCAGGGAAAACATGAAGGCCTTGTAGGACAGAGGAAGCACGCCCAATTAACAAGCCCACAGTGCCAGGTGGTAAAGGTCCTTTAAATTCAGTCTCCACCAGTTGGACTCCCATTTTAGGTGTTAATACGAGTCTGGCGGCGGAGCAGAGGTCCAGTCCCGCGGCACCTGCAGTGGCTCTCCGCGATTCTTGGGATGGCGCAGGGACGGCCATGACTCGGTTTCCATTGTCCCATTTTCCATTGCCCCATATATTTGCGGGCCCTGGGGTCGGGGGCCCCCCCGGCCGTTTTTTGACATGTTTCTATCTTTTAAAGGTTGACCATGTATATCTCTGACGGACCTACACTCATTAGCCCAATGCTTTCCCTTTTTACATCTGGGGCATAAGCCCGGTTGACGGCTAACAGAGGTGGGCTCAATTTTGGATGTTCCCTTCTTGTTAGGACATTCTCGTTTAAAATGTCCTCCTTGACCGCACCCAAAACACTTTCCGACAACAGGGCTGGATTTATGTGATAATTGAAGGACAGCAGCAGCAAGGCCTGCATTAGTTAACGGCCCACCTATTTCTCTACAGACTTTCATCCAGGCCTCTATGCCTTTGTTTTTATAAGGAGTAATAGCTGCTTTACATTCTTTAGTACATTGTTCAAAGACAAGTTGTTTAATCAAGGGCATTGCTCTATCAGGGTCACCAAAGATTTTTCCTGCGGCGTCCACCATCCTGGCAACAAAGTCTGAGAAAGGTTCTGTGGGGCCTTGTATAATTTTAGTCAAATTGCCAGACACTTCTCCTCTATTTGGGAGTGATTTCCATGCACGGATACAAATGTTATTAATCTGTTCATATACCTCAGGGGGGTATCCTGTTTGTTGATTAGCAAACCTGCCTTGTCCCAAAAGCATATCCTTATCCCAGGCAGGGCGTCCCGCTGCATGATTTTGGGCAGCTTGCTCTACTGCACCCTCTAGCATAAATGCTCTCCAATCCAAGTATTTCCCTGGGGAAACACAAGCGCGGACTAGACTAGCCCAATCTGAAGGAGTCATGCAAAATCTAGTAAGTCCCTCCACCTGAGTAAGGGTGAAAGCGGCATCTACGCCATAAGTCCGGACAGATTCTGCCAAGGTTTTAATTATCTTAAAGTCTAAAGGCTCATGATATCTTCCCCTGTTATTGTCCTGAAATACAGGGTATGCAAGTCCCATATCTGTATTAACTGTCCTCCAAACTTGCGCATGAAAAGATCTCCCGGAACCTTGGCTTCCCCCCACATACGGGGGTGGGGCAACAGGCACCATATCTTCTTCTAGATATTCTACCTCCTCCTCCTCAGAGTTTTGTTGACCAATATTAGCTCCCTTCCCCTTCTTACAGTAGGCCTTTTTCTTCTTTTTCATTTTTATCTTACGTAGTTGTTGTAACAATATATCAAGGTCCTCAGAACTCTCTGAGTCGCTTGTGTTCTCAGGCGTTTTTAATTCGGTCAAGTCTGGGTAGAGCCTTCTCCTATTTTTATTTTCAGGCTCTTTTGCCTTCTCACTACTCTTACTCTTAATACTCTCTGCCACTTCACTATGTGATCCTTCAGATTTTTCCTCATGTAGTTGCTCAAGAACAGCCTGACCCTCACTCACAGCTTCGTGGCATTTACCATCTGTTATACATCCTCTAACTAACTTCCAAAGTGGTATAACGCCACCCTCCAAGGTACCTTGCTCATGAGCGAAATCCAGATCTTTCCCTAACTTATCCCAGCTAGGAATCGTAAGACTCCCTGAAAAGGCAAACCAAGGAGCTGCTATATCAGCTTCTCTCAAAAACATCTGCAAAGTGCTCTGCTTTACCTTAAGTCCTTTTGAATGTAACAACCCATCTAGGGCCAACAAAATTGGGCTTGAAGAGGTAGCACCCATAATGTCTCCAAAGATATAATGAAAGTGAAAGTACAAAAATCCCCGCTCTCTCCTTATTTACAGGGGAGAGTCCTTTTTTCCGCTCTCTCTTTATTTACAGAGAGAGCGCCCCGCTATTTGCTTGCGGATTCCCACTTTACCTGGGAACTTACCGGTGCACCACCCTGACTGCTGAAAGTTCTGGATCCTGGGTTCGAGGAATATAATTCCCCGTCCGGGCCACCAATTGCCGCGACCCCTTGCCGGCAAGGGAAAACACGACACAGGATTCTTCCTTCAGCAGTTTATTCAGGCCTTGAGTCATGTATCATCTTCTAGTGACCCGTCGCCGAGCGCCCAAGCACAGCCTAATAAAGCCTCCAGCATACCAATCTTAAGCTGCCACGTGGACCTTTCTCATAGGGTGGTAAGGGATTGCGTGCCAATTCTCCATATTAGGAGTTGTTTATCCCAGGCCACAGTGGAAGCCGGCGCCATCTTCTAATGGCGGCCACGGTCTAATTAGAACGGCTCACCACACTGCATGACATGTGTATGGACAGCGCCATGCTGGTGGAGGACCAGGGCCAGATGTCAGATGACCTAGAGCTGGACGCCATGCACACAGTGGACCGTGTGAGAAGGCACGAGACGAAACTGCAAGAGCTGTGAACCACCAGGGTCGGGCCCGAGAGAAATCGGTGATCATCGCTGTGATGGTGGTCGTGCTGCTGGGCACTTAGCCTTGATCGCTGGACTTCCCGTTGGGCTGTATGAGTGGCCTGAGGGGCTGCTGCACTGAGATCGCCTGATCTCACCACCTTTATCTTCAGGTGGGAATGGAGTCTGAATGGCCTGGAGGAACCTTCCCACCTGATGAACCCCGAGTTCTCCTCAAAACCAACTCCTGCCCCAGCAACTGAAGTGCCTTTCCTCCTGGGCCCCAGGACTGACCCAGCTTTTTCCCTCCTGGGGTGTGCCCAATTATGCCTTGCACCTTGGAGATCCCCTGAGAGACTGTCCCAAGTGCTGCATCTTCTACCTCACGGAGGATTCTCCTGGAAACCACAGGCATTTTTCTAGGGGAGTATCTTTAACAAAGCAGAGGGACTCTTCTAAGTCTGGCAACAGTAGGGTTAGATGGGAGACTTCTGTGTGGCAGGATGCCAGTCCTGTCGGTCCTGGAAACGTGAGTGGCTGGCAGATGCCATTTTGGTCCGAAAAGTTGACTTGCTTGAAATTCAACTTCAGATTAAGCTTTTAATAAGATCCACCTGGGGGCCAATTTGGTCTTTCTCTAGGTTGTGTTCTCACGTTTACTCAAAGAGGGACCAGGATGACAGTCATCTGAGGTGGCCATTTTTAAAGGCTGAGGATTTGGAACACTCATGTGTTCAGGTGTATTTTTAAAAGTGTGTATGTGAGGTGCATGTACGTATGTGTGTCTGTTTCTCAGGAAATAGGAAACTAGAAAAGGAAGATACTATGGCCTCAAAAATTAAAAAAAAACACAAAAATAAATACTTTTTTTGAGCTAGACTAAAAATTAGGTAAGTTGCATTTTTTTTTTACCTACAAATGAATCATGGCAGAAATATGATGCTCTTATGTCATCAACAAAGTTGTTTTCTAGAAGAGAACTGGGAGAATCAAATGAGATATTCAGACTGAGGACTGAGCTGGTTTCCGGTGTCTGTGCAGCAGGTAGAGTGGATCCTGACACCGTTCCCTACCTGCTGCGTCTGCTAGGCTCCCCTGGGACATCCCACAGCAATCCACCTGACCTAGGGATGTCCTGTCGTGGGTGGACTGAGCTGGGAGAGGCCCAGGACTGCCTGCTACTGGGTGAACGAGCTTGACAGGTTCTTGGTTTTCCCAGTTCTTGCCACAGAGGAAGCAGCAGCCAGGAAATCTTGGTGTAGTGGCTGCTAGGCCGTAGGTAGCCTTAGATCCCTGCCAGTCTCCCTGACTTGGGTGTAGCTGTGTTTCAGCTTTGACTGTAAGCTCTCTAAGGCAGAGAGAGCACCCGACCCAGGCCTGCCCACTAGCTCCTGTGCAAAGGCTCCTCGGCTCTCACTACCCAGCATCAGACAGAGCCTCAGGGACGCCCTCTCCCCATGGCTGTGATGGGAGAAGTCAGGCTGCAATCGCAGGCCTTCACCGTCATCCGAGACCAAGGCCTGGGGATCAATGTTTGGAGTGCAACACATGAAGGGTTTCTGTATTTTTTTAAATGTAAATTTGATTATTTTATTGCTAATTTTAAAATAAATGACTTTCTAATGATGGAGAAAGAAAAAAAAAAAAGAAGAAGGTCTAGGTAATAGGAGGGTGTCCCACGGTCATGGGTTGAAAGACTTGACCTGGTTTCAATGACAGCGGTCCCCTAACTGACCTACAGAGTCAACATGATCCCTCCGGAACCCCAGCTGATGTCTCTGCAGAAGCTGAGAAGCTGGTTCTGAAAGTCATATGCAACAGCCAGTGCCGCAGTCCGGCTGCAGCAAACTAACCGGGGGGGGGTGTCGAGCAACTTGTGTACATTGATACAGCAGGAGTGGGAGCCGTTTATTGTAGGACAACAGAGGTATATATACATTCCACACAGCTTATCTTAATTAACATAAAGTAGATACATCAGTCAACCAATAAGGAATCTCCACACTTAATGGCTCGCTGGCGTGACTTCACCAACCACTCCCTCTGCAAAATGCCAGGCGCCATCCTGACTTGTTTACAGACCCTAACAAGCCAGGGACCCAGAACCGCCAAAATAATCTGGAAAAAGAAGAAATCTGGAGGCGGCAAGCTGCCCTCTCACAGTCTGGAGGCCACAAGCTGCAAATGGAGGCCCTGGCAGGGTTGGGTTCCCTCTGAAGGCTCCAGAGAGGGCCCTTCCTCCCTCTTCCAGCCCCTGGTCGTGGCCGCTGGGCTCAGCATCCTCAGCGTTTCCCAGACTGCCCCAACACTTCGTCACAGGACACGGAGCACCCCATGTGCACTGGTGAAGACCTGGGGAGGGACTAGAACTTTCCTCCTGTGTCATGTGTGGGCTTGGGAGTTTGCCCTAGAAACGATCCTTTCAGAAGGAGTGCTGTTCTCAGGTGAAGGAGGATCACATCCCTGATCCCAGGCCTCAGGCCACGCATCGGATCGCTGGGTGTCTGTCCACGGTGGGCTGCAGATTCTCAGGGCCCATCTTGGACTTGCTGAGCCCGACTAAAGGGAGCACCCTGACCCCCCCCCACCTCCAACAGCACTCAGCGTCCATGCAGAACTGGCCTGCCCTGCTGCCTCCCGCTGTGCTGCGGTGGGGCTTCGACCCTCCCGCTTTCCCAGCCGAGACAAACCTTCTCAGAAGGTCCCTGAAACCTCCACTGCAGGGACCGCCCGCTCTCGAGGGCACAGTGACGGAAACCGCGAATCATCCATAACCATGGATATCCATAACCCGCGGGCAGCTGACCCAGACGTCCTCGGCCGCCCTGGGAGTGGGAGCGTCCCTCTGAGCCCCCCCCCCAGCCTCGGCTCAGCCCCGCCCACTGGCTTCATCACGTCTGCATGGGCCCTGAGGTCAGCCTGGACTCCAGACAAGCCAGGCCCTGGCCTCTGAGTCTCCCCAGTTCTTGGCAGCCCCGTGGGCTCCAGGGCTCTCAGGGAGGCCCTCGAAGGACCTCTGCCCATCAAGCCCAGAACACAGCCACCGCCTCCTGCTGCTCAAGGCCGGTCTCTGCCTGGGCTGAGGCCTCACCAACCCCAGGATGAGAAGCAACCACCTCAGCCATCTTGTGGGCCCAGCTGCACGGCCTGTCCCTAAGGGCACAGTGGTGAAGAGAGAGGGGACCGGACCGTGACAAAGGACAGAGCATCTGCCTGCTGGGAGGAAAGGCGCCCTGCCTGACTGGGTGCTAGGACTAATAGGGGTCTCGACAGCCTCGGGGTCTGAGAAGGTCGTTCTGCATTTACCGGCAAAAGGGCAGTATGAATTTCTAAGCAGCAACATCTGGAGGGCCAGACACGCAGCAGCTCCGTCAGCATGAGGGTGTCCTCATCACACACAATCACAGCCCGGTATTAACAGAGCGGCCAGGCAGGGCCGTGGGCACCTCCCGCCCGAGGGGCGCGGGCTCTTCTGGCATTTCGTTTATCATTTTCATCAGCGTCTTCCACAGATCGACCCTCTGACCCTGGAATCTCACACTGTCACTCATCATAAGTGAATTTATCAACACGTACGTAATCAGAATACACATGAGAGTTTTAACTGTTTGCATACGAAATTACTTCATTCTTCATGCTTCAAAAAAATCCAATTTTGCATAATAAATAATGATAAGGGCCAGTTGACAATTACCTAGGTGGGAACGGCTGTGGAAATGACTGGAATTTCAATAGCCTATGTGGAGCTGTCTGGAGGCTGCTGGAGTGATCGGCTGCTGGGTGATCCCCCCATGGTGGGGTGAGCACAAAGCTCCACGCTGTCGGAGGCAGCCTCACCCACACTGCAAATTGGCACGCACCCTATTAGTAATTTCCCCCTGTGCACAGACTTAGATGCACAGTCAGGCAAATATTAAAATTAATCAGGCTATTATTTTAATGCAGAAAAACGACAGCTTGTCTGGAAAAAAATCTCATGGCCAGACCGCCACCCACACAATCACACACACACACACACACACCCAATCACATTCCACCACTGGGCCTGCCCTGCTCACGGGGGACCTGTCACCCACTGTGGACCAGCTCCCGGGGACAGTGTTTGCCCTCAGCCTGATCCACTCAGATGGGGATAATCTCACCCAAGAGAGAAATGAGGGAAAAACTTGCTTCACTTTCCGAGGACAGCGGTGACCAGGACGATGCAGTGCAGCTTGCCTGGTGAGCGGGTGAGCAGTGGATCCAGATGTGACTTGAGAATGGCCGCACCTGCATTTCTGGCCTAGTCACTGAATCTAAGAAGGGCTCACAGAGAGGCCCTGTCCCCATCATACCCGTCCCCGTCCTCGAGGGCCAAGAGTCCATGTGCCTCTGGCTTCTCATTCTGACGCGACTTCAGCTTGTGCATCTGACTGTGGTCCCCTCTGACCGGGCCTCCCATGACATCCACAGCTATTTTAAAAAGGGCAATGATTGGAAGACTTTGGAAAAACTAACTCACACCCTCTTGATCCATCCTAAATGCACTGAATCTTCTTGTCTTTGAAAACAAACAAAACGTTTTCCATGCTGCAACCCTCCTGTCTGTGGGGGGCTCAGTGGGCCCCACCCACTGTTGGAAGGTCCCTTTGTCGGGATCACAAGGGCACTCAGCACTCAGGTTCCCACGCAGGCAGCCCCTCGCTCTGGGGGGACGGAGGCGGGAGATGAGGGTTCTGAGAAAGTCAGCGCTCTGATTGGAGGAGCTGCTGGCCCTGCAGGGCACCCCTGCCCTGCACCCTCCCAGCTGGAGGGGTCCAGTCCACCCCTGCAGAAGGGCCAGCAGAGCAGGAAAGCACCTCATCCGCTCACAAGTCTGCTTGAAGCCAGGGGACACACCTGCCTTCACAATGTGGCCCTGGGGCCACGAGGAGTGCAGGGGTCCTCAGGGACTTTATCTTTGGAACAAAAGTTCAGGAGCCAAATCAGCAGTGGCCAATACCTGCAGAGGACGATGCCAACTTCTTCAATGGAACTACTTCAGCACCGTAAGCCATGTCACCAGAGGCTGCCTCAGGTCAGGTGGGTCAGTGAGGGCTCGCGGCAGAACCCCCCCTTAGTGCCCTGGTGACAAACAGCAGTTTCTTCACCACTACAACCAAGAAAACTGACGAGGACAATCACAAGAGGAAGAGTTTATTTGGGGTCCGTGGTTTTGGAGGTCTCAGTCCATAGACGGCCAACTCCATCGCTCTAGGCCCAGGTGAGGCAGCACGTGGCGGCGGAAGTGTGTGGCAGAGGAAGCTGCCCAAGCCCCACCCGGGAAGCAGAGAGAGAGCCCTGCTCAACAAGGACCCAACAGAAGGGACCCCTCCTGCAGCCACACCCCGGCTGCCCACAGCTACCACCTGTCAACCCCATCAGAGGATTGGTTTCCTGGTCAGGTTAAGGCTCTCCAACCCCATCAGTGCACCTCTGAAACTTCCCACATCGTCTCACACATTAAATTCTGGGGACATCTCACCTCTAAACCACAAGACACAAAGGACTGGAAAGCATTTTGTGAAAGAAATATGAGTTACTCAGTCCCAGCGGCTCAGGAGGCTGAGACAGGAGGATCTCAAGTTCAAAGCCAGCCTCAGCAATGGTGAGACACTAAGCAACTCAGTGAGATCCTGTCTCTAAATAAAATACAAAATAGGGCAGGAGATGTGGCTCAGTGGCCAAGGGCCCGTGAGTTTCATCCCTGGTACAAAAAAAAAAAAAGAGTTTCTCAGGAGGCTGAGGCAAGAGGATTACAACTTCAAGGACAGCCTGGGCAACTAGTGAGGCGCTGCCTCAAAATTTTATGACTTTTAAAAGGACTGAGATGTAGCTCAATGGTGGAGCTGGGTTCCATTCCCAAACCAGAAAAAAAAAAAGCAGAAAGATAACAAGTTATTAATGAGATGAAATAAAGACAAATAACTTCCCAAGAGAGGGTGTCAGTTCTGCACAAACCACAGCTCAGAGCTAAAAGGCTGCAGAGAAGTGGGGCCTGAGGTCAAGGTGAGGAGTGGTCTGCACAGAGCAGGGTCTACCCAGTGAGCATGTACACAAATGTGGTGCATCTTCCCCAAAGAGGAGGGGGACAGAAGACATGTTCCCGAACACCCCTCTCCTCTTTCTCCCCAAACCTGCCGAGTTAAGGGACACCAGGAGCAAGCCTGGGCTGCAGTGTCGGACACACACTGTCTTGAAGGACTGGCTTCCCTCCTGCACAGTGGGAACCAGGGCCGGTCAGTGTCCCTGGAGAAAGCCACTTTCCTGCATTGCCCAGGACAGCTGCTCCTCGGGATGCTGGTCACACCAGCAGACTAAGCAAGCTGATGCCCATGAGGACAGCCCTCCCCCGTGGTGAGTGGGCAGACCTGGAGGCACTGGGTGAGGACAGGGGTCACTCATCCTGCTGGTGTCCTTGGACAAAACATGAGGGACAGATGTGCTGCCCTTCAGTCTGCTGCCACCAAACTCTTCTTGGGGCAGTCACTGCTGTCTAGTAAGTGCTCCCCAATAAATCTGTCTCACAGGCTGTCTCTGGCACTTTCTTTGGCCTCCCACTGCTCTGCCACACCTGGGCTGTGGACGAGACAGTGGTCTACACAGAGAGTGCTCAACACAGAGAGTGGTCCAAGAGCCTGGTCTACACAGAGCATGGCGCATTAGCCAGCTTTTCACTGCTGTGACAAAATACCGGAGGAAACTTCTCCTACAGGAGGGAAGAGCAATGTGGGCTCGCGCTTTCAGAGGTCTCCCCAAGAGTTGGCTGGCTCCGTTGTGTTGGGCTGGTGGCAAGTAAAACATGGTGGAGAGAGGGCATGGGAGAGGAGAGTCGCCTCTCCTGGAGGCCAGGAAGTGGGGAGGAAGGAGGAAGGGAGGGGCGGTGGGACAGGGCGGGAACAACCCTTCCAAGACACATCCCGGAGGCCACTCGTCCAGCGAGGCCCAGGGCCTGGTTCCCACCACCTCCTAGTGACTCCATCAGTATGAACTCCTGGATTAACTGATCCACTCACGAGGTCAGAGCCCTCGTGACGGGTCACTTCTCTGCACTGGGGACCCGCCTTCAACACGTGAGCCCTTGGGGACATTTCACTTCCAAACCATATGCAGCAAATGGTCCCCACAGAGTGTGGTCCCCACAGAGTGGTCTACACAGCACGTGGTCTCCTGCATCTCACCAGGGTCCCAGTGGTATGTGGCCCACCCTAGCCGGTCTGGGATTCGGTGGTCAGGCACAGGGACAGGCACATGTCTGTGTGTCTCAGGTGACATGTGGTTGGATTAGGAGGGACAAATCTCCCCTGGCCAGTGCTGGTCTTTGGAGACCCCGGGGCACAGGCTCCAACACTCTCCAGAGCCTGGCTGCCCGCGGCTGTGGACCAGGTGTCCATGCATCACTGTGGTGCCCACGTGGAGAAGGCCCTGGGGTGGGGCAGGTGGTGGCCAGGTACCTCCCGACTAGGGGACCCTGCACAGTGCGGGCAGGAACCTTGGGGGACATTCGCCCTCCCAGAGCAGGGCGAGGGCCAAGGGGAGTCCCAGCCCCACACCAGCTGTGTGCCCACCGGAGGGCCTGACTCTGGGTGCCCTGGCCCCTTCAGCCTGCCAAATGGACAGTGCCCAAGATCTCGGCACGTCACTACAAAGAGCCTGCTGAGCGAGTGCCTGGGAGCCTGGCCACCAGCGGCTCCTCCCTCCCTCTTCCCATGGCTCTTCCGCACCAAAACAGACACCATCCCAGAGGGTCCCAGCCCCCGCGCACTCCGAGGCTCAGGGGGCACTTCTCACTGATGCCTGGACTCCACCTCTACCCAGCCTGGTGCACACCGCGAGCCCATCTGCAGAGCCAGCGTGGACAGGACCGTCACCAGGTTGAGGAGCAACGGGCTCCGTCCCACCCTGCGTCCCACCCTGTGGCTGGTCAGAAAGCGTCACAGAAGACTCCCTGGACTGTGTGGACGGCAGCGGCACGCGGGGAGGGAAGCAGGACACAGTCCTCCGGTAGGCGGTAGCCTCAGAGGTAGGGCTTGAGAGAGACCAAGACAGGGAGAGAGACGGAGAGACAGGATCAGAGAGAGGGAGAGACAGAGAGGAGAGAAAATCAGAGAGCAGGAGAGACACAGGGATGTGCCCTTCTAGGACACACCCCAGTGTCCCCTCAGCCGACACCAGCTCTCAGAAGTGCACAGCGCCTGGTCTGTGGTTCGGCCAGTGAACACGTGCAAGAAGCACACACCTCACACACTCACCCAGCGCACGCGCTAGGAGCTAGGCCGGCAGCACACCACCGTGGCCAGAGACTCCACCACACTCCTTTGCAACTGGACTCCAGGTATTTTCCAGTTAAAAAAATAAAAATTTTCCAGTTAAAAAAAATAATAAAAAATTGGAAAAAAAGAAAAAGATCGCAACTGAATGGAGTTTAAAACAGGGGAAGTGCCTTTGGTGTGTGCAGAATGAGGCAAGGTCTCTCCCTGACCAAGTTTTCAGGTGAAACACAGAAACACCTGCCAGCCCAGGTGGCTTGTCACGCATCCCAGCGAGGCTTTCCAGAGTTTAGAGGAAGGAGGGACGTACTGTGACCTGGCAACTGCAGCAGCAGGGGCGGCCAGGGTACGTGTGGTCTCGGTCTGTTCCCTGTTCCTGTGACAAAATACCTGAGGTGGCCTGCTTCATAAGGAAAAGAGGTTTATCTAGCTCACAGTCCTAGAGGTCCAAACTCCAAGTTCGGGCAGCCTTGTTGGTTCGTCCTCTCGCAAGGGCCTCTTGCCCTCTGCAGCAGTACATGTTGGGGAACCCGTCATGTCCCAAGACGGGGCCAGCTCCATGAGAGAGAGACCAGCTCCACGAGAGAGAGAGAGAGAGAGACCAACTACATAACAGAGAGACCAGCTCCATAAGAGACAGACCAGCTCCATCAGAGAGACCTGTCACTGCTCCACTCTTTTTGTATTCTCTTGGCCCCAACGACTGCACTTGCCCTCACTGGTGGATCTCTGCTCAGTCCACGCAGACTCGTGTCCACCTCCCATGGAAACACCCTCACAGACTTGCCCAATGTGCCGGCTAACCAGTGTTCTAGGGATTTCTCGTTCCAGCCAAGTTTGTACCTGAAAGGAGGCAACAGACCGGTGGAGCCACAGTTGTCTATGGGGCTCTGTGGGTCCTGCCACTCTGGGCTAGGCTGCCAGGTCCACATGGGCCCAGGCATCCTGCGTCACCATAGGCAGCTATCACCGACACTGAGGGCGTTCCACTGTGGCCTGAGTGTCCCCAAAACTCGTTCTTAATCCCCAACACGATGGTTTGAGGCACGCAGCACTGCAGGAAGGGGGGTGGGGTCCTACAGTGCCTCCTCTTCTGCAGATCAATGCTGTCACCAAAGGGCTCAGCATAGGAGTCTGGCACCTTCCCCTCTGTCCCTCTGCCAGGCGAAACCAGTGTCCAGTGCCACAAGAGAGATAGCAGAGAGCAGCCCTGGCAGACACTGACCATGCTGGTACCTTGACCTTGGCCCTTCAGCCTCCAGAGTTGAGAAAATGCACTTCTGTGCTTCCCAAGTTGCTTCCAAGACTGCCCTGTGGCAGTCTGTCACAGCGAGCTACGCAGAAGAGGCTGAGCTACCTCTGTCTCGGGGGTTGAGTTTTGTTGTTGTTTTATGGGTTGGTACTTTTTTCTTTGTTGGTTTTGAACAATGCAGGCATTGTGTCGCATCCTGTATGTGGGCTTGTCCTACAAGGTGCTACTGTAATAACCGACAACAAGGACCAGGGCGCCTCTAGCCCTGCCCTGGCCTTAGCCTCAGGAGGTTCAGCCCTCCTGTGCAGGGGAAGGCCGCAAGCTCCTTGTGTTTCTCACTCCACACCAAAGCCCCACGACTACAGGAAGGACTCAGCATCAGACCGCTGGCCCTCTCTGAACCCACTGACAAGGCCAGGGCAGGAAACAATGTTTTTAAGGCATTTAACACTACAAGTGTTCAAAGTCCCAGAACCTGGGTTTTCTTCACCCCAAACTGTCCCACAGAGGAAGCCCCCCTCTGGGCCCTAAGCACTCCTGATTCCATCCCTCTCCCAGTGAAAGTGAGATTTTTCAAAGTAAAAGGAGGTAAGTGAGAAAGAGAAACCAAGTCGGTTGCCATTCACGAACACCTCACTTCACAGAGCGCCTGGCGACTCACACTCACACCTGCATGACGGATTGCGACACGGGTGTGTGAAGCCCCCAGGGTGGCAGGTGCCATGCAATGCAGCTCGGACATGCCCCAGCCTGGTGTGACACCTCCCGGTGGCCCGCCACCTTCAGTGCTCTTCTGTTCACGGTGTCACAGCAGGATGGATCAGGCAGCACCAAGCGCCTCCTGCGACCCTCCCCTACTGAAAGCCATGAGACTCAGCCTCTGAGACTCACTCCCTGCGTGGTGCGGCTCGGCCTCCACGTGGCTTCACATAGTCTGGGTTCTTGCATCCTTACCTGTCCAGAACCTGCTTTCCTCACGTGGCCAAAACAAGAACGACTTAGAGGAGGAAAGGTTTATCTCGGCCCATAGTTCAGTCCATGGCCAGCTGGCTCCAAGGCACACACATCATGGCTCGGAATGGCTCCACCTCCCTCTCAGCCTGCCCACTCAGCCTCTGTGTCCAGAGCCACAGGGACACCAGGAGCCTCTGGGGCTGGGCAACGTGGGTGACCCTGCTGATGGGGAATCCCGACCTCTAAAGCCACACAGGCGCCCTGTCCCCCAAGCACACAGCCAGCCACAGAGTGCAAGGACAACAATGAAAAAGGTGACATCACTGCCAAGCCCAGGCCCAGGAGAAGAGCACTCCTAGGTGTCAGGAGCTGGAGTGGCCAGGGGAGAAGGGTGGCCCTCTCCCAGAGGCAGCTGAGACCTGCGCAGCAAGGCTGAGCGGCTCCCCAGGACCCGGAAGGCAAGGCAGGCGGGCTGGAGGAGGCCAGAAGGCCAGCACCCCTTGGCCCCTGCTCCTACATGTACCAGAGAGGTCTCCTCCTGCCGCGAGGGTCCCTTTATTGGCATCAGATCAATATTGGCCTCTGATTCGCCATTTTAGGTCAGGAGTCATTTTATCTAGTGGCTCCAAAGTTTCAGTTCTTTGGCGAAGCTGCTTAACTTCCGAGAGGACGTGTGCCAACTGGTCAGCCCCGCCCAGCAACTGCCAAGCAGCATGGAATTCCCCTTGCAGGCTCTAAGCTGCCCTGAGTGCCCACGCTGCTGCTGTCCTCAGAGGGACAGCCTTGCAGTTTGCCTCCTGCTTCTGACAGCGAATCTCTTACGTGAGATTCCAGTGTGTGGCATGGTCTTTGGATTTCGTGTGGACTCTGCAAGTGTCCTTTCTAAAACCCTTGTTTTCCAGTTTTACGGCTTATGTCTTCTCTATTCTCCCACAGTCTGCACCGTGGAGTCCCAAACCCACCGGTGGAGGTAGTGCCAATCAAGACGCACCCGTCCCATGTGCCAGGCAGGTGGACCAGACCCGCTGTTTCCTGCACTGCCCTGACTCTGGCCCCTAGCGCGCATCACCCTGTGGAAACAGAGCCAAACCCAGGCACACGTGGTCATGAAAGAGCTCACCAGAGGAGACCAAGCCCGGCCTCGGCAAGAGAGACCAGACGAAGCCCAACGGACCGCTCCAAGAGGTCTGCCAAGGGATCCCATAAGGCGTCCTGTGCCACCTCAGCCACACATAGTGGCACTGGCCCTGAGAAGCACAACAGACACTGATAACTGGTCACCAGGTCCCACACGGGCCACAGGGTGGCGTCCATCTGGGATGGAGCAGGACTGCAAGAACTGTCAGGACCGCAGCAGATGGAGACGGAGAGCACGGAGGCGGGCCAGGCCCCCATTCCCTGTCCACCGCACTCCCAGCCCACCTGGGCTCCCAGGCCCGCCCTCTATGAGAGCCCACGGGCACTCCTGACCCCGCCCGCACTCCGGGCCCACCCACGCTCTGAGCCCCACCCTCACTCCCAGCCAAGCCCTCACTCCCGACCCCACCCTCACTCCCGACCCCGCCCGCACTCCAGCACTCCGGGCCCCACCCTCACCCTGCCCACCCACGCTCTGACGCCCCACCTCACTCCCGACCCCACCTCACTCCCGACCCCAC
>NW_026000137.1:6351073-6363385 GCF_001458135.2 Marmota marmota marmota | reverse complement strand
GACTCCAGGCCGGTGCCTGTCAGGTGTCCTAGATGGGGCCTGGGGAGACCCACTTTGCACCCAGGACCTGGTCCTTCCCTCTGCCCCTGAGTCAGCTGGGCCACTGCCCTCCTCCCGGGCTTTCAGCACAGGGTCAAGAACTCTCACGGGCTTTGCACACACCTCACAGTGGGGACTGTCACCCAGAGAGCAGACCTCAGGAGCACACAGACGATGGCGAGCACGACCAGGCACGGCGTGGTCTGCTCCTCAGAGGCAGAGCAAGGGGCAGATAGAAGAGAGGCGGGCAGAGGCCCACAGCTGTGTGCCACAGCAGCAGGACAGGATGGCCGAGAAGAAGGCCAGGACTTCCAGAGCGGTGCAGAGTCAGTCGGAACAGGCCCGCCGTGAGTCTGTCAGCAAAGGGCTGAGTCTCCTGCAGCGGGCCACGGCCTGGGGGCCAGTCCTGCGGCCAGGCCTCTCGCTGGCATGAGCAACCAACTCCATCGGGCTGCTCCTGGTGGCTGTGCCTTGTCCAGGGCCAACCCCACTGGACAGGTGGGTCTCAGTAGATGGGGCAGGGCAGAGCACAGAAGCTGCAGGGGTCCTGTGAGGGGACCCTTGCAAGGGGACCCTCCTGCCTGGAAGGTAGCCGCGGGGTAGCGGCCATCAGGTACACATACCCACTAAACCCTGCCTGACAAGGCGTCCTGCACAGCCCCTCTTCCCACAAGCCCACCAGCCATCCTGTCCCTCAGAGGCCTGCACCCACTCCTGGACATGGGGCTCTGCCCCCCAAGTAGCGAGAACACGCGACTTTCCCATCAAAGCTGCACTTGCTGAGGCTGACACGCTGTGACCCAGACCCTCACCCCACCGGGCTGCGGAACTGTGGCTGCCCTGGCTCACCTGGCCCTCCAACCCGCCTCCCTCCCGCAGCCTCTCCTGCCAGTGCCTTCTAACACCCGCTTCATAATCAGTGGCCAGAGCGGAAACCGTCCTCCCACTGACACGGAACCGGGATGGAGCTCACGCCTCCCGGCAGGGGCAGGGTGTCCTGGGCTGCTCCTCTTCCATGAACTAGAGGTTTCCCCACACCCCTGCAGCTCCCACGGCGGGGAGCCTGTCCTCCCATGTGGAGGGAGCAGCAGCACTGGAGCGGGCAGGGGCTGGATGCCACTGCAGGGGGGACTGGGCTCTGGGAGGTGGTCCGGGGGGGACATGGGGCCAGCAGCTCTGGGGGATGGCCCTGGGCTCTGTGAGGTGGTTCAGGGGGACATGGGGCAGCAGTGACAGCCTATTCCAGGCCCTTGCTTCTGGATGGCAGTGGCTGTCTGGGCCTGCAGGGTGCCATAGGACCCCCTGCTCTTAGATCCCCTGCCCTGTGCCACAGGCTGGTGTCCCAGAGTGGAGCGGAGAGGCAGGGGCAGCCGAGTCCGAACAGAGGGACAGAAAGCGGAGAAGGCAGCCCTGGGCTCCACAGGCAGCGCCCGGTGGACAAAGGGGGGGCGAAGGAAGCACCACTGCCGCCCCAGGAGGAAAGACGGCTCCTTGAGGGCCCAGGCCACCATCGTCACCATCCCTGCTCTTGGCCACAGGACCCCACTGCAGGGGCAGCCCTAGGAGCCCCAGGCATCCTGCTGGAGGGCCCAGCCTGGGATGGGCAACGGGCACCAGGGGAAGCCAAGCCGAGACCCAGGCAGGGCCAGGCACACTCAGGAGGACCGGGCAGGCCATGGTGGAGACCCCAGAGCCCTCACTCCCGACCCCGCCCGCACTCCGGGCCCCACCCTCACTCCCAGCCCCTCTGGTGGCTCTGTTGATTTGTTGCTAAATCAAAAATATCTACCTTGCTCCTAATACGTAAACATAACCTAGAATCTTAGACGTTCAGAACGCCCCGTATAGGAGCCGGAAATTCTCAGCAAGTCAAATCCCAGGAGGCAGGAACATCTCAGCTCACAGACAGCAGCTGGGCCAACACAGTATGAGACCATCTCAGGAGAGCCTTGTAATAACACTCCAAAAAGTAGGAGTGGACACTCTTGAGACATGGAGATAAGACGTTCCAGCAAAGAAGTATGTGATATAAAGAAGAAACAAATTGACATTTTAAAACTGAAATACTCAAGAATCAAATTCAAAACTTACCGGAGGACTTACCGGCAAGGAACAAGTGACAGAGGACACAGCCGTGACCATGAAGATCCATAAATGGTGTTCAACCTGAACAAGAGAAAGAAGAGTGAAAAGCAAACAGACCCAGGGCCCCCCGGACAGGAGCACCACCTGCAGGCTCCATGCCCCTGGAGTCCAAGGAGCAGAGCAGGATGCTGGTGTCTGTCAGCTCCACTGGGCCACAGTGCCCATGGTAGCCAAGCACGTCTGCACGTCTGCGTGCAGGGACTGTTAAAAGTGATCAACTTTTGGATGGAGTGACTCTGAGTACAGCAGACAACTGTCCATAGTGTGGCTGGGCTTGACCACCAGCAGAGGCCCCGACCCTATGCTGTGCTCTCTGCTCTGCAGTCTGTGGCCAGGAGAGAGAGCAGCTCAAGGGAGACCATCTGAGGAAACAGCAGCTGAGACATCCCACGTCCAGCAGACGACTCAGAATCTGAACAGACCCCCATCAGGGTGACCCAGGAAGTCCTCCTCACCCAGATGCATCACAAAAACAACTACCCAGAGATGAAGAAAAGTTCTTTCAGTCAGAGAAAATCGAAGTTGACTTATAACAACTGGGGGCTGGGGTTGTGGCTCAGCGGTAGAGCCCTCGCCTCGCACGTGCGAGACCCTGGGTTCGACCCTCAGCACCACATACAAAAATAAACAAGTGAAATAAAGGTGTTGTATCCAACTACAACTAAAAAATAATAATAATAATAACAACAACTGTTTGGAAGACAGCAGGTTCCTCCTCAAAACCATGGGTCCAGAGGCAGATGGAACAGCATGTCTAAAGTGCCGAAATAAAACCACCATCAGCCGGAACTCCGGCTCAGTGAAAGGATCCTCCAGGAATGAGTGAGGGACGGACGTCCTCCACGGAGGAAAAGTAGAACTGGGGCCAGCAGCCCTGCCAGCGGGCCCCAGAAGGCACACGTCACCAGGAATGTCAAGAGAAACAGGAAGTCAGCACCTGGGGAAACCCGCCTCTTCCTCCCCCTTGGGGGCCTCACAAGACGTTGGACCCTTCAACAGGCAATGATGCCTTCGCTGGTGTTCTCCACATCTGTAGGTTCCGTGCCTGAGACAACCGAGCCTGCGTCCCTCCCCAGTCCAGCAGCAAGGAGGCCCACAGACCTGCTGCCTGGGAAGAGTTTCTGGGAATTGTCCTAGAGGATGCAGCAAGTGAGTGTGTCCTGACACTCCTGAGCCTCGACATGCAGAGCAAGGGCTGAGCCCGCGCTGGTCCTCTCTCCCTCCCACCCGGGTACAGCTCAGCAGCCCCACTCCTGGGGTGCAGCCAAGACCCAGCCTTCACCCCAGCTCCTATGGAGGACACCAAGTACTCCCGGGCTGCTGCTGCCCCTCTCGCCTTCCAGTGGCCAGAGGCCCAGCCGACTCCAGGCCGGTGCCTGTCAGGTGTCCTAGATGGGGCCTGGGGAGACCCACTTTGCACCCAGGACCTGGTCCTTCCCTCTGCCCCTGAGTCAGCTGGGCCACTGCCCTCCTCCCGGGCTTTCAGCACAGGGTCAAGAACTCTCACGGGCTTTGCACACACCTCACAGTGGGGACTGTCACCCAGAGAGCAGACCTCAGGAGCACACAGACGATGGCGAGCACGACCAGGCACGGCGTGGTCTGCTCCTCAGAGGCAGAGCAAGGGGCAGATAGAAGAGAGGCGGGCAGAGGCCCACAGCTGTGTGCCACAGCAGCAGGACAGGATGGCCGAGAAGAAGGCCAGGACTTCCAGAGCGGTGCAGAGTCAGTCGGAACAGGCCCGCCGTGAGTCTGTCAGCAAAGGGCTGAGTCTCCTGCAGCGGGCCACGGCCTGGGGGCCAGTCCTGCGGCCAGGCCTCTCGCTGGCATGAGCAACCAACTCCATCGGGCTGCTCCTGGTGGCTGTGCCTTGTCCAGGGCCAACCCCACTGGACAGGTGGGTCTCAGTAGATGGGGCAGGGCAGAGCACAGAAGCTGCAGGGGTCCTGTGAGGGGACCCTTGCAAGGGGACCCTCCTGCCTGGAAGGTAGCCGCGGGGTAGCGGCCATCAGGTACACATACCCACTAAACCCTGCCTGACAAGGCGTCCTGCACAGCCCCTCTTCCCACAAGCCCACCAGCCATCCTGTCCCTCAGAGGCCTGCACCCACTCCTGGACATGGGGCTCTGCCCCCCAAGTAGCGAGAACACGCGACTTTCCCATCAAAGCTGCACTTGCTGAGGCTGACACGCTGTGACCCAGACCCTCACCCCACCGGGCTGCGGAACTGTGGCTGCCCTGGCTCACCTGGCCCTCCAACCCGCCTCCCTCCCGCAGCCTCTCCTGCCAGTGCCTTCTAACACCCGCTTCATAATCAGTGGCCAGAGCGGAAACCGTCCTCCCACTGACACGGAACCGGGATGGAGCTCACGCCTCCCGGCAGGGGCAGGGTGTCCTGGGCTGCTCCTCTTCCATGAACTAGAGGTTTCCCCACACCCCTGCAGCTCCCACGGCGGGGAGCCTGTCCTCCCATGTGGAGGGAGCAGCAGCACTGGAGCGGGCAGGGGCTGGATGCCACTGCAGGGGGGACTGGGCTCTGGGAGGTGGTCCGGGGGGGACATGGGGCCAGCAGCTCTGGGGGATGGCCCTGGGCTCTGTGAGGTGGTTCAGGGGGACATGGGGCAGCAGTGACAGCCTATTCCAGGCCCTTGCTTCTGGATGGCAGTGGCTGTCTGGGCCTGCAGGGTGCCATAGGACCCCCTGCTCTTAGATCCCCTGCCCTGTGCCACAGGCTGGTGTCCCAGAGTGGAGCGGAGAGGCAGGGGCAGCCGAGTCCGAACAGAGGGACAGAAAGCGGAGAAGGCAGCCCTGGGCTCCACAGGCAGCGCCCGGTGGACAAAGGGGGGGCGAAGGAAGCACCACTGCCGCCCCAGGAGGAAAGACGGCTCCTTGAGGGCCCAGGCCACCATCGTCACCATCCCTGCTCTTGGCCACAGGACCCCACTGCAGGGGCAGCCCTAGGAGCCCCAGGCATCCTGCTGGAGGGCCCAGCCTGGGATGGGCAACGGGCACCAGGGGAAGCCAAGCCGAGACCCAGGCAGGGCCAGGCACACTCAGGAGGACCGGGCAGGCCATGGTGGAGACCCCAGAGCCCTCACTCCCGACCCAGGCTCCACATGCCCTGCGCACAGGCGCGGGAAGGAGGGCACGGCCCCCAGGGCAGGGCTGGCTGAACTGTAGCCACGAGAGGGATGAACAGGGTTTCTGCCCCCCGAACCCCAAGGACCCAGACCAGCACTCTGACCATGACCCCTCCAAGCCACACCAAGGGTGAATGACACCCAGTCAGCAATGTGGAGATGACCAAGCGTCCCCAGGACTCCTGCACACAGGTGGGCACAGACGTGGGTACGCAGACACACCAGACACACAAGAGACACACCCAGACATACCCAGACACACAAGAGACACACCCAGACACAGACACACAAGAGACACACCCAGACACACCCACAGACACACACATGAGACACACTCAAACACACACAGACATACCCACAGACACACCCAAACACAGACACACCAAGCACGCCAAAGATACCCATAGACATACTACAGACACACCCACAGACACATAGACACACCCAGACACACCATACACACCAGACACACACCCACAGACACATTCACACACAGACACCCAAAGACACACAGAGACACACAGGACACACAGACACACCACAGAACACCCACAGACACCCACAAATACAAAGACACATCACAGACACACATACACACACCCAAACACACCACAGACACACCCTGAGCCGCGCAGACACTCCCAGATTCACCCAGAGGCCGTGGAGTCACCCTCACACACACACATTCACAGAAGCGTGGTCAGCTGGCTGGCCGACTGGTGGACAGGGCACTGCGAAGCAGACCTTTGGCCACCCGGGCAGGTGCTGGGCTCAGCACTGGGTACAAAGTGGGAAAGAGCGGAGGCGACCAGGCCGGCAGAGGCAGGGACTAACCCTAACAAAGCACTGACACAGAGAGACCCAGGAGGAAAGGGGACGCTGGACGGCGGCAGAGGAGGAAGGAGTCCGCAGCCTCCCTCGCACCACACACCCCGAAGAAACCCACACGGATTTAGAAGTCTTTTAAAATTAAGGGACCTGTGAGTGTTTTCCTCCTGTCTTTAACGAGACTCCACTCTTGAGAGCCACGGACACAAGTCACAGGGAAACTGTCCACCATAGAAAGTAAAGCTTCAGGTAGAGGGCCCCGAGCCAGACTGGAGAGACCCCGCGGGTGCCCTAGCGCCGTGGAATGCGTCTACATGTGTGAGGACACGCGGTGCTGAGGGAAAAGTACATCGCAAAATGTGGGAGGGCAGAATATTCTCATCAGTAATTCACAGACAAATGGAAGTCTCAGGAACACTCAGAATCCCCCGTCGCGGGCCTCACCAGCTACGAAAACCAGACCTCAGGAAGGACTGCGACCGGGGCTGGGCTGTTTTAGGGTGAGCTTGCTGAACGGGGCTCTGCCTGAGGAAGCTGAAAGGGAAGTGAGGAAGAGAGACCAGGCAGAGACACTCACGAGAGTTTGTCAGAGCTGACCAACACAGGCCATCGCTCCACAGCAGAGAGAGGCCAGACGGGCTTGGGTTCAGGGAAATAAATGGGAGAGGCTCGGAGTCAGAGCCGACGGTCCTAATGCGCGGTTGGCAGGAGGTCTGGGTTGGTATGAGGCTGGGTTGGTATGAGGGGTGGTTGGTATGAGGGGTGGTTGGTATGAGGGGTGGTTGGTATGAGGGCTGGGTTGGTACTAGGCTGGGTTGGTGTGAGGGCTGGGTTGGTGTGAGGGGTGGTTGGTGTGAGGGCTGGGTTGGTGTGAGGGGTGGTTGGTGTGAGGGCTGGGTTGGTGTGCGGCTGGGTTGGTGTGCGGCTGGGTTGGTGTGAGGGCTGGAGTGGTGTGAGGGGTGGTGAGCCTTTTGAGAAACGCCCTTGGGTGGGAAAGCAAAACTTTTCCCTGAAGATGGCAGCTGTCACTTAAGATGGCCATTGAGATGGTAAGCAGGGACCTCACGGAAGCCACCTGGGTGCTGGGAGGGCTGTTTTAGGGTGCACCTGCAGGGCAGGGGCAGAGCGAGCCTGCAGCTCTGCTGTTGGACGTCCCTGTGTGTGTTTCAGGGAAGCACAACGTTGGCCTGGAGAGCTGCCACCCGTGTCCCTTGTGCCTCTGACTCTTGCCCACTAGCCCTGGGAACAGCCCCCACGTGTGTAAACAGGAATGGGCGCCCTCTCAGCAGCCCTTGAACCTGGTCACCCAGCGATCTTGACGGGGCCTGTGCGGTGTCAGGCCCAGGGCCGCTGTGCTCAAGCAGGTTAGGGGGAGAGCGAGGAGAGGCCTGAGTGCCCTCCTGCTCCAGGAGACACGGGCACCCAGGAGGCCGACCTCCTGCTGTTCTACATCCGTGCCTTCCCAGTGAGAGCGGAGAACCAGCCTGGGCAACTTAGGGAGAACCTGCCGGAGTGAGAAACAACAAGGGCGGGGACGTGGCTCAGCCAGGAGCACCCTGGGCTCAGTCCCCAGCCCAGAAACAAGCCAGCCAAAAACCCTGGCGGAGGGGTGGAGGGCAGGGGCTCGCTCGCTCCCTCAGATAGGCTCAGGCTGCGTGTCCCCACCCCCATTCTCCTGCCAGGGCCACCAAGGAGGAGGAGGCCCCTGTCAGCGGTGGGCAGCCTGGGGGGCCAGCTCCCCAAGTGTAGGGGAGTGGCGGGACTCACCCCACAGAGAAAGCTAGGCGGTACCCCTGCGCGAGGTCAGGAAGGCGGTCACTGTCGCCAGGGGAAATTCCATGCTGGGACTTCCTAACTTAATGTCCCTTATCAGACATTCTTGTGTCACCAAGCAGGCCTCGCCTGACAGGGCGGGAAGGCAGACTCAGTGCTTCCTGCTTCCTGTGGTGGGACCTGCAGCGCCTTTGCCCCTGTCCGCCTGCTCCTCACCTGCACTGCGGGGACGTGGGAGAACACACAGGAAACACGCTAGCCCGCTGCTCCCTGGAACAGTACTCCCAAACCTCAGCGGACCCCGCTGCCACTCACGGGGGTGCACCCTGGCCCTCAGCCGGTGAGGGAGAGGACAGAGTGCTGCGCAGCCCCAGCAGGGCCACACCGGCTCCCCAAGGGGTGGGGCTGAGCAAGGACCCAGCTTCTGTCCAGGAAGACCTTGTAGGTGCGTCTGAAGGTACACAGGAAAAAACAAGAGGATGGGGTGGGGAGCGCGGGGCCAGGCGCCCAAGGGCCCTGTGGCTTGTGCCACTGTTGGATCCCCACCTCCCGTTTGCAGAGGTGTGACAGGCAAGCCACCCAAGCTCTCTCCAAGTAAGTGTTTGACTTTGCACTTCCCCGTGGTCATGGTGAAGTTCCAGTCAGTTCTTTCCCATCAGCGGAAGCTTCCTCTGAGGCAGGTCCGCAAACCACCCTCGCCCTCCTTCGGGGGAGAGCATGAATCTTTCCATCTGTGCGTCCCCAGAAGAAGTGACATCAAAGTCCTCCAACACCAGCAGACTCTGTCCTCAGTCCTGGAGAGAGAGCAGGGGTGGGGACAGAGGACGGCTCTCCTGTGCAGGAGCCTGTCACTCTGGGGCTGTGGCTCAGCCAGAGACTGACAGACTCACTCTCAGGAGGTGGCCTGGCTGTAGCCCGTTGCAGAGCCCAGCGGTGTGTAGCCAGGACCTAGCTCCAGCTTTCCTACCTCCACTCCTCCCATCAGAGATACCCAGCGTGACCTGCACCTCTCCCACTTCCCCCAGGGCTCCCGCTCCTGGGGGGCTCCAACGTGGCTCTCGCCAAGTCCCAGGGCCTGTGTCAGGGACGGAGACTCAGACCCCAGCAAGCAGCAGTTGGGAGAGTGGACCCAGCCCCCAGCCCCAGCCAGTCCCCCTACCCCCACCCACAAGTCTTTCCATAGACCCTTTTACGTGCAGGCCAGAGGAAGAAGGGACACTGCCAACAGGTTATGCAGTGGGCACATCCTCCCAGGCAAATGTCTATGACCTTGGGTACATACAGTGAATCGGGGGTTCATGACCTTGGCCACAGGCTGAAACCAGCCGGCAGGGCTGGCGAGGGAGCCCAACTACAGCATCACGGGCCTGCCCTCCAATCCACCCCTAGGATTCCTCTCCTTACATTTTGCGCATCCGAAGTCTTCCACAGGGACCCCCTTCGTGAGGGGGCAGAGCCCCGCATCCACAGGACCCAACAGTACAAGCTCAACAGTACACAACCAGGAAGCAGGCCCATCCCTGGGATCCCTCGGACCCACTGCCAGCCCCCTCCACCTGCCGGGGCAGCCATGTCTTTTCCAGCCACGTCCAGCTGTCCAGCTATTGCAGGGGACAGAGGCAGGGCACCAAAGACAGCAGGAAGCAGGTTTATTGGGCTGCAGCCAGGCTCAGAGGGCAAAGCTTTTGCTGTAAACAATCAATCCCCTGAACCCCGAGTTCAGGGAGTTTCAGAACTTTATACCCAGCCTGTGAGGGGAGGAGCTCAGAAGCTCACAGTCTGCAGAAGTTCACATAAAAACAGCTTTTTCTCTCACTGTTCAGGGCAAGTTAACCCCTCAAGGTCAGCACCTGAGACGGGGAGAGCTTCTTCTCCCCTTTCTTTCCTCCCCCTGTACCTGTCACCAGGGAGCCCAGTAGGCAACTTCTCTGTCCTAGAAATGTAGACGTTTCTGTGAAGCCCAGCTCAGGCCAGAGCCTTGTTAAAGGATCTTTTTTTTTTTGTTTAATCACATTTTCCATTTGCAAACACACATCTACAAACTACTATTTTGGATAAATATTTGTGAAAAACTAGTAAGGGGGCATCTAGCACCTGGAGTGCTGATCTCTTCTAGGCCAGTGGCCAAGGAATAGAGCAACAGGAAAATAGGAAGTTTACCTCCATTGAACTGTTTTGTGGAGACTCTTTTGCTGACAGTCCTAAAATCAATCATGAAGATTTTTGGAGATGCTCAGTTAAGATTCTCTGGAGGACAGGGTGCCCTACACAGGGACAGAGCCGGGTTCAGCAGGGAAGTCCAGCGCAGAACTCACAGCACGCAGAGTTGTGTGCTGTCCTGACGTAGTTGTGCCCAGCCCACAGCGGTGTTGGCAAGATCATGCCCACAGATGAAGGACAGAGCAGACACAGGCACTGACACAGGTAAAGCGCGTCCATCCAAGAGAATGCACGCCAGCCTCGGGTCCCAGGACAGCACAGTGGCCACCCATAGTGGCTTCCCTGGGGGGCAATGCCACCTTGGACAGCTTGGTCCTGAACTTCGGCAGGCTGCGTGGGCACCAGCCCAGGGGACTCACTATTGGGCAAAGGGAAATGACAAACTTGCCCTTTAAACGCTTTGTCCCATCGGAGGAACCCAGCCAAGTCACGTGCACCTGGGGGCCATTCACTAGTTATCCCTGGCACCTCCTCCCCATGCAGCTAACAGGGCTACCAAAAAAGGTGGGCCTTTTCTGTCCAGGGCCATGTCCACGCCACAATTAGCCCCCGATTCAGTCCAGTGGGAGCAGGCAAGGGACACTCCCTCACTCCTCACCCAGGGGCCACCGGCCCCTGCTGGTGCTCTCTGCGAGGCAGCAAAGCCCCCACAGGAGCTGGTCCTCCTCGCCAGGGACGCTCGCTCAGAGCTCTCGCAACTCCCACCACAGACGCTGCGCCCTCCCCTCCATGCAAGGTGGGTGGCTGCAGCCCTGGGTCCTCACTGAAGCCGGCCACCACGGCGCTCTGTCATGCCCACAGCCTGTGGCAGTCTGGGTTGTGCCACCAAATCTGTAACTGAGTGGCCCATCACTGCACACCCTGACCATGAAGTGACCCATTGTGATAGTCTGGCGGTGAAGAGCCCAGCACTGTGAGTGTGAGAACCGTAGCCTGCTGATCCGCTTGACCACAAGACCAGGGACACGCTGTAGCCGTACCCCCTGCCGTCAGGACAAGCAGGGCCCTCTGCCTTCCACAGAGAGCCAACGTGGTCAACCTGGGCAGGCCCGTCCGGGGCCCCACATTCGAGGCAGGCCTCACGTGGACCACATGCCACATGGTTTCACACCTGCCCACGCAGGCTGCCATGCACCAGTGACCGGGTCAGAGGACGTGCCCGCTCTAACCCCTGCAGCCCAGCCAAAGCATCTGCTTCCTCACTCCCTGGGCTAGTGGGGGACGTGGCCAGTGACATGCCCTGTAGTCACCTGTTCCTGATACACCTGTCCCTGACTGTCAGTACTATCACTGTGGGAGACGCTTCATTTGCTGTCCCCATCCAGTGGTGCATAGCCCAGCCCACTGGCTACGTTGTCCTGCACCAGTGTCAAAGCACACACTGTCTGCTTCCAGCCCCTCAGGCACTGCCGGTGGGCACACGGGAGGAGTCCACGCTGGGGCCACCTGAGCTTCAGGCACTGCCCGTGGGCACACGGGAGTAGTCCACGCTGGGGCCACCTGTGTCTCAGGCATTACCCATGGGCACACGGGAGTAGTCGATACTGGGGCCACCTGAGTCTCAGGCACTACCCATGGGTACATGGGAGTAGTCCACACTGGGGCCACCTGAGCCTCAGGCACTACCCATGGGCACACGGGAGTAGTCCACACTGGGGCCACCTGTGTCTCAGGCACTGCTGGTGGGCCCACGGGAGTAGTCCACGCAGGGGCCACCTGTATCTCAGGCACTACCCATGGGCACACGGGAGTAGTCCACACTTGGGCCAACTGAGCCTCAGGCACTACCCAAGGGCACACGGGAGTAGTCCACACCGGGACCCCACCAGAATTTCCTGGCACACCTGGGCTCTACTCCCCCACAAAACCTCCTGGCACACCTGGGCTCTCTTGTTCCCCTCCACCTCCTGGCACACCTGGGCTCTCTTGTTCCCCACCACGTCCTGGCACACCTGGGCTCTCTTGTTCCCCTCCACCTGCTGGCACACCTGGGCTCTCTTGTTCCCCACGACCCTCTGGCACACCTGGGCTCTCTTCCCCCAAACCACATCTTGGCACACATGGGCTATCTTGTTCCCCACCACCTCCTGGCACACCTGAACTCTCTTGTTCCCTCACCACCTCCTGGCACACCTGGGCTCTCTTGTTCCCCACCACCTCCTGGCA